>NC_083406.1:2358144-2720644 GCF_020745735.1 Hemiscyllium ocellatum | reverse complement strand
GGCGGTGATCACAACTCCCTATAGTTTTTTATGGTCCTGGGCAGATCAGTTGCCGTACAAAGCTGTGATGGATCTGGATAGAATGCTTTCTAGAGAGAATCTATAAAAATTGGTAAGAGTCTTTGTGGACATGCTGAATTTCCTTAGCCTCCTGAGAAAGGAAAGGTGTTGTTATGTTTGCTTGATTGTCACATCACCGTGGGTAGACCAGGACAGACCGTTGGTGATATTTACTCCCAGGAATGTGATGCTCTTGACCATCTCCATCTCAGGCCCATGATGAAGATAGGGGCATGTCATCCTTCTTCTGCCAGAAGAGGTGAAGAAGGTTCATATCCTGGTGAAACTTTCATTCTTATTGTGGAGACCATCTAAAAACATTCACTCCGCTCATCCCATCTCACAGATGCATGGAGCTTATTGTATGAATAAAGAGAGAACTGAGGGAACTTTGGGGCAGCATGGTGGCTCAGTGGTTAGCACTGCTGCCTCACAGCACCAGGGACCCAGGTTCGATTCCAGCCTCGGGCGACTCTCTGTGTGGAGTTTGCACATTCTCCCCATGTCTGCGTGGGTTTCCTCCCACAGTCCAAAAAATGTGCAGGTCAGGTGAATTGGCCATGCTAAATTGCCTGTAGTGTTAGGCGCATTAGTCAGAGGGAAATGGGTCTGGGTGGGTTACTCTCCAGAGGGTTGGTGTGGACTAGTAGGGCTGAAGGGCCTGTTTCCACGCTGTAGGGAATCTAATCTAATCAAAAGAAAGCCTGAACATAGATATTGGATGGTATGGACCAAGAGAGGGGATTAGTTTAACATTTTCCCGTTTGCTGCCACCACTAATTACAACAAGATATATCTGGTTTAGGACAAATGCTGTGGTTTTAAATAACAGATGTAGAACAGGCTTTCTGGTAATTTTAAAGTGAAAAGAAAGAATCAATACTTATTTACACAAATGTCATGAAATGCTCACAGATATCGGGGAATACCACCACTCACTGTTCCCCTCCAAACATTCACCAACCAAACTTCGAAATATATTGCTGCTCCTTCATTATTACTGAGTGAAAATCCTGGAATTTGCATCCTTTACGGCACTGCTGACTCCAGGGTCTACAGCTGTTCCAGGAAATAGGCCCAGCATTCAAGAGCAGTTCGGGACCGTCAGACAGACCCATCCAGGGAATGACTATAATCAAACCTCAGGCCCTCAAACACAACAGACTCATAATGTCATAAAAGTTGCATTCTTCTCAGCATGCAGTTAGATCAGAAATAACAAGAATCAAGTGATGTTCTCCGTCAGTCTCTGAAGCTGCGATGTTGGAGCTCTGAAGGGTTCTCACTTTGGTTTTCCCCTCCATTAGCAGTGGCCTGGCAGGCAGACAGGATAGGAGCAATGAGATGCTGTCCCCTTCATCTCAGCGCTGGAACAGAGAAAGCTCTGCTGTACAGCATGTGTGTGCGATGCTCTCCTTGAAAAATGCTACCCCTGCCTGTTCTTACCCACAGCATCTGTCCTCATTGTGGCCCTTCAGCATTCCCACCCAGGCCTGCCTGACTAGCCCAATGAGAGCCGTTCCCTTAACCCATTCACCATTGTCTCTAATGTCAGTGATGACCATGGCCGGGGTCTAGCTGCTGTGCCAGCACTGAGCTCGCGTGCTCTGCTGAAGCTCTTGGAGGTACTCCTTCCACCATTTCTCTGGGCAGAAGTCCCAGTCTGACCCAATTAATGCCTTTAAATCCTGTCAGGTCCTCCATCCACTCACCTGGTCCTGAAGCTGGGCAAGATGGGGACAGGGGACAACATCTCAAGGGGAGGTGATGGCTTGGTGGTACCATCACTAGACTATTAATCCAGAGACCCACATTTGTTCTGGGGACCTGGGTTCAAACCCTGCCACAGGCAGATGGTGGAATTTGAATTCATTATTAAAAATACTGAACTAAGAGAGTAGTAATGACCATGAATCAGTTCTCATGGCTCTCTGATTCCTTTAGGGAAGGAAACTGCTATCCTTCCCTTCTCTGCCCTACCTGTGACTCCAAACTTGCAGCAATGGGGTTGGTTCTTAACTGCCCTCTGGGCAATTAGGGATGGGCAATAATTGCTGGCCCAGCCAGTAACACCCTTGTCCCACGAATGAATAAAAAAAAGATCCTGACGATCACATGGAACTCCAACCATTAACTTTCTTTCCTTCTCCACACACATTGCCAGACCTGTTGAGTTTCTCCAGCAATTTCCTGTCTTTACCTCAGATTTTCAGTACTTCACTTTGGTGTTAATTATATCTTGCAGACTGGTTTGGTGCATGACTGGAATATGCATGCACACGTATATAAAGGCTCTGTTTGGAGAATGAGGAGGAAGGATCACAAATGGAAATTAAACATGTTATGGCATGGAGTCTTGAGTTAATCTCTGGACAGATGATACTGTTGAGAAGTCTGCCTTTCCTGAGTTCTGTACAACATGAGTTGGCACACATTCCCGGGCTCTGTAGCAGATGTACACAACATGGAACCTGGTGATGATTTCATGACGAGTGTGCTGTGTGCTACTCCCTTTGTGAGGGGAAAGGCAGAGGTACCACAGAGCAGCATGCAACAACCTGCCCACTCTCCCAGCATTTCCTCGGCTCACAGTTCCTTACAAAACACCAACAGAAAGGTTTTTGTGCTCTGTCATTTAATTTCCTTGATGCAGCTGCAGGGAAACTCAAGAAATATTTCAAAATAGTTTTCAGCCTTTCTAAAGGCTACAATCATAAGACAGCTAACTCTAATTAGTTTTATTATATATATCACAGAGACCATAAGACAGCAGCGTAGAAATAAGCCATTGGGCCCATCAGGTCTGGTCTGACATTCAGTGAGACCATGGTGGATCTGATCATCCTCATCTCCAATTTCATGCATTTTCCCCACAATCCTGGATTCCCCTCCTGATTAATTTGAATTTGGTTAATGATCCATAAAATACTATATCACATTACATTATAGTAAGTACAACAAGCTAGATGACAAGTTGGACCAAAGGGTCTGTTTCTGTGCTGTATATCTCTATGACTCTATAATTACCAGGTGATGTAATAGCTCCATGTTAATGACACTGAGCTGGTTAACTGGAGTCCCAGGCTTGTGTTCTGGGGAAATGGCTTCAAAACCCACCAATGACAGATGGTGAATCTTGTATTCAGTAAAACGGTGGAATTTAAAAGTTAGCCTAAAGGTGTCTATGGAGTGCCATGAGAGCACATCTGCTTCGTTAATGGTGTTTAGAGAACATGCCCTTCATGGAAGGAAACTGCCATCCTTACCTGATCTGGCCTACATGTGACTCCAGACCCACAGCAATAGACGCTTAACTGCCCTCTGGGCAATTAGGGATGGGCAATAAATTCTGGCCTAACCTTCAATACCCACATCCCAGGAATGATTAAAACCACTTATACTAGTCACACTGAGCTAGTCATTATCGTGATTTGGTGAAATGAGGACTGTAGGTGCTGGAGATCAGAGTTGAGAGTGTGGTGCTGGAAAAGCACAGCAGGTCGGGCAGCATCCGAAGAGCAGGAGAATTGATGTTTCAGGAATAAGTCTTCATCATGTTCATGTTAAGTAATCACACCAGCAATTGAGACTTACAAAGATGTCTGAGATTTGCCTAAATTTCTTCTTTTTCTTGTTAAACCATCATAGATCTATCTCTTCATCCCTTCTCCCTGAAATATTTCTCTTTCAATTTCCAGGTTTTTCATCTCTGTTTTCTTTCCTGTTCAAGTTTTTGATCATTTCATTTTGTTGAGCTATATGGACTTCAGTAAAACATTTGACAGGGTTCCTCATAGGAGACTGATTAGATCTCATGGAACACAGGGAGAACTAACCATTTGGCTACACAGTTGGTTCGAAGGTAGAAGACAGAGGGTGGTGGTGGAGGGTTGTTTTTCAGACTGGAGGCCTGTGACCAGTGGAGTGCCACAAGGATCGGTGCTGGGTCCTCTACTTTTTGTCATTTACATAAATGCTTTGGATGTGAGCATAATAAGTACAGTTAGTAAGTTTGCAGATGACACCAAAATTGGAGGTGTAGAGGATAGCGAAGAGGGTTATCTCAGATTACAACAGGATCTTGACCAGATGGGCCAATGGGCTGAGAAGTGGCAGATGGAGTTTAATTTAGATAAATGTGAGGTGCTGTATTTTGGAAAGGCAAATCAGGGCAGGACTTATACATGTAATGGTAAGGTCCTGGGGAGTGTTACTGAACAAAAAGCCCTTGGAGCACAGGTTCACAGTTCCTTGAAAGTAGAGTCCCACGTAGGCAGGATAGTGAAGAAAGCATCTGGTGTGCTTGCCTTTATTGGTCAGAGAATTAAGTATTGGAGAAAGTGAGGACTGCAGATGCTGGAGATAGAGTCAAGATTAGAGTGGTGCTGGAAAAGCACAGCAGATCAGGCAGCATCCGAGGAGCAGGAAAATCGACGTTTTGGGCAAAAGCCCTTCATCAGGAATACGGGCTGGGTGCTGGCAAATGGGACTAGATCAGTTTAGGATATCTGGTAGGCATGGACAAATTGGACCGAAGGGTCTGTTTCCCATCTATACATCTCTATGACTCGATAATTCTATGTTCAAACTGCCTTATCTGTCACAGAAGGTGCAGTAATTCAATTGAATTCTTAACTGTATTCGGGCAGGAGCCCTTCATCCGGATAGAGCTTCGAATTCTTTCCTGATGAAGGGCTTTTGCCCAAAATGCCGGTTTCCCTGCTCCTCGGATGCTGCCTGACCTGCTGTGCTTTTCCAGCACCACTCTAATCTAGACTCTGATCTCCAGCACCTGCAGGCCTCAGCTTCACCTTTCCAACTGTACTGCCTTTCCTCTCTCCCATAGTGAAACACTGTGTGACTATCCCAATTGCAATTCTAATATTTAGCCCTTGTTTTAAATCTCAGTTCAATTTATCCAGCAATTCAAAGAACCGAGACTTACTTACTTTGTAAATCAGTCAGGGATAAATCTTCCTTCTCCAGAAATATTCAAGCAGCTGCCAAAGTCACTTTCATTTAATGATGTACAAAGAGTCTGATGCCTTTCCTTTCATCCACTGCTAATAATCATTATCTCACTTCCAACTCGATATTGGTGGTGTCGGTTATCGTGAAAAATGCCCATATGACCGAAGAGGTGGTGCTGGATGTCTTAAAATGCATAAAAGTGGATAAATCCCCAGGATCTAATCAGGTGTACCCCAGAACCCTGTGGGAAGCTAGCGAAGTGATTGTTGGGCCTCTTGCTGAGAATGGCCTACTCCTGCACCTGTTTTCTCTGTTTCTATGTTTCTGGGTGCAGTTGTTGTTGCAAACTTCTGCAGAGGTTCAGGAAATATCACCAGACTCTTTCAGGAACATTTCATGTACGGAAACCTTGTCCTGGGCTCCAGGTACCATCCGGGCCCCATGGAGATTGCTGACATTATCCATGACGAGTAGGTCCAGTAACCCGGTGAAGAATAGAGAAGGAGCCAGCTGTCATTTTCTTGTTATGAACACAAGCCATGGGGAGCTGCACACTCCCCATGTTGGAATGTTGGAATGTTGGGGAGCTGCACGCTCCCCTTGTTGGAATGTTGGAATGTTGGGGAGCTGCACGCTCCCCTTGTTGGAATGTTGTGCCGGATGATCCAAGCTGTTCACTACAGGGACTCTGAGTTGTAAACCCCCTGGTGAAATATAGTGGGATACAGAATAAGCTCCAGCACAGGCCCAATCATTGAACATTGCCTTAAGGTTCATTTGTGGTTTCTGATCTTAAGCTTGCTTACCATTTAACCCTAATCATTTCTGGATTCCCATCTTCTTCAAGTCATTTTGGCCGATGACTATTCCCTTGGGTGTCATCAGTAGTCTGCAGTCTTGGGAAATCTCACGTCCACTTGGCATTTAATTGTGTGATCCAAGTGTATTCAGCTCTGTGCTGGAGTATGGTATTGAGACCTGGGAATTAAACAAGCTCAACATTCACACACATACCACGGGCACTTCTCAGCTCCCTCGCACTTGCCCTTGCCCTTACTTGCTACTTGTTAAAATCAAGGTCAAAGGTTGGTTCAGTTGAGCTGATGTGTTGCAATAGTAAATCTGTTGATTTAGCGATGGTAAGTGATGCAGATAAAAGATTGGAAATGGAAGTTGTGGCAGAAACCACCAGCTGAGTAGGTTTGCTATTGTTTGGGATTCAGCAATACTGAGTGACAACAGCCAGGATTGCAGTTTGCAAGGGAACAGCCTGAAAGGGTTTAGGGAACAGTTTAAACAAATTGTTGGGCAACAAATTAGTTAATTCTACTGGAAATGGAGTTCAAGTGATAATATGATTTATACAGATTACTACAGATTTATTTAGCGTATAGAGGCACATAATCTGCTAACCATTAAAACAAATTATTCATGGGATGTGGGTGTCACGGGCTGGACCAACATTTATTGCCTATTCCTGTTGCCCTTCCAAAGGGTGGTGCTGAGCTATATTGAAGCTTGATGTTAACGAGGGACTTCCAATTTTGACCCAGTGATCTAAATTAATCAAAAGCAAATGGGAGATTAAGAAAAAAAATGTGATCACCTAATTGCTTCTCTGTTGAAGTTCAAGAACAATCACATTTCCATAAAAACCAAAATGACTGTGGATGCTGTAAATCAGAAACAAAAAAAACCCAGAAATTGCAGGAAAAACTCAGCAGGATTGGCAGCATCTGTGGAGAGAAATCAGAGTTAAGATTTCAAGTTGAGTGACCCTTCCCCAGAACTGATGACATTTGGGAAAATGTTTCTGTGTGGGAGATATGGTGGAGAGAGGGGCTAGGGAGGAAACAATGGCTGGGGATAGAGCTCAAAGAGACAGGAGGACACTTGAATAGGCCAAGGGTGATTAGCTGTTACTGGAGACTGTTAATGGCTAACAATGGATAGTGTGTAATAGCAGAATCTGAAATCTCTGATTTCTCTCCACAGAGGCTGTCAGACCTCTCAACTTTTCCAGCAATTTCTCTGTTTGAATCACATTTCTATGCTTGCTACAGAATCTTTGAGAAGAAAGAAAGGAAACAAAAAGGGAAAGATAAACACTTCATAAACTAACAAGTCTTACCTCTGTCTGGAATTTGGTCAAATGCACCACTTTCTTTTTGTCCATTTGGGAGAAATTAACGAAAAGGTCATGTGACAACATCACTCCTGCAGGCAAAAACCCATCTGCAATTTTAAAGGAACTGCAATATACAGTAAAAAAGGCATTAAAAACACAGGTAAACACTACAATGCAAAATGGAATCTTACTCTGCTATGTTAAAGAGCACAAAGTTGGAAAGCAATGATATAATCATGGATGAGCATTCCGGTAACATATTGTCAGAACTTCGGTTACTTAAAGAAATCAGTGTTTAGTTTATGGATCAGCAGAAAAGTGACAATAACAGGCAGCCAACTCTCTCCTTGACTTGGGCATTGAAGGGCTAAGAAGACTTGACTCCTCTGGTATCTCTGACAATGACCACAAAGATGGTAATAACAGGTTTCAGACTTTGGAAGAATGACCGAAAATTCAAGTCAATTTCAGGATACACAGGCTTGAACTCATTTGATATCGAAAAGAGCCAAGTGGACAGATCAATTAAATCACAGGCAGCTGACAACGTGGGGGTATGGAATGTGATTTCACGGAAGACAAGTTAACTGAGAGACTTTTCAGAAGTAATTGTTCCATGTGGACCTATTGAATCTTTCCAAATCATATTTCTGGAAAATCCGAAAGAATATCCTGTTGATGATCTGCTTGAAATACAAATCAAGTTGGACACGATTGAGGCAGTTCAGCAATCTCTATATCTAGGACAAACACTGCAGCAGCAACAGGTTCAGTGCAGTATTCACCTTTTCCATGAGATGTGGCTGGTTTCATCCTTGTCCATCATTGTAAGACATGTGCAATCTACGTTCTACAAGAGGACATTGGACTAAAATGTATCAAAATCCAATTGTCTGGTGAGCCACAAAATGTGATGTAATATAGTCTGTGAAGAGCTGTCATCCAAGGTACAATGCTATCGCTCGTCACAGAGTTTTGTCAATGGCAACAAAGTCCAAGAGGTAACCACAACATTACAGCTGACAGACATTGGTCAGGCAGTGAATGTACTAACATCCATATAGTATTGGGATGTCCTTAGAAAAACTGAGCTTTAGGTCCATTCGAATGACTTAGATATATCCAGATCTTGTAAACGTAGAACAGTCCAGCAGAGGAACAGGTCCTTTGTACCACTATGTCTGTGCCAACTATGATGCCATTCTAAACTAATCCGATCTGTCTGCACATGGTCCATATCACTCGATTCCCTGCCCGTTCAGAGTTACAATGGGACTGATATCCCATACACTTGCATTATTGCCCTCAAATGCCAATGAGGCTCTTCAGGGTGAACAGCAGAAACCGTCTGCGTCATTTGAAACAGAAGGACCTCACATTGACTGTACAACAGTTGTCCTGACTCCAGGGTGGTGTGCTGTCTTCTGGCTGCCAGGTTCCAGGATGCTGGCCAATGGGAGGCTGAGCAGTTGGAGTCATGGTCTATGCTTGGACTAGTGGCTCAGACGGAAGAGAAAGGAGCAGATGTTACGGAGTTAGGTAGGACATTGAAAAGCAAGCTGCTAATAAATTCCAGACTGCCACATTTGGGCGGCACGGTGGCACAGTGGTTAGCACTGCTGCCTCACAGCGCCAGGGACCCGGGTTCAATTCCCGCCTCAGGCAACTGACTGTGTGGAGTTTGCACGTTCTCCCCGTGTCTGCGTGGGTTTCCTCCGGGTGCTCCGGTTTCCTCCCACAGTCCAAAGATGTGCGGGTCAGGTGAATTGGCCATGCTAAATCGCCCGTAGTGTTAGGTCAGGGGTATATGTAGGGGTATGGGTGGGTTGCGCTTCGGCGGGTCGGTGTGGACTTGTTGGGCCGAAGGGCCTGTTTCCACACTGTAAATAATCTAAATCTAATCTAAATGTGTCATACGGAAATCGGTGTGGGGTCAGGAAGAAGAGCAGACGGAAGTGTGGCTGCAGGTTTGATCCAGAAAAGGACACGTTTAGATTCCTACAATATCAGGTCAGTCTCTGAGGGGAGTGGGACCTAGACAAGTTGGACAGGTAACATCTGAACAGGAGTCAACCCAGCATCCCCATGGAAAGGTTTGCAAAGGCTATGAGACTGGATTTAAACTTGGTTGGCAGGGATAGGTTCTGGGCTAGCAGCTGTACCCCGAGAGGATACTAACAGAGAGGCAATTAGAAGTTGGAAAGTGAGTAAGTGAATCTGAAAGGTAGACAATCCTTAAATTAGATAAGAAGGAAGTGAATTTAGCAAGGCCAAATGGAACCTAGTTTAATGCAAGGAGCCTGAGGACTAAGATAGACAAGCTGAGGGCAGAGATAGGTATGTGGCAGTATGATATCTGCTTTCAATGAGATTTGGCTGAAAGACTGACATTCTGGATGAGTGGTGCTGGAAAAGCACAGCAGTTCAGGCAGCATCCGAGGAGCAGTAAAATCGATGTTTCGGGCAAAAGCCCTTCATCAGGAATACAGGCAGAGTGCCTGAAGGGCGGAGAGATAAGTGAGAGGAGGGTGGGGGTGGGGAGAAAGTAACATAGAGTACAATAGGTGAGTGGGGGAGGGGATGAAGGTGATAGGTCGAGGGGGGGTGGGGGAGGGTGGAGTGGATATGTAGAAAAGAAGATAGGCAGGTAGGACAAGTCATGGGGACAGTGCTGAGCTGGAAGTTTGGAACTGGGGTGAGGTGGGGGAAGGGGAAATGAGGAAACTGTTGAAGTCCACATTGATGTCCTGGGGTTGAAGTGTTCTGAGGCGGAAGATGAGGCATTCTTCCTCCAGGCATCTGGTGGTGAGGGAGCGGCGGTGAAGGAGGCCCAGGACCTCCATGTCCTCGGCAGAGTGGGAGGGGGAGTTGAAATGTTGGGCCACAGGGCAGTGTGGTTGATTGGTGCGGGTGCCCCGGAGATGTTCTGTAAAGTGGTCTGCCAGGAGGCGTCCAGTCTCCCCAATGTAGAGGAGACCACATCGAGAGCAACGGATACAATAAATAATATTGGTGTATGTGCAGGTAAAATTTAGGATGTGGAAGGCTCCTTTAGGTGGAGGTGAGGGAGGAGGTGTGGGTGCAGGTTTTGCAATTCCTGCGGTGGCAGGGGAAGGAGCCAGGACGGGAGGGTGGGTTGTTGTGGGGCGCAGACCTGACCGGGTAGTCATGGAGGGAACGGTCTTTGCGTAAGACTGGCAGAATTGGCAACTCAACATTCCTGGTTATTGAGTATTCAGGCACAATGGAAAAGGACAACCCAAGGAGAGACATCAGATTGACTGTGAAATAATAGAAGAAATTAACATAAAGAGAGAGAGAAAGTGCAAGTGAAGGGTGGAGTCTGGCACTCATTATCTGAAAGGGTGGTTGAGTTAGAAACTCTCATAGCATTTAGGCAGTATTTAGATATTCACTAGTGTTGTCATATTCTTGAAGGTTATGGGCAAAAAGCTGGAAAATGGAATCAGTGCAGACAGATCTTTGTTGGCCGGCATGAATATGATGGGCCAAAACTCCATCTTCTGTGCTGTAAACGTCGATGAGTCTATGAGTGGACCATCAGTTTAGCAGCATGCTCTGTCTACATACTCTTACAATATACCAGGTGACAAATCCTTTAGCTGCAATAGCAAAGCTTCCAGATTGCAACATCCGTCTTTTCCATCTTGACCACAGCTGACATTTAACACACTCACAAAGACTATCATCAGGGGTGGCTTCAACACATTAAACCTGAACAAATACATTCCTTCTGGACATTTAGAGATAAACAAAGACTCTTCAAGAATGTTACTGTCAAAGGCAGTATGAAAATACACAACGTTGTTGAGTCCAGCCTTGGTCAATAGGGGTGGTAATGACAAATAGCCAAGTCCTGTGAAGCATTGGAAGACGTGTCATCAACCACAAGTCACACAGGGTGCTGCTGATGCAGAGGCTAGAGAATTCATGTCAGACAGCAACCATGTACTTATGACAAGAATACACATTTATTCATGATGGTGGATAGCTCACTACAGCGAGAAGTCAAACTGTCAAGTCATAGAAATGGAGTAAGGACATGTCATGTGTTCACCAAAATATTACCAAAACACATTGAGACAATGTACAGAATCTTACAGGGGTCTGACTGGAATGGGCTAGAATTGTGGCAGAGTCCAGCAAGGCCTATCCTGAAGTGAATTACCAATGAGGAGGATTATTGCTTGTCAAACATTTTGTTAATGATACAACTCACCTCATTAATATTCAGCTTCTTCTTTTACTAAATGTGCCAAACAATCGAGAGAACCCGACAGGGGAATCAGAGCAGGTGAGATGAGCTGACAGTCACAGCCCTTGACATCAAGGCCGTATTTGACAGGCTGTGGCAACAAAGAGCCTGAACGAAACAATAAATGCTGACCCAGCCAGAGACAACCACATCCCATGAGTGAATAAAATAATATTCAGCTCACTGCTTGATCAGAAGGGCCTCTGTGTTTGACTCAGGACATTGTCCATGGGTCTAGCCCCATGAAACCCATGTCCTTGGCCATTGGCATTTGACATGCGCCATGGTACATCTTCGATCCACAGCGTTCCCGGCTGTAACAACAGTGATCACTGTAACACTGCTCTGATTCCCCTGTCGGGTTCTCTCGACACATTTAGTAAAAGAAGAAGCTGAATATTAATGAGGTGATTTGCATCATTAACAAAATGTTTGACAATGCGCTAGAATTGTGGCAGAGTCCAGCAAGGCCTATCCTGAGGTGAATTATCAATGAGGAGGATTATTGCTTGTCAAACAGACAACAAACAAAACTAATGTCATTTACAAAATAGCATGCGAGAACTGTAACAAACACTACATTGGATAAACAGGCAGAAAACTAGCCACCAGGATACATGAGCACCAACTAGCCACAAAAAGACATGACCCACTCTCACTAGTATCCTTACACACAGATGAGGAAGGACACCACTTGGACTGGGACAACACATCCATCCTAGGACAAGCCAAACAGAGACACGCACAAGAATTCCTAGAAGCATGGCATTCCAACCAGAACTCTATCAACAAACACATTGACTTGAACCCCATTTACCACCCTCTGAGAAAAAGAACAGGAAATGACATCAACACAGGAAATGATTCCAGGGAACCTAAACCGATAAATAGAAAGTGCGTCACTAACACCAGTGCTTCACTGGCAGCTCACTGATGCTGTTACCTAGTATGGTGATCAAACATCTGAAAACAAACCTTCCAGCTCAGCGAGCTAACTTACACCCAGCACATCACTGTACCTAGAAGGTGGTTACAGGGCATCACAATATGTAATGTTTTGATAGAAAGGGCCCTTCCCACCCTCTCTATGGGTTGAACATTTTAGGGATCTGAGCAACAAAGGCTATTTGTAGCAGAAGTGGATGATTAATCAAGTGAGATCGACCTCAACATCAGCAGCAATTTGCACAATCTTTCATGCTTTTCACAAGCAGTGTAGTGAGAATCTCACTTGGTCACAGTGGGTTGCTAATTAAGGGGGACTTATTGTTGGTTGAATGTATTGTTGACAGCCCAATGGTCCTCATTAATACTCAGCTTTCTATTGTTACCAAAAGCACTAATAACTTTGACTTTGAGAAAACCTAACACAGAAACTGAAGCAGTTACCTGGTGGGTTCAGCTGGCTGCTTACTCGAACCGTTCCTTCTTGTGACTCTGCGGACAGTCTGACATTTCTTTGAGGAGGTATTGGAGATGCTCCTGATGCCTGTAAGATACAAGAGAGAAGATCATGGCCAGTGGTTAGACATGGTATTCAATGAATGAGCCTAGTGGAAGGGTTAATGGAGGAGTTGCAGTAGAATGAAGGATGGGATTTACTCAGTTGATGGGGCACGAGCATTCTTACAGGAATGGTTCTGGCCTTCCCTCTCAGGGCCAGGGTTGTCTCTGCAGAGTGGCTGAGGCACCTGATGTTGGTTACCCCGCCACCCATTCTGGCTCCTTCTGCTCTGATAGGGGCTGTCGTCTCATGGAATGAGAGGTAAGGAGGGATTGAGGTCCTGAGTTACTGAGGAAACTGTGAAGAGGTCATGCAGGTGGTTCACGAGGTTGGCATGGGAAGGGTGTTGAGCATGAGTGAGAGTAGATGTTGCTGGCAGTGGTGTCAGCGTGAGCCTTGGGGAGAGGATGGAGCAGTGACAGAGATAGATTGAGTGTGAGGTAGCAGAGGGAAAAGTTCTATTTTCCTCTTTTCTGATACCTTAGCTGTCTGTACTTGAGAGAGCACGGCAATTTTGGAATACCACAGTTCACCTGAGTAGACAGCGGCCTTTTGAAGACAGCACAAAGAGATATTGACTTTTTGGCAACATCTACTCATTAGCATTGTTCCACAAACAGCAGGAGGTATGTTGGAACTGGAAGAATGCCAGTGGACTAAGGTTGGTAATACATAAGATGGATTTGGTAAGTTACAGTGAAAAAACTCACTAGATTTGTGGCGAAAACCCTTCCAAATAACTCACTGTAATTCGGACTTCGCCATAAAAATGTAAGACTTAGGTAAAGCCTGTGCAATGTCCAGTTATAGCAGTAAGCCTGGAACCCAGGCTATGTGTATGTCTCTGCATTACTGTAGCCTAGTAAATAGCTCGTGCTGTAATAATCTTCAAGTTATTGAATCAAAATAACCCAGGTTTCATGGTGTGTGGTATGAGGTATTGTCTGTAGTAAACCACAAACAGGCCGTTGTGAGTATGTGGGTCATGTCAGATGGCTTCAAACTTCTTGAATTGTTGGCATTGGTCTCAACCTGTTAAATAGAGTGTTCCCCAACAAACTCCTGACTTGTGGATGAAGGAGGAAAGAGTTATTCACCACAGAATTCCCAACCTCTGATCTGTTCTGTAGTACTTTTGCGATTGTTCCAGTTCAGTTCCTGATCGATTGTGACTCCCCAGGTATTGATGCTGCTCAGTGTTAAAGGAGGTGGTTAGAATTTCTCTTGTTCTAACTGGACATTGCCTGGCGTTGCTGTGGCATGAATATTACCATTAAGTTTCATCCTAATCTTAAATGCTGTCCAAGGTGTTATAGCTCAGGAAGCCTGATTGGAAATGACCATTGTTTATTGTTGAACGCCAGAAGAGAATCATGGCTCACGATGTACACAGCTCAGGTCCTAGCCCCATGGCAGGCAGCTCTGCAGATTTATCCCTGAAACTGCTTTATTTTCATTTTCTTATGATTTTCCTCAGAAATGCTACCACACACAACAGAGCACCTTCACACCACCCAGCATCATCGTTATGGCTGATTGGCTTTTTTTTGTCACCAGTAAAGGCACGCAAGCATCCAACTGAGTATTTACAAGGGAGGCGCGGTGGTAGTTTGGCGCAAGGGAGGCGCGATGGTAGTTTGGCGCACAGACCTTTATACAGCTGAAGCCAAACGCCTGCTCGCAGACGCCTCCTCTTATCGCCCCCTTGACCACGACCCCACCTCCCACCACCAAACCATCATCTCCCAGACCATCCATGACCTCATCACCTCAGGGGATCTCCCATCCACCGCCTCCAACCTCATAGTCCCACAACCCCGCACCGCCCGTTTCTACCTCCTGCCCAAAATCCACAAGCCTGCCTGCCCCGGCCGACCCATTGTCTCAGCCTGCTCCTGCCCCACCGAACTCATCTCCCAATACCTCGACACGGTCCTGTCCCCTTTAGTCCAAGAACTCCCCACCTACGTTCGGGACACCACCCACGCCCTCCACCTCCTCCAGGATTTTCGCTTCCCCGGTCCCCAACGCCTTATTTTCACTATGGACATCCAGTCCCTGTACACCTCCATCCCCCATCACGAAGGACTCAAAGCCCTCCGCTTCTTCCTTTCCCGCCGCACTAACCAGTACCCTTCCACTGACACCCTCCTTCGACTGACTGAACTGGTCCTCACCCTGAATAACTTCTATTTTCAATCCTCCCACTTCCTCCAAACTAAAGGAGTTGCCATGGGCACCCGCATGGGCCCCAGCTATGCCTGCCTCTTCGTAGGATATGTGGAACAGTCCATCTTCCGCAACTACACTGGCACCACCCCCCACCTTTTCCTCCGCTACATCGATGACTGTATCGGCACTGCCTCGTGCTCCCACGAGGAGGTTGAACAGTTCATCAACTTTACTAACACCTTCCATCCCGACCTGAAATTCACCTGGACTGTCTCAGACTCCTCCCTCCCCTTCCTAGACCTTTCCATCTCTATCTCGGGCGACCGACTCAACACAGACATCTATTATAAACCGACTGACTCCCACAGCTACCTGGACTACACCTCCTCCCACCCTGCCCCCTGCAAAAACGCCATCCCATATTCCCAATTCCTTCGTCTCCGCCGCATCTGCTCCCAGGAGGACCAATTCCAACACCGCACAGCCCAGATGGCCTCCTTCTTCAAGGACTGCAGATTCCCCCCAGACGTGATCGACGATGCCCTCCACCGCATCTCCTCCACTTCCCGCTCCTCCGCCCTTGAGCCCCGCTCCTCCAACCGCCACCAAGACAGAACCCCACTGGTTCTCACCTACCACCCCACCAACCTCCGCATACAACGTATCATCCGCCGTCATTTCCGCCACCTCCAAACGGACCCCACCACCAAGGATATATTTCCCTCCCCTCCCCTATCAGCGTTCTGCAAGGACCACTCCCTTCGTGACTCCCTCGTCAGATCCACACCCCCCACCAACCCAACCTCCACCCCCGGCACCTTCCCCTGCAACCGCAGGAAATGTAAAACTTGCGCCCACACCTCCACACTCACTTCCCTCCAAGGCCCCAAGGGATCCTTCCATATCCGCCACAAGTTCACCTGTACCTCCACACACATCATCTATTGCATCCGCTGCACCCGATGTGGCCTCCTCTATATTGGTGAGACAGGCCGCTTACTTGCGGAACGCTTCAGAGAACACCTCAGGGACGCCCGGACCAACCAACCCAACCACCCCGTGGCTCAACACTTTAACTCTCCCTCCCACTCCACCGAGAACATGCAGGTCCTTGGACTCCTCCACCGGCAGAACATAACAACACGATGGCTGGAGGAGGAGCGCCTCATCTTCCGCCTGGGAACCCTCCAACCACAAGGTATGAATTCAGATTTCTCCAGTTTCCTCATTTCCCCTCCCCCCACCTTGTCTCAGTCGGTTCCCTCAACTCAGCACCGCCCTCCTAACCTGCAATCTTCTTCCTGACCTCTCCGCCCCCACCCCACTCCGGCCTATCACCCTCACCTTGACTTCCTTCCACCTATCCCACCTCCATCGCCCCTCCCCCAAGTCCCTCCTCCCTACCTTTTATCTTAGCCTGCTTGGCTACTCTCTCTCATTCCTGATGAAGGGCTTATGCTCGAAACGTCGAATTCTCTATTCCTGAGATGCTGCCTGACCTGCTGTGCTTTGACCAGCAACACATTTGCAGCTGTGATCTCCAGCATCTGCAGACCTCATTTTTTACTATTTATAATCAGAGCCCATCCCCAGCTCTTTTTTTTAGATTACCCTATTTTTCTAGTCCACCTGTTCAGAGGTGTTATTGCACACCAGTGGGGTAGTGGGGCTTGAACTCAGACTTTCTGGTACAGAACTAGGGTCTGCTCTCTAATGGGCTCAGGTGATGAGTTCCAACTGGCCATTGCCTGTTACCAAAGAAACCCGTACTCAATGAGCTCCACAAGGAGATTAATTAGTGATTCCCTCTGAGCTATTTGAGGTTATCACACATGGACTGATTCAATATCTGAGGGAGTTGTGGATAGTTCTGAACTCCGTACAATTATCAGCAACATCTAGCTTTTGATCTTCCTTTGGAGGGAGGTGATTGATGAGAAATTGAAATGGTTGGCTGGAGGGCACAAGCCTCCAGAACCCTGCAACAATGTCTTGAGACTGAGATAATTGTTCTCCAAAGACCACCAGCATTTTCTGTCATGCTTGGCAGTGCAGAGATCTCACCCTGATCCCTGGTGACATTGCTAGGACTCCTTGATGATGTACTCAGTGAAATGGTGTCGTGCGTTTTTGGCCCGAACTTTGTTGCCAATGCAAATGTACCAAAGCAAAACCAAAGAAGCCTACCTGCAAAGTCTGTCTGGCCATGTTCAGTGACAAAGCAAGTCCACCATGAGGAGGATAATGTCTCAGCTCTGCTCAGGATCAGAACTGTTACCATTAACCACTAACATGGAGGGAGACTTACTCAACAACCAACCATTCAAACTGTCCATTTCCTCGGAGTACTGGTGCCGTTGTGACTGTCTAATTGCAGATAAATGAAGGCAGCATCCTGGTAGTGGAGCATTCACTTAGATTTACCTCATCACACAGTTTGGTTGAAATCTTGAAAGGGCTATGGACGCTGTTGTGGGCATATTCTACAGGCATTCTGAACCTGGAGAAACCCAGCTGGCCTCTACTGATTGAAAACCTTCTCATGATGCAGTACAAAATCATTCGATAGGAAACGAAGGAACAATAACAGTACTTCAGAGACAATGTCTGGCAGACAAAGCAATGGGAAGGAAGCTGGGCAGAGGTATTCTGTGGCACTTTCACTGCCACCAGAGCGGACCTGCCTCTGATGGAGGTGCCCTCTAATTCTGGGACACACGGGGCACAACTTTCTAGCAACCTGGAATGTCATTTTATCACAGAATCCCTACAGTGTGAAAACAGGCCATTTGACCCAACAAGTTCACACCAACCATCCCACCTCCCTACCCCCATTCCTGTAATGCTGCATTTCTAATGGTTACTCCACCTAGCCTGCACATCCTTGAACACAATGGGTAACTTCCCATGGCCAATCCACCTAGCCTGCACATCCCTGAACACAATGGGTAATTTCCCATGGCCAATCCACCTGACCTGCACATGTTTAGATTGTGAGAGGAAACCAGAGCACCTGGAGAAAACCCATGCAGACACGGGGAGAATGTACAAACTCCACACAGACAGTCGCCTAAGGCTGGAATCGAACCTGGAAAGATGAAGCAAGCAAGTCTTGGGTTCATTGTAGATAGGAAATGTAGCTTTCCACACTGTATGAGATTGAAATGTTATTACCAATAGGGTATCTCAGGGTGTGTTGAGAGCTGCCCACATTCTGTCACATATGTGTTGTTATGTCTTAATGGATTAATTTTCATGTTCGGCCTTTCTAAATCCAACAGATGAGAAAAATCCATCGGAGGGTCAGACAGCAGTTCCTATCTTTCCGTTGTGAAGTCCTGACTCTGAGTCACCTCTCTGTGGTGAGGTTTCCCAGCTCTGTTTGTGACCAAGCTGTTAGGTGGGGTTTCCTCCCTGGGACTATGCTGGCTGTTTCATCTCAGTGAGTACTTTTTTGATCATTGACTAGTGTTGCTTCCAGGATCTAGTGTGAGATTTGCTGTACATTACTGGAGGGAAGTGGAGCAATGCATGGGTGGGGTGAAAGCAGATGATTGGATTTAGGCTGAATAATTACTGATTTTGCTTTTTACTTTAATGTTAACTTGTTTCCACATGTGTGTCCTGGGGCAGACATTACTTTACAAACACCTAGTGCTAAGGGCTTGGATGGTGGGGAATTTCGTAAACGTGTTCAAGAAAATTATCTTTACCAATATGTCCTAGAGAAGGAGTAACACTTGACCTTCTATTGGGAAATAAGGCAAATGACTGAGGTGTCAATGGGGGAGCACTTTGGGATCAGAGATGATTAAATCTATTAGTTTTAAAATAGTGATAGAAAAGGCCTTGTACAAAAGTTAAAGTTCTTAATTGGAGTAAGGCCAATTTTGACGGGATGAAGCAGGAGCTTTCAAAAGTTGATTGGAATAGATATTTTGCAGGTAAAGGGACGACTGGCAAGTGGAAGACTTTCAAAAGTGAGATAATGAGAGTCCAGAGACATTACGTTCCTGTTAGAGTGAAAGGTCAAGCTGGTAAGATTAGAGAACAATGGATGAGTAAAGATATTGAGGATCTGGTCAAGAACAAGAAGGAGGCGTGGTTGGGTAAAGACACTTGGGTCGAGTGAATCTCTTGAAGAGTATAACAAGGGACCTGTTAAGAGGGAAATCAGGAGGGCAAAGATGGGATATAAATAGCCTTGGCAGATAAGGCTAAGGATAACCCAAAGAGATTCTACAGGTACATTAACAGCAAATGAGCATCTAAAGCAGGCTTGGGACCCCTTAAAGATCAACAAGGCCATCTTTCTGTGGAACTACAGGAGATAGGAGAGATACTAAGCAAATACTTTGTGTTGGTTTTCATTTTGCAGAAAGACACAGAGACTAGAGAATTTGGGGAAATTAATAGTACTGTCTTGAAAAGAGTCCACAATTAAACCTGTTGGACTATAACCTGGTGTTGTGTGATTTGTAACTATGAAAGAGGAAGTGTTGGAGGTCTTAAAAAGCATAAAGTTGCAAAAATCTCCAGGACCTGATCAAGCTTATTCCAGGACATTGTGTGAAGTTAGGGAAGAAATTGCAGGGTCCTGACAGAGATATTTGTATCATTTATAACCGCAGCTGACTGGACGGTGGTTAATGAACGGTGGTTTATTTAAGAAAAGCTGTAAAGAGAAGCCTGGGAACTACAGACCGGTGAGTCTGGTAGCAGTGGCTGGTAAGTTATGGAATCCTTACAATGTGGAAACAGGCCCTTCGGCCCAACAAGTCCATACCAACCCTCCAAACAATATCCCACCCAGGTCCATTCCCTATTACTCTACGTTTCCCCTAACTAACCCATCTAACCTACACCTCCCTGAACGATTTTGCACGGCCAATTCACTTAACTTGCACATCTTGAGTTGCAGAAGGAAACCGGAGCACCCGGAGGAAACCCACGCAGACTCGGGGAGAATGTGCAAACTCCACACAGTCACCTGAGGCTGGAATTGAATCCAGTTCCCTGGTGCTGTGAGGCAGCAGTGCTCACTACTGAGCCACCGTGCCACCCAAATAGTGGAGGGCATTCTGAGAGATAGGAGTTACAGGCATTGGGAGAAGCAAGGACTGAGAAGGGATAGTCAGTGTGGGTCTGTGCGCGGGAAACGGTGTCTCACAAACTTGAGTTTTTTGAGGACATAATCAAAACGATTGATGACAACAGAGTGGTAGACATCGTCTACATGGACCTTAGTAAAGTCTTTGACATGTTCCACATGGTAGACCAATTAGTAAATTTAGATGACATGGGATTCATGGTGAGCTTGTCGATTAGATATGAAATTGGCTTGATGGTCGGAGATAGAGGGTGATAGTGGAGGTTTCATTTTGGGCTAGAGACCTGTGACTAGCGGTGTTGCACAGGAATTGGGGACACTTTTGTTTGTCATTTATATAAATGATTTGGATGAGAATTTAGGAGGCATGGTTAATAAATTTGTGAATGACGCCAAAGTTGATGGTATAATGGACAATGAAGAAGGCTACCTAAGATTGCAACAAGATCTTGCTCAATTGGGTCAATGGGCTGAGGAGGAGCAGACGAAGTTTAATTTGGATAAATGCAAGGTATTGCATTTTGGTAAAACATCCAAAGGCCCCAGCCTAGGGACCTTTGCTATTTGCCTTATCTCTGCCTCATGATTGTATAAACCTCTATAAGGTCACCTTTCAACTACAATTAATGGTAGGACCCTGGGTAATATTGTAGAACAGAGAGATGCAATGGTCCCGGTGCATAATTCTTTGAAAGTTGCATCAGAGGTAGACAGGGTGGTTAAGAAGGCATTTAGTACGCTCGTCTTCATTAGTCAGACATTTGAGTACAGGAGCTGGGACGTCATGTTGAGGCTGTACAGGACATTGTTGTGGCCTCTTCTGGAGAACTGTGTCCAGTTCTGGGTCACCCTGTTAGAGGAAGGATATTATCAAACTGGGGAGGGTTCAGAAGAAATTTACCAGGATGCTTCTGGGTCTACAGGGTTTGAGTTATGAGGAGAGATGGGATCGGCTGGGGCATTTTTCACTGGAGCATAGCAGATGGAGAGTAACCTTACAGAACTTTATAAAATCAAGAGGGTCATAGATAATGTGAATAGCAAAGATCTTTTCCCTGAGGTGGGGGAGTTCAAAATTAGGGGGGAATATGTTTAAAGTGGGAGGAAAAAGGATTTAAAAGGGACCCGAGGGACAACTTTGTTACACAGAGAATGGTTCACGTGTGGAATGAACTGACAGAGGAAGTGGTAGATGCAGGTACATTTCCAACATTTAAAAGACATTTGGTTAAATGTAGGAAAGGTTTAGAGGGATAGGAGCCACATACAGGAATGTTTGGGAACATGATCAGCATGGACTTGTTGGATTGAAGACTCTGTTTCCAGGCTGTATGTCTCTAGGAGTCTATGACACTTGTTAAGAAATGCCTTTCAAGCCGAGAAGGATTCCCCTTGGGATTTTCACTGTAACTCGAGGTCTTGGTATGGACCTTGAGGGGCTGTTTGGGGCCGAGCTCTCTCGAGACTGGGAGGAAGATGGGAACCTCTCCAACCAAAAGCTGGCCATAGACATACCTGAGGAAATCAGCAGAACGTGTGGATTTTGGAGTCTGGAGACAGTGCACCAACAGGATCCAGAAGTCCGGAAGATGTGACAGGCAGAAGATATCCAGGAGAGAGGCCTCAGACTCTAACATTCTCCTGTACCTGATGCCTCAAGTGAACATACCTCAGGTCTCCACTTATTCCTGTGTGTGCAGGAACCTCCATGTCTCTAACTGAGAAGCCAATAGTCAGCGCCATGTCTCACAGTCACCCTGCACAAATACCCTTCCCTCTTTTCCACACATGCACATCGTTTCAAACAGTCACACCTCTCTGCTTTGTCTTTCTACATGAGAAGACAACACAAAACATTTTGAGAGGACCGAGTCTGGGGTGAAGGCCCTCCAGTGACACACACCATGTCATCATTGGTACCGCATGTCCAACTGTTGGATGAGGATGGAGGTCTCATTCTAGGAGGCTGTAAGTGGAGCAGTCCTTGGTAGTGAAAGGAGGCTGAAGTGCTGAAGGGGTTTGTATTGAGAGCTTGCCTCTTTCCAGTTGGATCTCAGTATCTCACCCCTTTGCCTTCTGGACAGCCATGCAGCCAAGCAGAATGTAGCCAATTATGGCATTGTCTTTGCTGCTAAGGAAGAGGTTTGTGATGGTGCACGAGTCTGAGCTCTGCCCTGGGTCCAGAGCTGGAGCTGGGGGAGCTGTCTGAGCTCCTCTCTAATCCAAGCAGATGGTAATCCCCTTCCAGGATATACAACACCCCAGGGACTGGAATATTGCTCTAGGGAAAGCTGGGAGAGAATAGAATCTCATTAGGATTCCAACTCCAAGTCATTTTCCAGAACTGTCCCACTCTCACACTGGCAGGAAATTCTGCCTTTTAGCCTTTCCCATCTCTTCCTGGATACTCCCAGCCCTGCTAAGAGTTTACAGTATTTTCTGTTTTAATTGCAGTATTTTGCTTTGTGAAAATAATTGTAGCAGTAGGGAGGAGGGTGCAATTTGGAAGCCTGTCATGGTCTCACAATTACAGTGTGGTACGTAGAGCACCAACCAACACAGAAACACAGTGTTCTCAGGGAAGTGACAGTAGAAGGAGACAATCAGATTTTTCCATCTTTCTTCTCTCTCCATCAGTGCAGGAAGCTGACAAGCATCATTTTTCTGAGGAAAGCAATCATGAAATGTTGGAGTCAGCACTAACTACCACAAGGAAGTAGAGATGGAATATTTTACTGTACATGATGCATTGTCAGCTGGCTACAATTCTGGACATCTGGATGGCTTTCATGTTCTTCCAGGAATATATTATTCGTAATTAGAGATTCAGTTGGTGATCAGGGTTTCCTTCGAAGAGCTACCCGAATGTAGGCCAATAACGCATAGACATTTCAAACATCTTGTACATGAATACAGCAAATTCAATTATTCTTCATCATTTTCTTTTTACCGTAGCTACCCCCTTACTCCACATCCCTGAAATCACAACAAGAACAAAACGTCCACCCCCAAAACCCCAGTCCTCACCTTCCACCCCACCAACCTCTGGATACATCACATCATCCTCCGCCATTTCCACTACCTACAAACAGACCCCCACCACAGATATATTTCCCTCTCCTCCTCTATCCACTTTCTGTGAAGACCATTGCCTCTGTGACTCTCTTGTCAGGTCCACACCCCCCCACTAATCCATCCTCCCCTTCCGGCACCTTCCGCTGCCATTGTAGGAATTGCAAAACCTGCTCCCATACCTCCTCCCTCATTTCCATCCAAGACCCAAAAGGATCCTTCCACATAGGACAGAAATTTACCTGCACTTCCACACAATCACCTACTGTATCCGTTGCACGCGATGTGGTCTCCTCTACATCGGGGAGACAGGACGTCTTCTTGCGGATCATTTCAGAGAACATCTCTGGAACACCTGCACCCACCAACCCCACTGCCCCCTGGCTGAACACTTCAAATCCCCCTCCCACTCCGTCAAGGACATGCAGGTCCTGGGCCTCCTCCACCGCCAAACCTTTACCACTCAACGCCTTGAGGGAACACTTCCACTTTGGGACCCTCCAACCACACGGGATCAATATGGTTTTCACCGGGTTCCTAATTTCCCCTGCCCGCACCTTATCCCAGTCCCAATCTTCTAACTCGTTGCCGCCCTCTTGACCTGTCCTACCTGTCCATCTTCCTACCCAACTCCACCCTCCCCTCCGACCTATCACCATCATCCCCCACCTTCATCTACCTATCACATTTGGAAACACTCAGAATGTGAGGCAGCAACTGTGGAAAGAGAAACCGTTAACATGACACATCCCTGCCCTTCTTTCAGAACTAATGAAGACACATAAAACTGACCTGGTGTCAGAGCAAAAAAACAAATAGGAAGGTGATTGTGATGACAAGGGTCCAAAGGTAAGATTCTGGCTAAAAAATTTGATCATGGAGAATAATTGAAGTTTGAGGACGATAATGGATTATGATTGCTGGGTTTCTGAAGGTCATTCTCCATAACAAAGAACTTGCCTTATTGATGAATAAAGTGAAGTTGAATTATTGTGATTGAGACGTTTGCATCTGCGAAGAACCTCAAATACAACCGATAGATGTTAGATTTGATGTAAAAGTGGAACATGCTGTTAATATTCAGCAGGCCTGGCACCTTAGATGGAGAGAGAAACATGGGTAACATTTCTGACTGAGTTAGATTCGAGTTGTCAGATTCCAGGGTGGTCGTGAACAGTAACAGTTCGTTTTCATGAACTGAATGGTTAGGTTGCAAAAGAATCAGAATCTGCATAACCACTTGTGCCCAACTTTGGATCAGAAGTTAGAATCTAAATATAAGAGGGAAAGTGAATCATTTTGAAGTTAAGTTGAAGTGACCCTGGTTTTAAGAGACTGTGGGGAATGATAGATCAGAAGATCAAAATAGCTGAAGGATAGGAAACACTTTGGACATGGAGATTTTACCAAAAGGCAGGACCTGATTCCCATTCTCAGCATCTATTCCCCCGTGTTGGCTCAGTGGAAAAGTAACCTTGTGAGGTGAGGTCGTAGCCACGATGCTTGAGAACAGATTCTGGCACTTGGGAAAAGGCTGATTACTCCTTGGTGCTAATTCATTCACAGAGAACATCTGCAGGCAGCGATATCAGATATCAGGGCTGGAGGGAGAGGAGAGGATTTGTTGTTGGGTGGAGTGGAGTGAGGGATGATCTTCCACTGGTTTGCAAGGTTGGAAATAGCGATGGGAGGAGAATCGAACCTTGGGAATGGGTGGCATCGATAAATAAGTGACTGAGAGGTGAATGGGAAAGGGAGACATTGAGTGGGGCTCAAAAACTTTCTTGAGGAACACAAATCAGGAACTCCTGCTCCTGACCCACAAAAAGTGCTGGAAAAAGTATTCCCCTTATGGAGGTGACACTCCTACCTCCCTTTCACTTTCAAATTTCAGACAACAAATTCTCAAATTGAGTTCCAAAATACATTTTAGTTGGAAAATCAAGCACGCAAATAAAGAATTCAGTTAACCATGGTCTTCCTACTTAGGGATCACTTAATTTGAAATCGCTGTTACACAAGAACATAGAAGCAGGAGCAGGAGTCGGCCTCCTGGCCCTTCCAGCCTGCTCCGCCATTCAATAAGATCATGGCTGATCTTTTCATGGCCTCAGCTCCACTTACCCACCCTCCCACCATAACCCTTAAATTCCTTTACTGTTCAAAAATCTATCTGTCTTTGCCTTAAAAACATTCAACGAGGAAGCCTCAACTGCTTCACTGGGCAGAGAATTCCACAGGTCCACAACCCTCTGGGTGAAGAAGATCACCCTCAACTCAGTCCGAAATCTGCTCCCCCTTATTTTGAGGCTATGCCCCCTAGTTCTAGTTTTATCCATCAATGGAAACAATCTTTCTGCTTTCTTTTTAAACTAATCCCTTCATAATTTTATATGTATCGTAAGGTCCCCCATTATTCTTCAAAATTCCAATAAGAATACCCAGTTGCTTCAGTCTCTCCTCATTAGCCAACCCCCTCAACTCCAGAATCAACCCAGTGAACCCCCTCTGCACCCCCTCCAGAGCCAGTACATCCTTTCTCAAGTAAGGAGACCAAAGCTGTACCCAGTACTCCAGGTGTGGCCTCACCAGCATCCTGTACAGCTGCGACATAACAGCTCTATTACTTACGAGGACAATAAAATATCTGATTCCATAGTTTTAAACAAACACATTAAAGGATACTATCTACAATTTAAAACAAACAGTGAATACTATCTTTCTAATGCAATAATATCTAAAGTGAATGTGAGATAAACAAACTTTAGTTGAACACACCACCAAACCATTCTTTAAAATACAGACATGAGCAGTTGTTTGCTGCCTGCAGAATAAGGAGATGGGCATGGCAATGTCACATTGCAGCACAGTAGGTTATCACTGGAGCTGACATACCTCGGGATATTGTTGTTTGGTAAGACCAGACATGTCTATCACGGCAAACCTCACTGGGGTTTATCTGTTAATGTGCTCATGTCCCAGAATGAAAACAATGGATTCAGACTTTTCACAGTTGGGTGGCTGTGCTGTGGGATTCTTTTCACAGCCATAGCTCCCAACAGGAATGTTTGATGGATCAGAGGTAGGAAAAGAGGAAGAGAAAGAGTGAATCTCAGAATTTTGGGTCTAATCCTGAAACAGATAGTGGAGACAGAGAGAGAGATCTGTCACTTTTGGATGGAGTTCTAGGATTTGTTAGGCTGCTTTACTCTAAGATATGTTTGCACTCATTTTTACTCAATGTTTTATTTATAGGACTTTTTCAAAAAGGTTTGTTTATTTACAGCATGCTAACTATAAACAATATAATCCCACATGAGGTCAATAAACTGTCACTCCGAATCGAATCTCATCATCATCCTATGACCATGACATGCTCATGACAAAGGTCCTGATTAAATATTCAGGAAATAACCCTTTGCTTTGAGATAAAACTGGAACTGAGAAGCTTTCAGAGACTGGGAAATTCCTTAGCTGTTTGTATAGAAAAGAATGGTGATCTTTCTTTATAAGATGTAGTTCCTCTCCCAGAGCTGAAAGAAAGGTGAGTAGACTAAAAGTCTGAACAGTGAGCAAACAAAAGACTCCCAAAACAATCCACAGCAGTTTACTGAATCACTGCAGTCTGTAGAATAGGTTGATCATCATTGTGACTCATCGCTCACACCTTTCAATCACAGATGTTACATAGGCCTTGCCTCTCTCTTCGCCATCTTGACGACTTAGACATTCCCTTCTAGTTTTTCCATTACCTCAGAGCAAAAAATTATTATTATATGATTCGAAAGTTTTACAATACATTACGCTGTTGATAGCCTTGAGGAGTGGATACTGTCGATTGATTCAGTCAGCAACATTAGTGCAGAGAAACAGAGTTAACATTCCAGCTCATTGAGACATTCAGAAAAGTACGCTCACCTGAATTGTTCACTCTGTTTCTCCTGCCCAGCTGAGTACGCCCACCCATTTTCTGTTTCTTTCGTTTCAAATTTAGGATCACTGCAATATTTTACTTTACAGTTACACTATTTGTGGTTTTAAACTGGCCCTTTTTTTATTTTCAAACTTGCCGAGATTGTTCACTTTTAATGTTCACATTCATGATTGTGTGCACAACAAAAACGCACCATTTTTTAAAAAGCAATATACTTTGGATGATGGGATGCTGAAACAAAAAAAAATGAGAATGTTGGAGAAACTCAGTAGATCTGGCAGCATCTGTGGAGAGAAAGCATATTTGGTATTTCAAGTCCGACATGACTCTTCAGATTTGAAGAGGGCTTGAAATATCATGGGTTTTATGCTGTAGCAAACTGAGGCAGACGTGTTATTATAAATCTTTTCCCTTTATCAATACAATTTTGCCTGACCAACAATTCAAGCTTTTTCAGTTTTTGTTTTAGATTTAAGCCTTTGCTACATTATTTACATATCCCACTAAAACATCAGAGCTATTTGAAAAAGTCAACTTACAGCTTTGAAAGCAATGTACCCTTTTGGCCCCTTAGCTTTGAGGAGAAGACATCTTGCTTGGTTTAGATTAGATTCCCTAATCTAAACAGGCCCTTCAGCCCAAGAAGTCCACACCAACCCTCCGAAGAGTAACCCACCCACACTTGTTCCCCAATCCTGTATTTACACTTGACTGATGCACCTAACACTAGGGGCAATTTAGCATGGCCAATTCACCTAACCTGCACCTCTTTAGACTGTGGGAGGAAACCCATGCAGACAGGGGGAGAATGTGCAAACTCCACACAGACAGATGCCCAAGGCAGGAATTGAATCCAGGTCCCTGGTGCTGTGAGGCAGCAGTGCTAACCACTGAGCCACCATGCTATCCCCCAGGTTAGTATGAATGCTCAGATACTAGTACTTTAAGATAAGGCCTCCTTTGCATTGATCATTGATTCCAGTAGAACATCTTTCAGAATTATCCATCAGTAAGAAATCACGGGTTCAGTTGCTGAGCTGATCGAGGTTGGTTTCTGCATTGTAACGTAGTGGTTAGCACAGTTGGTGAGTGATGTATAAAGTGTACGTTCGGTTACTGTGTGAGATGATGTTACCAACAAGTTTCTGTCATCTCAACCTTACCTGAGGCATGATGACAATCAGGTAAAACAAATCTTTTATTGCCTCAACCTCTGCTTCTCTTTCTTACTCATAACATAAGAAAGTGGGTGTAGATATTGTGGTATTGGAGTATGCAACAGATTTATAATACAGTTAACTGTTATTGTACAGACATTATATTTCCCAGATCCCTATTATTAACGTAATAAACCACAGGAGAGGAGTATGTTCCCATTCTGGTGTCATGCTTCAAATGATTTCCTGTAAGACGGAGTATCAGATCACATGTCACATGTCACAGTGACAACGCTGTGATTAAAAGCAAAAGTCTGTGGACATTGGAAATAAAAAGAGAAAATGTTGAAAATTCTTCGGAAGAAGAGCCATGTTGCTTTTGAAATGTTACATCTGTTTCCTCTCCATAGATGGTGCTATTCCTCCTGATTGCTCCAGTAATTTCTATTTCTCTTATATGGTTCGTCTGTTAAAGGTGTCCTGATGGATTGATTGTCACCTATGACAGAACAACTTCAGCCTTCCCTGGCTTGTGTACTTGATGCTAAGAGCTGAGGAGAAATATTTTTACTCGAGAGGTTTTGGGAGTTTAGAACTCACTGGCTGAAAGTGTGATTAAATCAGAATGCTTAGGCATGAAATGGATTTTCACTTCTTATGGGGCTATAGGCCAAGAACTGGAAAATGGGATTAGTGTAATCAGATCTTCATTGACTAATAGAAAGTGAGGACTGCAGATGCTGGAGATCAGAATCAAGAGTGTGGTGCTGGAAAAGCACAACAGGTCAGGCAGCATCCGAGGAGCAGGAGAGTCGACGTTTCGGGCATAAGCCCTTCAACAGGAACGGCCTGATGATGGGCTTATGCCTGAAACATTGTCTCTCCTGCTCCTTGGATACTGCCTGACCTGCTGTGCTTTTCCAGCACCACACTCTTGACTCTTCATTGACTAGTGCCAACATGCCAGCCTCATGACCCCTGCCTGTGCTGTAATTGTCTGTGAGTTTCTGAGGTTTTGCGTTAGCCTGTTATTCAGGTTTTCCTAAGGCCATCTGGTTTCTGCGCCTACTCCAGATGTCCCCCAGTGCTAACCCTGAGCCAAGTTTATCAGTCAGGCTAAGGACCAGAGGACAAACTGTCAACACCAAAAGGTGCCCAAAAAGGTGTAAAATCCACTCTGAGAAAAGGTAATCGAATTGAAATGTAAATATTGATTGACTGTCTGCTGAGTATTTTTACCATTTCCAGCATCCTCAGTGTTTTGCTACTATCATGTTCCCTTGGAGGCTGATCCTTCTGGCTGGGTGCCAGCATAGCCCTGAGGGGGACTGATAACATCTCCGACTGAGAAACCCCTCTTTGGAAATCCCCAGCTAATGACTTGCTGTGTGATGCAAGGAAAGCAAGTTTGTTCATATTGTGTGGAGGAAGAGTCACCCTGTAAAAGATTATTCATCGTTTATATCAACAGATGGAGTTTGAATACGGAAAATTATGAGTCGGAGACACATGTGGAAAGTGCCTGCACTCTGTGATTTGGATGCTAATTGAAACTTATAACATAATGATTCTCTTCGTCAAGGGCCCTGTATGACTCTATGACTCTATGATCTGGTCTTTTAATGCTGCTGGGGTTCAATGTTACTACAGCACACCACTAGATCCCTGCATTTATTTATATGTCACAACTAGAAATGAAGCATCTTTGTAACACTGCTTACATGTGGTAAGGTGTTGTTCAGTTGGTTTATTCCATCTATGGGAAACAGGCATCAGAGGCAAGGCTAGAATTTGTGCTTGGCTCAATGCCCTTTGTATTGAGAGTATTGCTGGTTATTTCAGAGGAGTGAGATGGGTTTTAACAGCTAAGTAAAAAATGAGGTCTGCAGATGCTGGAGATCACAGCTGCAAATGTGTTGCTGGTCAAAGCACAGCAGGCCAGGCAGCATCTCAGGAATAGAGAATTCGACGTTTCGAGCATAAGCCCTTCATCAGAAATAAGAGAGAGCAGCCAAGCAGGCTAAGATAAAAGGTAGGGAGGAGGGACTAGGGGGAGGGGCGATGGAGATGTGATAGGTGGAAGGAGGTCAAGGTGAGGGTGATAGGCCGGAGTGGGGTGGGGGCGGAGAGGTCAGGAAGAAGATTGCAGGTTAGGAGGGCGGTGCTGAGTTGAGGGAACCGACTGAGACAAGGTGGGGGGAGGGGAAATGAGGAAACTGGAGAAATCTGAATTCATACCTTGTGGTTGGAGGGTTCCCAGGCGGAAGATGAGGCGCTCCTCCTCCAGCCGTCATGTTGTTATGTTCTGGCGGTGGAGGAGTCCAAGGACCTGCATGTCCTCGGTGGAGTGGGAGGGAGAGTTAAAGTGTTGAGCCACGGGGTGATTGGGTTGGTTGGTTCGGGCGGCCCGGAGGTGTTCTCTGAAGCGTTCCGCAAGTAAGCGGCCTGTCTCACCAATATGGAGGAGGCCACATCGGGTGCAGCGGATGCAATAGATGATGTGTGTGGTCTTTGACTCTGATCTCCAGCATCTGGAGTCCTCATTTTCTCCTAGTACATCACACAAGCCAACCTTCCATCCATTGACTCCATCTACACTTCCCACTGCCTCAGGAAGGCAGCCAACATCATCAAAGACCCCTCCCACCCTGGTTACAATCTCTTATAACCCCTTCTGTCAGGCCAAAGATATGAAAGCTTAAACACACGCCAACAGATTCAAGAACAGCTTCTCCCCCGCTGTCATCAGATGTTGAATGGACCTCTCAAATTTTATTTTTAATGTTGATCTTGATGTCTGTGCACAGTCTCTGTAGCTGTAACATTGCATTCTTTGCTCTGTTCTATTACTCCAATGTCCTTTGTATGGTGTGGTCTGCCTAAATTACACACAAACCAAAATTTTTCACTGACTACTGAGGTACATGTGACAATAATAAATCAAAGCAAATCAAAAAATTAATGAACCAGCAATAGTCTTACAAATAATGCAATGGTATTTTTATAAGCAAGCTTTCAGTTCCAGATTTTATGAATTAAATTTAATTTTCTACAGCTGCCTTAACACATGTGCCCCATAGCATTAGCCAGGAGTTGCTGGATGACTAATGTAGAGGCATTGCTACTATACCACCATGTTATTCAACAAGATGACAGAGAAAAAACTGACATTCTTCAGTCACCCATCCCGTTCCAGGGCATTATATATTTTCTAATACATGAGAGCTTAACTTGTTTCCCTGTACCTGTTGAGAGGGAAAGGGCGAGAGAGTGGGGAAGAAGGTAAAGGTGAGAAGGAGGTGACTGGTCAGAGAACACAGAGTTGAGAGTGAATTTGGGAGAGACCAAAGGCAGGAGTGGAGCAGCATAAAGAGCAAAACCAAGAGGTGAGAGAGCACAGAGACTCACTTTAGGAAAGCTATCAAGGGTAGGAGAGTGAAAATCAGGCAGTGAATTCCAAACACCCTCCATGTATCATTTTCCTCACTAATCCTTCTGCCACTTAGCTTGAAGCTCTGGCCCCTGGTTTTTGAACTCTCTGCCAAGGGAAACAGGTTCCTCCTGTCTGTCTCTGCCCCCCCCCCCCCCCCCCCCCCCCCACAGTGTTGTATCCCTCAATCCTGTCACCTCTCAGCCTTCTCTGTTCCAACCTCTCCAATCTCTTCTCAGAACTACAATTTGCCAGCCCTGGCAACATTCTGGTAAATCCTCTCCGCTCTCTCTCCAAAGCAATTCCATCTTTCCCGTAATGTGGTGACCAGCCCTGTATACAATCCTCCAGTTGGGGCCTCACCAGTGTCTTACACAGTTTCATCATTAGGTCCTTTTGTATTGTATGCCTCTGTTAATGAAGGACAGCTTTCCAAATGCCTTCTGTAAAACCTTATCCACCCGTCCTACTGCATTCAGGGACCTCTCTACATGCACACCAAGATCTCTCACTTCATCTCCCCCTCTCAGTTTCTGCCAATTTATTGGTTATTCCCTTTCACTGTTTAACCTCCCTAAATGCATGACCTCACACTTATCAGAGTTGAACTCCATCTACCACTAACCTGCCCACTCCAACCCATCTATATCATGGTGGAGCTTACAGCTCTGCTATACACTACGCAGCCAGTTTTAATGTCATCTACAAACTTCCCAATTGTTGCCTCCTCACATTCAGGTCCAAATCATTGATGTATAAAACAGAGAGCAGGGATCCCAACACTGAGCCCTGTGGAACATCACTTAACACAGCTTTCTATTCACAACAGCAGCCATCGATCACTCCCCTTTGTTTCCTGTTGCTGAGTCACTCAGGATCCGGTTGGACACATTGCCCTGGATGCCATGGGCTTTGACTTTATTGAGCAGTCTGCCATGTGGGACTGTCCCTTACTAAAAGACAGCACCCACTGCACTGCCATCATCGATCCACCTCATCATTACCTCCTTCACAGTGTAGCTTAAACCCAGGATAGGTAAAAGCACTAATGAGACAACAGTCATTGTGGAAATTTGAATGGAGGGAATTGGAACTTTTCACCCTCAGAACAGTCCAACAAACATCTTAACAATTACATATTTTATTCATTAATTAAGTTGAAAACTTTGTGAAACAAAAGAGCACATAATACATTTGTGGATTTATGTCCTCTGTGGATTTTGATCACCTCGAAACCATTAAAAGTAATTTATTTTCTTTTAGTTTATTGTTTCCTTGGTCTAATGTGATCAAGTTGTGACGGATAGAACCAGACAGAAGATTTCAGCGTATGTTTCCTCTACTGGGTGCACAGCATTATTCACGTACCCAGGGTGATTTGAATCGGGAATGTGAGGAGAAAGTGAGGATGGCAGATGATGGAGATCAGAGTCAAAAAGTGCGGCACTGGAAAAGCCCAGCAGGTCAGGGAGAATCCGGGGAGCAGGAGGGTCACAGCGGGTCAGGGAGAATCCGGGGAGGAGGAGAGTCACAGCGGGTCAGGGAGAATCCGGGGAGGAGGAGAGTCACAGCGGGTCAGGGAGAATCCGGGGAGCAGGAGGGTCACAGCGGGTCAGGGAGAATCCGGGGAGCAGGAGGGTCACAGCGGGTCAGGGAGAATCCGGGGAGGAGGAGAGTCACAGCGGGTCAGGGAGAATCCGGGGAGCAGGAGGGTCACAGCGGGTCAGGGAGATTCCGGGGAGCAGGAGGGTCACAGCGGGTCAGGGAGAATCCGGGGAGCAGGAGGGTCACCGGGTCAGGGAGAATCCGGGGAGCAGGAGGGTCACAGCGGGTCAGGGAGAATCCGGGGAGCAGGAGGGTCACAGCGGGTCAGGGAGAATCCGGGGAGCAGGAGGGTCACAGCGGGTCAGGGAGAATCCGGGGAGCAGGAGGGTCACAGCGGGTCAGGGAGAATCCGGGGAGCAGGAGGGTCACAGCGGGTCAGGGAGAATCCGGGGAGGAGGAGAGTCACAGCGGGTCAGGGAGAATCCGGGGAGCAGGAGGGTCACAGCGGGTCAGGGAGATTCCGGGGAGCAGGAGGGTCACAGCGGGTCAGGGAGAATCCGGGGAGCAGGAGGGTCACAGCGGGTCAGGGAGAATCTGGGGAGCAGGAGGGTCACAGCGGGTCAGGGAGAATCCGGGGAGCAGGAGGGTCACAGCGGGTCAGGGAGAATCCGGGGAGCAGGAGGGTCACAGCGGGTCAGGGAGAATCCGGGGAGCAGGAGGGTCACAGCGGGTCAGGGAGAATCCGGGGAGGAGGAGAGTCACAGCGGGTCAGGGAGAATCCGGGGAGGAGGAGAGTCACAGCGGGTCAGGGAGAATCCGGGGAGCAGGAGGGTCACAGCGGGTCAGGGAGAATCCGGGGAGCAGGAGGGTCACAGCGGGTCAGGGAGAATCCGGGGAGGAGGAGAGTCACAGCGGGTCAGGGAGAATCCGGGGAGCAGGAGGGTCACAGCGGGTCAGGGAGATTCCGGGGAGCAGGAGGGTCACAGCGGGTCAGGGAGAATCCGGGGAGGAGGAGAGTCACAGCGGGTCAGGGAGAATCCGGGGAGCAGGAGGGTCACAGCGGGTCAGGGAGAATCCGGGGAGCAGGAGGGTCACAGCGGGTCAGGGAGAATCCGGGGAGCAGGAGGGTCACAGCGGGTCAGGGAGAATCCGGGGAGCAGGAGGGTCACAGCGGGTCAGGGAGAATCCGGGGAGCAGGAGGGTCACAGCGGGTCAGGGAGAATCCGGGGAGCAGGAGGGTCACAGTGGGTCAGGGAGAATCCGGGGAGCAGGAGGGTCACAGCGGGTCAGGGAGAATCTGGGGAGGAGGAGAGTCACAGCGGGTCAGGGAGAATCCAGGGAGCAGGAGGGTCACAGCGGGTCAGGGAGAATCTGGGGAGGAGGAGAGTCAATGTTTCAGGTTTTAGCTCAAAAGAAGAGCTTATGCTTGAAACGTCGTGGCTTCTGCTGCTTGGAAGCTGCCTGACCTGCTGTGCTTTTTGTGCCACACTTTTGGAACCTGATGAGGAACGCTTGGTGAATAGTTCCTTATGGTCACCCCAACCCTCACGTGTCCAGCAGAAACACCTTCAGTGTCTGCAGCCTTTCCACAGAATGCAGTTGCCTTCTCCCACCTTGTATCCTTGTCTGATTCTGAACATTATGAATAAACGAAGACCAAAGACAAATCAGAAATTACCTGGGCCCAGTTTTCTCCTGTTCTATTTTATTCTCGCTTATTATATGAATTACATAGTTGCAAGGCCTTGCTGAGTTCTTCAGCAACTTTGTATAATCTGTGTGGAACGGCTTTAGTAAAATCATGTTTCATTGTAAAATCATTTTCACTTACAGCTTTTGGGGTAAGGAGTTTGACCGACTTTTTTTTAACAATCCTTTTCATAAATTAGTTCAAATACTTCATGGGTGAGTAAATAATATGACAAAATGCAACCTGTTATTAACCAGCTTCACCAGGACACTGACAGGAACTGGATAGATTATCTGTCTTTGACTTGAAAGGGTGAAAATAGCCTTGATATTTTTCTGTTGGACACCATTGTGTCCTGGAGCAGAAAGTGAGGTCTGCAGATGCTGGAGATCAGAGCTGAAAATGTGTTGCTGGTTAAAGCGCAGCAGGTCAGGCAGCATCCAAGGAACAGGAAATTCGACATTTCGGGCCAGAGCGCTTCATCATTATTGGGAAAATGAGGAGAAGAGATTTGGTTGTATCCCAGTCCACCCCAGTGTAATAATTCAGGAAAGAAAAAACATTCTATTTCCAGTGTAGTTAGAAAATAATGCAGAGTCTAGAAGCTTATCATTGTGTGGTGATAGCATGGCACTTTGCAGTGATTTATCAATAATGGATAATTTCAACATTGTTTGAAATTGCTGCAAAGTAAGTATATAGTTTTCAGCATAACTGACTGGGTGAGGGGAGGAAAGAATATCCTTTAATGGACTTCCTGGCTACGCTTAACCAATTATGAGACGATTGTGGTTTTAGCTGTTAGTCACATCTGAATCATCCTGCAATTAACAGACCATCGGTGATAAAACACTATAAAAGCCACAGGGAGAAAGCCAGAGATACAGTTTCCTCTCTCAATCTTCAGTTGAGAACAGAATGATGAATTGCCTTTGGTTTTCAGTTTTATTTATTGTACTTTATGTTAAATTTTCCTCCACTATTCCACTACTTTCAGAAGTGGAGAAAAATGAGCAGGACTGGCAATTTGCAGAGGTATGGCGTGGAGTGCAATTAGCAAAATAAAATTTGTGATCCCTTTAAGTCTAAACATTTTCTTCCTTCACAGCTAATATCAAGTTTAATAATGTGAATATTTATTTTTCTTGAAGACATATTTGAACAGATTTTACAAGCTTGAAGACAGTTCACCAAAGTTTGCAAGAAAGCTGGAGAACTATGTATCAAAGAGGTCCCTATCAGATAAGATTAAGAAAATGCAAGAATTCTTTGGTCTTCAGGTAACTGGGAATCTGGATTCGGCAACAATGGAAGTCATGGAAAAGCCTCGATGTGGAGTCCCCGATGTTGCTGAATACAATCTCTTTCCAAGAAAGATTAAATGGAAGAAAAACAATATCACATACAGGTAACAGTTTTTATAATATTTCATGGCATTATTTCTGTGAGTGATTGGGTCAGAACTTGCTCAAAAAAAATGAGAGTGTAAACAGCATTATTAACATACATTATTTGTAATGGACAAATACATTGACAGGTTAATTGTGGATGCTCAGATCGTGCTACATTATCATCTGTTTTATGGAAATAGCATTATTGTTTTTTAAAGAATTTTCTGGATTTGTATGTGATGTATTGATCAAACTCACTGTCAAAAATTAAAGCTGATAATTCATAAGTATCCCAATAATTCTGGGATAATGTTAAGGAATTACTGCTCAATTTCAGTGTTAATTGACAGGAACAATTACATCTGTTCAGGCTCATTCATTCATGCAGTAAATTCTTCTTATCAAAGAATTGCTAAGTTTGATTCTATTTCTTAAAACTCTTATGATTCCATTTTGTATCTTTCCCCTTACCTGCTTGGTCCAATCTTTCCATTTCTTTATTGGCCTTTTCTGTACCTGGTTCGACTCTATGTCTTCCATTGTTCCTCTCATCCTTTCTCAGTTCTAAGCCCTATGGGTGAAAGAGGAAGTTGGTCCTGGCTGTTCACTGGTGTACCAGGCTCTCACTGCCATTGGCGTGACGTTATCATTTTCAACAACACATGATCGTTTTGAGTTAAAGCAGGGCGTGTCTATCTGATTATATACTTTACAATGCCTTGCTGTATCAGGCTTTACTTCAGAATATTAAACACAATATATCACTTCCTATTCTTTTCAATACAGAATCCTAAACTATACTCCAGACATTTCATCCGTGGATGTGGATAAAGCAATTAAGAATGCATTTAAGATTTGGAGTGATGTCACACCTTTAAATTTCACAAAAATTTACGAAGGAGAAGCTGATATTATGATCGCTTTCGGAGCTCAAGGTATCAAAAGATTAATTTACTTTTGGTTAAGTTTGGAAATAAAGACCTCAATTATTTTGTATAACTCAAGACAAATAAGACACACACTTACCATGATTTAAATTTCTGTGAATAAATGCATGCATTAAAAATACAAATGGAGAAGCACTTTATGCGTGTAAATATCTGACTGGCAGAGAGATGTGGGAAAGGGGATTCTGTTTCTTGAGACACTGGCACTTATGTTAAAATGAAAAATCTTTGTATCTTTGGGACTAGCCCTACCTGGCCCAGTCTGGAAGCAAGCTGCCAGTAAGTCGGAGAGGAAAGGATAAATAGAACGGTTACAAGAGAACTTGAAGTGGAGGAAGGACTCCAGTATAAAAGGTCACATAAATAAGAGGCTGAAAATGGGGAAAAGTGAAGAGAGTGGGAGTTACAGTCAGAAATTGTACTGTGCCCAGCACATACATGGGGTGTTATTAGGTGTGAATAATTAACGCAGGAGAGAGATTTAAGAAATGTACGTGAGTGAAACAAATGGGCAAATTTGGGGCATAGGCCAAGTTAGTGTGTTTTAGATAGACATCAAAATGAACAGTAATGATTTAATAATCAGTGCGGGGAATTATAATGTAATAGCAATCACTACTAAATGGCTGCAAGGGTGGCAAGACTGGGAATTAAATGAATGAATTGACACATCTCTAAGAAAGTTAGGGGACATTGTAGCTGGGCAGGAATAGTGTGAAAGAAGTTGTCTCAATGGTAAGTCAGGATATAGTAAAAGATAAGCAGATAATGGAGACTTTATGGGCTGAATTAATAATCAGGAAAGTGTTGAAATGTTGTATGCATCTTATAGGAGCAGCAACATGGAGAAAACAAAGTATAAATCTAGAGATGAGGGAAACTTGCAATGAGTTAGTGAGTTTACCTCCAGCAGAATGCACTGCACCTGATGCAGTGATGGTTATGTAGTCTCTCATAAGAAACTGGGTGTGAATGTCAGGCTACTGAAGAATCGAAGAGAAATTGATCACACCTGAGAATAATGCGAAAACATTACACTGCTCAGGGATGACAGTAAGCTCTTAGGTTCCAACAGAGGATCATGCTTCAAGCAAGGTGAGATGGAATATGAGATTGTTATAGGAGAAAGTGAGGACTGCAGATACTGGTGATCATAGAGGATAGTGCTGGAAAAGCACAGCAGGTCAGGCAGCATCCGAGCAGCAGGAAAATCGATGTTTCGGGGATAAGTGCTTTATCAGGAAAAGTCCCCGATGAAGGGCTAGCACCTGAAACATCGATTCTCCTGCTCCTCGGATGCTGCCTGACCTGCTGTGCTTTTCCAGCACCCCACTCTCGACTATGAGACTGTTATACCCTCCCGTAATATCCAAATTACAGCAATTGTATTATGGGTATGTAGGCATACTGACTGTTGAATAGACTAGGGCTGTTTACCCTGGAGTGTTGGAGAATGAGGGGTGACCTTCTAGAGATTTATAAAATCATGAGAGGCAAGGATAGGATAAATAGACAAAGTCTTTTCCCTGGGGTGGGGAAGTCCAGAACTAGAAGACATTGGTTTAGGGTGAGAGGGAAAAGATATATAAAAGAGACCTAAGAGGCAATGTTTTCATGCAGAGGGTGGTACGTGTATGGAATGAACTGCCAGAGGATGTGGTGGAGGCTGGTACAATTATAACATTTAAAAGGTTTCTGGATAGGTATATGAACATGGGCTGGGTGCTGGGAGGTGGATCTACATTAGGTTGGGATATCTGGTAGGCATGGACTTGTTGGACCAAGGGTCTGTTTCCGTGCTGTACATCTCTATGACTCCATGATACTGACATGTGGAATTAGCTTGCAGATTAGTCTACGCTTTGTGGAACATTCTGAAGGGGAGGACTAACCAGTTGCAGTGCCTAGGTTCGGAAGGTTGCATTGTGGCCAGTGAGGTGCAATGGGGCATTCACACAGAGGCAGGTATCCTGAAAGTAGATAAATGGATTGGCATTCTCCTACAGCGTGGGTCATGAAGTTCACAAATTGTTCACCTGATAGGTGTGTGAAGAGAAAACTGAAGAACATTGAAATGTTGGCATTTCAAGTTTATTTATCTTAAAATATATTGTAATTGGCATGTTACCAGCTAGTCACAGGCTCGGGATTAACTCTGATGATTCTTTGTTCCATTATTTCCAGAACACGGTGATAGTTATCCCTTTGATGGAGCTGATGGATTATTGGCCCATGCTTTCCCCCCTGCAGCAGGCATTGGAGGTGACACACACTTCGATGAAGATGAGACCTGGACAATGGGGTCAAATGGTACATAAACTGACCAGAGTTATTAAAGTGATTCAGTAGAGAAAATGTGAAAAAATTAATTGGATGTTTCTATTTGAAGAGCCATTTATATAAGTTGGTAGCTGGTGATATTAATGTTAGGAGTATTTTCCCCTTGCTTTAACTTATGCCCATATACATGCAACCTTAATTTTTTGTCACCAAGAAATGTTATTCGATTAGAAATTTACTAAAGCTTTTCAGTTTGACTGATATCTATTTCTAAATATTTGTCCAGTTACAATTGCTAATATTAAATTTTCTACAAGTGTTATAAATGCTTTAAAGTATTGGGACATCTGAACCACTCCTATGTAAGCGGAAGTGTAGGATGCTTACATGGATTTCAGGATTTAAATTAATATTCTGGTCATTTTCCATTCAAATAACATTCAGCTGTTTATTTATGGTATTGTTAAAGAGCAGCAGAGATAAATGTGTTGGAATTGATTTTAAACAGGCTGCTTTGTGATTGTTTCATTTAGGTTATAACTTGTTCCTTGTGGCTGCCCATGAATTTGGCCATGCACTCGGACTGGCTCACTCTCGGGATCCAGGTGCATTAATGTACCCGACCTACACTTATACAAATATGGATGAGTTTCGCCTTTCTTGGGATGATGTCAAGGGAATCCAGGCTCTGTATGGTAGGTTCACGTCTCAAATATACACAGAAATATTGTTTCCGAAATAATATGGATTATTAAGGAGCTGATCCTCTATCACTGCGATAACATCTTAAGATATTATTGCATTGTAAAAATGAATTATTTTTATAACAGTAATTTATTCACAATGAGCTAGACCATAACACTATGAAAGATAGGTCATTTGGCAATCATCTATGAAATGTTCAGTGGACAACATTTGGAAACTCAAGAGAAATGATATAAATTTAATTCCTCCTTTTGCCCCACATACTGCAGTTTTCCTGACGCCTTACAAATAATTTTGAAGAAGTTTTCTTCTTCCTACCTGTTTAGTACGCTGGCTTTTCTCTCCAGGATAAATTCCACTCTAGACTGATATTATCTGTAACCTCCAATCATTACATTGTTGTAAACCATATACAGTAGAGTTGTCATTTAATGAGAATTCAATGTGAGTATTAATCTGCTTTAGTGTGTAATTGCTAACACTGCCTTGAATACTTGTGTTGCATTGTTTAGTAATATGTGTGGTTACTTTAAATTAGGTAAATCAAACAAAGTCAATCCAAAACCCAGACCACCACCACCACAGACACCAGAGAAATGTAATCCAAACCTATCCTTTGATGCAGTTGCTGGGCTTCGGGGAGAAATGATGTTTTTCAAAGACAGGTATTACAAGGTTTTGAATATACCACAATATTTTTATTGATGTTTATATTGATATAATATTGATTTTTCTTGTTGGAAATGTTTTACCAAAGGTATTTGCAAATTATTTGGTGATCATTCCTGTCTTTTGACCTCAGTCTTCAGTATGGTTTTGCAAACCTTAGGTTTCTGCTCTGTTGAGATCTAGAGAAATTATGACAATTCAAATCAAAATACATCGTTGGATAAAACAAGTGATTGATTCATTATCATTTAAAGGCCTCGATTTGTCACCTCCTCAAATTGTCTTTCTTTCCTCAAAAGGCTGGCTCGTTTCCAAACTGGATAACCATGGCAATCAATGCAGTGAATTGCTGGGGGCTGTCACTTGTCAGAGTCTGGAGGCAGTTGGGGAGAGGCAGGGTGAGGTCTGGAACCTCATACCCTCCCTTGCCCTTGTTTTTCAATAACACCACACTTCACATGAAGATTTCACACTCCTGAATCCCACCAAGAAATCGGTTTGGACTCAGAAGATGATTGTATCTGAGGGGCCCCCAGCTTCTGACAACCCAGGTCACCCATGCCCAGGCTGAGGAAGGACCTCACCCTCCCTCCTGTGCCAGCTGTGTTTGTGTTGTTTGGTGGGAAATGGGTGATGTTCTCAGGCGTGGAGGTGACCTCACCATAAACAAAAGAAAACAAATGGGACAAAGGTCATGTTAAATGCAGAGAATTTCTCTCATTGTTGTCTAATTTTTGAAATATTCGAATAAATCCTTATTATTTATTAGGTTTTTCTGGAGAAGAAATGTACAACTGCCTGAGGTTGAATTGACTTTAATTCGGTCATTCTGGCCCAAGTTACCTGCACGGATCGATGCAGCCTATGAAAACCAGGAGAGGGACTTCCTGGTTGTTATTAAAGGTTGGATACTGTTACTTTTCTTTGCTAAAGAACATAGGAATAGGATTCTGTGAGGATATAATGCCAGAGGCTGAAGCTTGAATTCATGTCATATCATGTTGCAGTTGTATAAGACTCTGGTGCGGCCGCATCTGGAGTATTGTGTGCAGTTTTGGTCGCCATACTATAGGAAGGACGTGGAGGCACTGGAACGAGTGCAGAGGTGGTTTACCAGGATGCTGCCTGGCATGGTAGGAAGATCGTATGAGGAAAGGCTGAGGCACTTGGGGCTGTTTTCATTGGAGAAAAGAAGGTTTAGGGGTGACTTGATAGAGGTGTACAAGATGATTAGGGGTTTAGATAGGGTTGACCATGAGAACCTTTTTCCATGTATGGAGTCAGATATTATGAGGGGGCATAGCTTTAAATTAAGGGGTGATAGATATAGGACAGACGTTAGTGGTAGATTCTTTACTCAGCGAGTCGTGAGTTCATGGAATGCCCTGCCAGTAGCAGTGGTGGACTCTCCCCTTTATGGGCATTTAAACGGGCATTGGATAGGCATATGGAGGAAAGTGGGCTAGTGTAGGTTAGGTAGGCTTGGATCGGCGCAACATCAAGGGCCAAAGGGCCTGTACTGCGCTGTATTTTTCTACGTTCTATATCTTTAGCGTACATGTTTTGAGATTAGAATCCAGGAGAACCTGATTTTGAAATGATAATCTCCTTGAGGATTGGGTCTGTGGCAATGTATCATACCATATGCAGGGGGCTGAGCTTCGTCAGTCAATAGAAGCACTTTCCTCAAATTGTATGTCTTACAAAAAGAAATTAATGTGAGCGCATTATCAGAAGAGGATTAGGTGTCAAGTTTCTCAGGAGATGCTGGAGATCAGAGTTAGATCAGAGTGGTGCTGGAAAAGCACAGCAGGTCAGTCAGCATCTGAGGAGCAGGAAAACCGACGTTTCGGGTAAGAGCCCTTCACCTGGAAGGTTCTCTGGTTTCTCAGTTGAGATGTGATGTGCACATATGAAGATTGTAGGTTTGAACAATGAACAACGTTTATTAATGTGCAGATGCTAATCGATTTCCTGTAATCCCACAGGGAACAGATACTGGGCCATCAATGGCTATGATATCATGCCACGTTATCCAAAGTACATCTACCGATTTGGTATTCCGAAATCCGTCAGGAAAATCGATGCAGCTGTACATATTGCGGAGACATCAAAGACTCTATTCTTTGCAGGAGACCGGTATTGGAGGTAACGGTTCATTCCGAACCGAAATATTCATCAATGTTTCTTATCACCAACACGTCACTGTTTACATAAAGAATGTGCATCTCTTTCCAGTTATGATGAAAGGAAACGAGTGATGGATGAAGATTCCCCACGCCTGATAGCAGATGACTGGCCAGGAATCCCCGGGAGAGTGGATGCAGCATTTGCACAAGATGGTAAAGTTAAAAGCAAATAATCAATAAACTATTGAGATTGTCAAAGTATTTGCCCTCTGTTTTTCAGTTAAATGCAAAGATAAACTTTAACTGACTTTGCAATGAAAAAATGCAATTTTCTTGAGTAGAGTAATAACCGTACAAAGTTTTTTAATGTTCATTTAATTGACCCAATAAATACAGGAATCATACAGAGCAGAAAAGCTCCTGTTGATTCTGTCTGTGTAGACATGGGATCTTAGTTTGCACAATACTATTTGGCTCTGCAATTCGGCCAAATGGTTTTGGTATAGCCGCAGCTGTGAGTTGCTGTACAGTGACCCCTGCTGGAGAGTGTGAATTTGCATCTTTGCTTGAGTTTTTTTTGACTGTTGGTTGTCAAGTGGGACCAAATTGGATTTTATGCCAATGATTGTGCCGCGCATCCATCTGAGATGATGCAAAGAGTATGTTAATTTGATTGTGTAATTTTATGGGCTTTCTGAAGAGGAAAGAATTTTATTCAATCGGTTTGAGTTGAACTGAAATTCTGAACTCTAGACTAGAGCCATTTATATTATTCCTCATGTTTGTTTCAGTGTATGGATAGAACTAAGAGCTATTCCATTTTGCAGGATATATTTATTTCTTCCATGGATCTACTCAGTTTCTGTTCAACATCAGGGAGCAGCGAGTTCTTCAGGTGCACAGTATCAACCATTGGGTGGGCTGTTAGAGGGAGACGTATTCAAGATGATCTTCCCTGCCTTTAACTGATCCTCTACCACATCAACAAAAGCAATTATTTGCTGGACTTGCATTAACCTCAAAACCATATTCAACAAATATAAGAAAAACCTCAAAGTATTTTTTAATGATTCTAGACAATGCTGTTTTGAAGAACAATTCCAATTATTATAAACAGATGTACTGTTTGAAGTAATTTATTTCTAATGTTCAATGTTAGTCACTTATACATGTTATTTATTATATTTCTATAGAACAGATTTAATTTACAAAATATTTTTAAATATTTTATGTTTTGATATTTATACTGCAGTCCTGATGTATGTGCAGAGCATCCATGGTCATGTGACAGAAGTATTTTTATTCAATATCTAATTATGTCATCCTGCATATTCTTGAATTACATGCAGGGCTTTGTAACGATAAATGGTTCATGAGTAAATGAAGTGTCAGAATATTGTAAACCGAGCCCTGTCATTTTCTTCAAATATGTTGTAAACAAAATTAAATGACGTGAAATTCATTTGCTGATGCCTCCTGTTTGGTTTGTGTCACAACACACCTCAGCTTTATGCATGACGATGTTTTATAAGTAAATAAAATGTGGAACTATTTCAGAATATGTTCAACCTCCTGTTCAAATGTTTAGACTCACCTTGGGGCCCTAGGTCTAATAGCATAAGAAGATAATGTAGAGGAGCTGAATTAGACCAGTTGGTTCATAGAGCCCACTGTACCACTCAATCACAGCTGATGTGCTTCTCAACCCCATTCTCCTGCCTTCATCCGTACCCATTAAGAACCTGTCCAACTCTCTGTCTTAAATACATTCAATGACTTAGCAATGAGTTTTTCAGATTCCTCACCCTTTGGCTGAAGGAATTCCTCCTCTTCTCAGTCCTAAAGGATCGTGCCTTCACTCTGAGGCAGTGCCCTCAGGTCCTAGCCTCTCCTACTCATGGGAACATCTTCTCCATGTCCACTCATTCCAGGCCTCTCATTATTCTATAAGTTTCAATCAGATCCTCCCGTATCCTTCTAAACCCCACGGAGTATAGACCCAGAGTCTTCAACTGCTCCTCACATGACAAGTCCTTTACCCCTGGGAACATTCTTGTAATCATTCTCTGGACCCCTTCCAATGCCACCACGTCCTTCCTTTGATATGGGTTTTGCTAAATACCTCTGACACATTGCTGTTGTATTTCTCAGATAGCGTAAGTCCCCTGAATTGACACTGATACAGTCTTGTTGATTCTTTGAGGTAGAGGTGGCCAAGATTGTTAGCTATAGTAGTTTGCAGGATTGTGCTGGGTGTGTAGGTGTCTGCTAAGGCTGTTTTGGGTTCTGAATGTCCTGCAGCAAGTAGGACATGATACTATTGATGTAAGGTTTGGATGTGTTACTGACTCGAATTTCCTCTGCTTGTGTTTTCTCTCTACCTCTGATGTGAACTTGCTTTAAAAGGAGGCAAATGCAATGGTGTACAAATGTCCTTCTGGCTGTCCTGATGAAGGGTTCCTGCGCGAAACATTGACTCTCCTGCTCCTCGGATGCTGCCTGACCTGCTGTGCTTTTCCAGCACCACTCTAATCTTGACTGTAGTCATGTGACCTCTATTGCGAGGCACGCATATTGTCAGCAGTTATCTTCAAAGGACTTCAACCAAGAACTCTGACTAATAGGGAGGTGATGCACTTTGGAAAAAGGAACAAGACAAGGGAGTACTCAATGAATGGTAAGATCAGAGGAGCAGAGAGATCTTGGGGAGCTTATCCCTGAAGATGGCAGAGCAGGTTAACCTGTAGATAAGGCAGTATATGGAATGCTTGCCTTTACTGGTAACGGCATAGATTATAGGCGCAGGGAGGTGGTTGGAGATGTTAGGCTGAGCCACAGCTGCAGTACTGTGTGCAGTTCTTGCTGCCAACAAGCGGGAGGCTGTGATTACACTGGAGAAGGTACAAAGGAGATTCATCGGGATATTTCCTGGGATGGGGTGCTTTAGCCAGGAAAAGAGGCTGGATAAGTTTGGGCTGTTTCTTTTAGAGCAGAGAAGGCTGAGAGAGGGCCTGTGATGTAATTATAAAAATGCATTACTTGGAAAATGATTTACAAGGTTGTGTCACAGAATATCTAATTATAATAACACTTACAGCAGGGATTAATGCTGAGAATACACATCAGTGGTTACTTTTAATTAATCCTAACAAATCCTGTCAGTTATTACTGTTTTTTCTCGAGGGAACATCCACAAATGCCTGAGGTTCAATTCACTTTAATCAGACCATCCTGGCCAGAGGTAGCTCTAGGGATTGAAATCTAGAGAGAGATTTCCTGGTTGTGATGAGAGGTTGAATATGTTACTTTTCTTTAATAAGAAAGAGTTGGATTCTGTGAGGATGTAGAATTGGAAGCAGCACTGAAGAAGGACAAAAGTTTCCTAGAACTGAAATACCTTTACATTTTAAAACATGTGTTTCTAGACTGAAATTTGGGAGAACCTGCTTTGGAAATGATAACTTGTTTTTGAGATTGGACATTTGCTTATGTCTTATGCTGTGTGCAGGGGGGATGGGCTTCATAAAATAACCAATGAGAGACAGAGAAACACAGCATCAAGTGTGGGCTGGTTTATCCTTCGAGACTGCACTGCCGTTCATTTAGCTCATGGCTGTTCTATTGGAACACCACTTTTCCTCACTATCTCCAGGTTCCTTAACAATATATCCTGTGGAAGTTGTATAAAGCTTTGGCTACATCTCACTTGGAACACTGTGTACAATTTCAGTCTCTCTAACTAAGGAAAATTTGCTCAGTCACTAGTTTCGAGGATCCTATCGATTTCTGAGTTGAACATGCTCAATGATTGAATTGTCACAAGCCTGCTGGGGAGGGAATGCCAATGTTTCACCATCCTCTGAGGTGAGACATATTCCTCTCTGCCTCTGTCTTAAATTTCCTCCATTATGTTGAAATGATGTTCCCTGGTTGTTGGATCACCAGCCAACGGAAATATCCTTCCCTCATGGACCATGGACTCTAAGAAATTTGTAAATTTCAGTGAGGTCACCTTGTGGTCTTCAAAACTCAAGGGAATACCAGCCCAGATTCTTCAGTGTCTCCTCGTATGGCAAGTTGGCTATTTCAGAGATTAATCGGGTGGCAAGTACATCTGTCCTTCATTAAGGAGACAGAAACTGTACGTAGTGTTCCAAGTGAAGTGTAAACAAGGCTTTATACAACATCAACATGATTGTTTTCCTTCTGAATTCAAATCTCCTTAAAATAAATCAGTAACGTCTCAAAAATTCAAGACAGTTGGGGGGCAGAGGTGAGTGTGGTGGCCATCACCGAGGAGAAGGTGCTAGAAAAATGGAAAGGTTTGAAGATGGATAAATCACTCGGATCAGATGGACTACACGCTATCTGAAAGAGATAGTGTTAGTGGTGATCATTCAGGAATCACTGGAGTCAGGCAGAGTCCCAGAGGACTGGAACATTGCTTACGTAATCCTCCGTTGAAAATGTGTTGCTGGTTAAAGCACAGCAGGTCAGGCAGCATCCAAGGAATAGGAAATTCGACGTTTCGGGCATAAGCCCTTCATCAGGAATCCTGATGAAGGGCTTATGCCCGAAACGTCGAATTTCCTGTTCCTTGGATGCTGCCTGACCTGCTGTGCTTTAACCAGCAACACATTTTCAACTGTGATCTCCAGCATCTGCAGACCTCATTTTTTATGTAATCCTCCCCCCATTTAAAAAGGGAGTGAGGCAAAAAGCAGGAAATTACAGGCCGATTAGCCTCAGCTCAGCCTCAGCTCAGCCTCACCTCAGCCTCAGCTCAGCCGTGGGCAAGATCCTGGAATCCATTGTGAAGGATGAGATTTCTGAATATTTGGAAGGGCCTGATAAAATAGGACAAAGTCAGCTTGGCTTCATCCAGGGGAGGTCATGCCTGACAAATCTGCTGGAATTATTTGAGCAGGTTAGACCAGTGAGAGTCAATGGATGTAATCTGCCTGGACTTCCAGAAAGCCTTTGATAATGTGCTCCACAGGAGGCTGCTGAGTAAGATAAGGGCCCATGGTGTTAGAGGGAAGGTACTAGCATGGATAAAAGCTTGGCTATCAGGCAGAAAGCAGAGAGCGGGGATAAAAGGGTCCTTCTCAGGATGGCAGTCAGTGACAAGTGGTGTTCCGCAAAGCTCAGTGTTGGGACCACAACTTCTCACTTTATATATTAGCAATCAAAGCAAGGAACTGAGAACATTCTGGCTAGGTTTGCAGATGATACAAAGATAGGTAGAGGGTTAGGTAGGATTGAGGAGGCGGGGAAGCTGCAGAAGGATCTGGATAAGGCAAAGAACAAATGGTTGGAATACCAAGTGGGAAAGTGTGAGGTCATGTGCCTTGGGAGGAAGAATAGAGGCATTTTCTAAATGGGGAGAAAATTCAGAAATGTTAAGTGCAAAGAAACTTGGGAGTCCCAGTCCTGGATTCTCTTCAGATAAACTTGCAGATTGAGTCAGTACTTAGGAAGGCATAGACAATAATGACATTTGTTTTGAAGGGGCGAGAATATAAGGCTCTGGCCAGACCACATTTAGAATATTGTGAACAGTTTTGGGCCCCATATCTCTGGCCTGGAGTAGATCCAGAGCAGGTTCACAGGAATGAAAGCTTAGCATATGAGGAATGTTTGAGAACTCTGGACCAGTACTCAGTTGAGTTTAGAAGGATGGGAGGGAATTTAATCAAAATTTGTAGAATACAGAACAGCCTGGATCAATTGGCTGTTGTGAAGATGCTTCCATTGGTAGGAGAGACAAGGACGCACGGGATGGCTTTAGAGCTAAAGGAAGATGTTTTAGAACAGAGATGAGGAGAGACTTCTTCAGCCAGAGAGTGGTGAATCTGTGGAATGCATTACCACAGAAAGCTGTGCAGGCCAAGTCATTGAGTATATTTAAGACTGAGATAGATAGGTTCTTGGTTGTCGAGGGGATGAAAGGTTACAGGGAGAAAGCAGGAGAATGGGGTTATCTATTTGTTCAGCTTGTCCAAATCCCCTTAAAGCTTCCTCGTCCCTATTCAAAATGTATTTTCCCACCCAGTTTGATGCCACCAACAAATTTGGTAAGATGAGAATATGTATCTGCATTCAAACTATTTCTGTAGATTGTGAAAAGTTGGGGACCTCAGCCTGACCTTTGGCGGACCCCGTTAGTGATATCCCGCCAACCAGAGAATGGCCCACTTACTCCAACTCTGTATCTCCTATGTATTAACTGTTATGACACAGGATAAACCCTCCTACTTAACTTAACCCAGCAACGCAGAAAAGATTTATCCTGTGCAGTAATCTGTGAAAATTCTAAAGGCCAAGAGCTAGTTAAAGTAAAAGTAACAACTTTATTTCTTCAAGTATAACAGAGAATGATTAACTAACAACTATTTACAACTCTTTTCTCTCACCTATCTTTTACTTTCCTTTCTATAATACTAGTCCGATAAAACCCCTGACTAAGATTTACCAAAATTCAACTTTTCAAAAAAACCAGCCAGATGTTGAATGTTCCTTTCTTCTTCTTAGGGATTTCTGCTTCACAGGTCACTGATCGATAAAGGTACCTTTAAGAGTGCTATTTTCTCAGCAGTTTGCAGATGTCTTTGGCTTGGCACTTCTCCTCCCAATTGTTCAACTTTCTCTGGTCTTATACCCCAAAGCATCAGATTGTGTCATTGGCGTTTAAGATTGTCAATATATTAAATTCAAACTTAATTGCAGTTTGTTTTTTCTTTGGGTATAATGTAAACTGATTGGCCTAATTTGAAACTGTTTTTGTCTCCAGGCAACCAGCTACACTAACTGCTGGACCAAAAGGTTACATTATATCTTTTGGTGCTGTTCTGTTGCTTTTAACTCTCTTAAAGATACAATGCACCCACATATTCATGACATAACCAATTGGCAATCTACCTTGTCAGTCATTTAATACTAATTTCCTGAAGCTTATTGATAATCCAAATACACTGCATCCACTGGCTCTCCCTTGTCTATGCTACAAGTAAAATTTTCAAAAACTTTGATCAAATTTGTCAAACATGATTTCCCTTTCAGGAATCCAATTCCTGTTTTGTAAAGAAAGGAGTGAATGTAAGGGTGGTGTCAGGCAGGAGATGGGTTTTCAGCAGGTCATAAAATTCAATGCTTGTAGTCTCACAGGTTTCTGCGCTGTCGGACCTAAAGGGGAACAGACTGACAGATCTGGAGATGTTAGAGTCTCCTGCTTTTAAAAGGAGCGTGCGTTGTTATCCTGTTTGGTGCTGACTCTGCAAACATTTGCTTCTCCTGGGTTCTTGCAGTATAACATTTGAAGACTCTTTTGGTCAGGTGACCCACTCTGATTAATACTTTGATTGTCCACCTGTAATGATTTAGAAATCTGGAGTCATTGCAATAAAATGGGGAAATTGATAGGTAACTCACACCACCTTATGATGAACTGATATCTGGGATTTCAAAGTTGGAGTCATAAATTCTGTACTTCAGTTTTTGAGTAAGTCTACAAGTAAAAACAGCTATGAATTTCAAAGATGCTTTCATTCTTGGGGTTCCTCTTGAGTGAAGGTGCCCCACCCACACTCAACTAATGAAGAATTTTCTGGAGATTTGAGATCATTCCGAGTCTATGTAGAAATTGCACCCGACCCTAACCAGAAATCTTCGCAGACATTCAGGTTTCATTTTAGAAGAAAGTTATTTCTGGAAGATTCCAAACATTACAGTTCATGATTTAAAGTTATGCTTACTGGGTATGACAAGATAATTTTTTACTAAGGGAGTGAAGCAGTAATTCTATTACACAATAGAATTCTGAAGTCAAATAACATTCGAAAGGAAGAAAATTCTCCACATCCTGGTAAATTTCTTCTGAACCCTCCCTAGCTTAATAATATCCTTCCTATCGCAGGGATTACCAGAACTGTACATGATATTCCAGAATAGGTCTCACCAATATGCAATACAACCTCAACATGATTTCCCAACTTGCGCACTCAAAGGTATGAGCAATGAGGGCAAGTGTGTTCACCACCTTCTTAACCAGCCTGTCTACATATGATCTTCGAGGAGAAAGTGAGGTCTGCAGATGCTGGAGATCAGAGCTGAAAATGTGTTGCTGGAAAAGTGCAGCAGGTCAGGCAGCATCCAAGGAGCAGGAGATTCGACGTTTCGGGCATGAGCCCTTCATCAATCATTCCTGATGAAGGGCTTATGCCTGAAACATCGAATTTCTTGTTCCTTGGATACTGCCTGACCTGCTGCGCTTTTCCAGCAACACATTTTCAGCTCGTATCTACATATGATGCAAACTTCAAGGAGTTATTTACCTGAACTTCTCTGCTAAATGAAGAGGAGGAATGGTTTCAGTTAGAATGAGTGGGCTTGTGATTAGATGGAGGTGAAAAACATTGAAATGGTCAGCTCCTCAGGAAACCAGCTCCCATCCCCCTCCCAACCCTCTCCCATCTCTCTCCCAACCCCCTCCGATCCCCCTCCCAACCCTCTCTCATATCCCCCTCCCATTCCCCCTCCCATTCCTCTCCCACCCCCTCCCAACCCTCTCCCATCCCCCTCCCTAAGCTCTCCCATCCCCCTCCCATCCCCCTCCCATCCCCCTCCCATTCCCCTCCCAACGCTCTCCCAACCTTCTCCCATCCCCCTCCCATTCCCCTCCCAACCCTCTCTCATCTCCCTCCCATCCCACTCCCAACCCTCTCCCATTCCCCTCCCATTCCCCTCCAATCCCGCTCCCATCCCCCTCCCCCATCCCTCTCCCATCCCTCTCCCATCCCCCTCCCATCCCTCTCCCATCCCCCTCCCATCCCTCTCCCATCCCCCTCCCAACCCTCTCCCATTCCCCTCCCATTCCCCTCCAATCCCACTCCCATCCCCCTCCCCCATCCCTCTCCCATCCCTCTCCCATCCCCCTCCCATCCCTCTCCCATCCCCCTCCCAGCCCTCTCCCATTCCCCTCCCATCCCCCTCCCATCCCCTCCCTTCCCCCTCCTGTCCCCCTCCTATCCCCCTCCCATCCCCCTCCCATCCCCCTCTCATTCCCCTCCCATCCCCCTCCCAGCAACACATTTTCAGCTTAAATTTTAAGGATGACCTTGTTGTCCCCGTATCGACTAGGAAAACTACATCCTCTTTGTAAGGTCCCACCTTTAAATTTATCAAGGGTTCCTGGAGGGTCCCCAGGGGCAGGAACCCCTGACACCCCTATTTTTCATCAAGATTCATAAACAGCACTGCCTTTACGTCCTTTTTCAGATCTGGACACTCTCTCTTAAAGTGCCCTGTCTTTCCACAGTAGTAACACCCTGCCTGTGGGGATTTCCCCTTTGATCCCAGACCCCTTCACAGCTCCTCCCCGATCTCTTCTCCTCCCTTTATTTTCACCATGCTGCCCGCCGCCATTCCAGTTTCCTTCTCCTCTTAAGTTTGTCCTTTTCTTTATTACCTCATCAACCGTGGCGGTCATTATTTTTGCCTTTTTTGTTTCTGTTTCCCATGTTAAGTTGCCAAATCAATTGCTGAGCTGATTTAACCAATTGCACAGCTTTCCGGCCACCTCATGGCCAATCCTCATCACCCAATGCTTTGTTTAGACCTTGACTTTTTAAAGAAATATTGTGATATTTCTTGCTCCCTGTAACCTCAAATACCAGGAGCCTCTGCTCGCTGTAATCTCAAATACAATTTATCAATTTATGCTTGTCTAACTTTAAAGCATGTTCCTAACTATACATTTTGGAATCTTACTTGTAAATATATTTTTATATCTTATAAATTCATTTATTCAGTATTTAATATTTAAAATATAAAATGCATACAGTTCCCAACTTTGAAATCCACTATAATTACCCGGTTTTAGTCCCTTAATTTAAATCCAAAATTAGTTTTCTTAAGTAGCCCTGACCAGTTATTGCTCAATTACAATGCTATAGGCCGTGAAATAACTGGAGCTGCCTTAAAAGGATTTGTCTATTCAAGTTAAAAAAAACTTCTAATGCATGAATAATGGCCGAATCCAAGGTCACAGATATTAACCCTGGGATTGATTTATTACAATCTAATGTTGAACTGAAACTTCAACTGTCATTGAGGGAGGGAACTTTCTAAATAAAGCTACGGCTTAAAATTAAGTGAAAACAACTGAGTCTGAAACATAAAAAAAGGTTATCATGTTGTTTTCCTACCTATTAAGCTGATTTGAAATCGCTTTTATGTAAGGATAAAAGAGATTAGTTAGAAACTGATAGTAAGGCAGTCACGACCTGTTAAAGGAACAGGAGTTAACATTTTATTTCATGTTAAATTTCCATAAGAGAAATCAGATTCAAAACAGTCCCGGATCTCAAGCTCCAGGGAACAAAGCACAAACATTCAATCACTAACAAACCGAATCACAAAGGGTTAAACTTTTTATTAGCTGTTCAGCTCTTTTCTCTCTCTCTCTCTCACACACACACACACCGTATCTCACAGATACTTTCTGAGCTTGCTGCAAAGACTCCTCTAGAGGCTTCTCGCTCTACCCCTCTATCATTTGAATTTTTTCTGGATGTCTGGCCATGATTTAGTTACTAAGTGTACCCTCAGTAGCCCTTCAGCTATGAACCCTTCCACCACAAAGCATAATCTGATCCCTCCTGACTGTAAGGCTGTTTTCCTTTGACATATAAATACAAATATTTACAAACACAGTCTCCGCCCGACCCGTACTTTGGTCAGGAGACGGCGGGACGATGAATGGATTCCTTAGTCCATACAAAGCAACAATATTTAATCATCTTTTTCCTATCTTTTCCCCTTGTGCAAGTATTAATTTTCCAATTCCATAACATCCTTCCCAACGGACTTTCTGCAGGTATGTTGTCAGGGACCCCGCCTCCTTTTCCATTTTCCCGGAGGCTTTTTCCTTACCCTCGGCACAGCCCATATTGAGTTCCTTCGTTAGTCCCTTATTAACTACTAGAACTCAATCCCAGCTACCAAAGGCAGTACTTAAAAGTCAATTTTCCTACCTTGGTCCATGCACAGACTTGCCTGGCTCCCTGTGCCTACTTACAACCTTTCACCTAGTTCAGTTAGACTCTCATCGGATCTCAATTAGTCAACCAGAAGGGGGAACCCACCGCTGAGGAATACAGGACCGTTCTAAAAGGAACTGGATGCGTCTTCCCAGCCGTAGACGGTGCCTACCCTGCTGGTGATGATGGACATCCTGGACGAGCCCCCAGATTGTGGGAAGCAAAACTCACATATTAATAAATTTCAGTCTGAGTCAAATTCTGAAGCAGGGAATTTTATTGATACGTACTTGCAAGAACAGGTGCCTAACATAAGCACCTCGATCTGAGGGTTACATTCTGATTTATCCAGTTCAGCTGCGTCTCTCGGTCCTCCCCTTTCACCCCATTGGTTACTTTTTCTGTAGCGCGTAGCCTATCACAAGCTCTAGCTTCACTCCGTTTTTGTCTAGTTTCTCTCCGCCTCTGTTTACTTCTCCCATTACTCTAAGCCTGTCGCCCCTTACTCTTATTTATCTCATTCCTTATATGTGACTATCCTGGCATCATTTGCTGTCTTCGTGCGATCATCCTGCCAAACTAAATTCCATCTGTTGGCCCCATCCCTCCTGAGACTGGCACACTATTCTCCTGTTACTGGCACATCCCACTACACGGTCACTCTGCCCTATTAATCCTAGATATTTCTACCTGTTTCCGCTTCTCCTATTCCCCTACGCCTGGTACATCCTGCTCCACAATTGCCCTGCCTTATTAGTCAGAGATAATTCTACCTGTTTTTGCTCCTCACTGTTTAGTATTTGCATGCGCAGCCTCATTTTAAAATGCAAGTTTTTGCAGAAGCAGCTGTTCCCTTATTCTGTACAATTTTAAACCTATGCCCTACAATTTGGACTTTAATATGGTTCCCAGATCCCCTGAAGCTCACCAGCGAAAGCAAGGTTACACTTGGGGGAGACAAAACAAAGACAGGTGAAAAGTCCTGTAGGTGCCAAAATCACCCACTGGCTTCCATGGTCTGTTGTGTCCTGACATCTGTCCAGAGTGTAGGACAGCAATGTACTGATGTTCCTCACCGATCTGTCCTCCATAACAGTGACAGGGTGAGTGAAGAACTGCAGTTTGCAGTAGGTAATATACATAATGCAGAATGGATCAGCAGACAATCACCTTCCTCTGGCAAAGCCTGTGTCTTATGAGGCTTTGACTTTCATGTCAAATTGGGGTGGATGTTTGCAGCAGCAGTAAGATGACTGGAGGCCATGCTTTACAATGGCTGAGTCCCAATCACCCTCAATACCTTTGATCAGAATCCTTCTAGGGTTTCCCTGCAGACATTTACAGGATTCCACAGTTGGCAGGTTCAAAGTGGACTATTGCCATGTTTGCCAGGGCTGCAATGATTTCATCTTTTAAGTAAATTCTCAATGCTGCCTCCATAAGCACACATTTCAATGAGATCATCTGAGTTTTTCTCAGCCGGTGGGCTTTGGCATCAATTTTCACAAACAATAAAATACAAAATACATTTCAACTCCTTCACTGAATTCAGTTACTAGTGTTTTCTTACCAAATCAAATTCATCACTAAGTTTCCTTCCAAACCACCAAATCAAAATTGCTCAGTTGTTCCTAAACAGACTTTATGAACAACAGATCTTGAACATCAACTTTATAGCTTAAACAAAAATTAACAATTATTTAATTATGAATGTAACTTTAGCAGAACACAGGTAAACAACAAGGCAATCTAATTAATATCCATGACCTAATTAATATCCATAAGCCTAATTTTCTTTGAATATAAAACCACATTCACATATTGACAGACAAATAGATGCAGTTAAGGGATAAATTATTAAAGAAAAGAATTTGTAAGTTTCCAATTTAGTAACCATTTCAATGATCAATACCAAGCCTTCATGAAATCCTTGAATGGTGTCTCCTATTTTAGGTACACAGAACTGGATATCCTGTTTCCACAGACATCAAGAGACTTTTACTTATTTCTTCCAGACTGGATTTATTTTCTCAGAACTTTCAACAAGTCACTAACTGGAGAACAATGAGAGAGAACAAAACCAAAATGGCACCCTAGTCCCAGAAGCTTCTAAATCAAAACTACATCCTGCCCAAAAACCTGATCATAGCCAGGTTACTTCTTGTTTTCTCTTTTTCGACTTTCTCTATGGTTGGCTAGAAAGTATCGGTTCTCCTTTGATTGACCAATTCAACATCTAACCAGCTGCCAGTCCCAGAGCAGAGCAACATCTCGGTGTTGAAACATCTGCAGTGCTCTTAGAGCAGCAAGTAACCTGCATTCTCTTTCCAGGGCAACTCCCAACAGCAAATATTTGTCTTTGATCTCTCCTCTCTTTGTTTTTGAAACAAGATGCTGGTCGAAGTTTTATTCTGAACTGCAATTCATAGTCCAAACCAAATGGGAGAAAACATTTAAAAAATAGTGATGGTCTCAGCAAAATCCATTCCCCATGCAATAAGTGACAATATTCCATTTGCCTTCCTAATCACTGCTGCAGCTCCTCACTAACATCTCGTGATTCAGGTAATAAGACACCCAGATACCTCTGTACTTCAGAGTTCTGCATGCTCTTTCCATTGAAACAGATGCTGTTTTGCTATTCTTCCTGCCAAAGGTCATATTTTCCAATATTATACTCAATTTGCCAAATGTTGCCAACTCACTTAGCCCATCTATATCTCTTTATAAACTCTGAACATCCTTTTCAAAAATGTACCTTCTTTCCTATCATTATGTCATCTGCAAATTTATGATCTGTTAATCTAAGTAACTGGTATGAATTGTAAATAACACTGGCACCTGAGGGACGCCACTCATTACATTTTGCCAACTGGAAATGGTCCATTCATGTCTTTTGTCTGTTTCCTGGTAGCCAGCTGCTCTCCCTTTTTCTATGTTAGTTACATAAACAACCACAACTAACAAATGGGTTCAAGAGTTCAGTTTAATTTCTCTGAAACTTACCTCCTAAACCAAACTCAAGCAAACAACATTCCACAGTCAAACAGCAGATGCAGCAGCTGAAGTGGACTCGGATGCTTTTTCTCCCCATTTGTGTAGAATCCCCTTGACATCGCTTCTACAGTTGTCTGCACTTTTCTCACACGTTTCAACGCCATCGCTGCAAAATCTGGGTGCATACCTCCTTTCTTTATACTTCGAGTGTCATTTTAGCAGGAGGACATTCTCACCACACACACAGGGGGTGGGTTTTTTATGTCATTATTGCAGACATTGTGAGGTGTGCAGTGAGAGTAGGTTGTGATGGCAGTCAGGTAGTAAAAAATGAGGTCTGCAGATGCTGGAGATCACAGCTGCGGTCAAAGCACAGCAGGCCAGGCAGCATCTCAGGAATAGAGAATTCGACGTTTCGAGCATAAGCCCTTCATCAGGAATAAGAGAGAGAGAGAGCCATGCAGGCTAAGATAAAAGGTAGGGAGGAGGGACTAGGGGGAGGGGCGATGGAGGTGGGATAGGTGGAAGGAGGTCAAGGTGAGGGTGATAGGCCGGAGTGGGGTGGGGACGGAGAGGTCAGGAAGAGGATTGCAGGTTAGGAGGGCGGTGAGGGTCAAAGCACAGCAGGCCAGGCAGCATCTCAGGAATAGAGATGGCAGTCAGGCTATAACGCTGACTGAGACCAGTGGAGACATTCTCAACTTCTGCACCGCATCTAATGCCCCAGCTTAACCTTGCAATGCTCCACAGCATTCACCAGCATGAAGACCATCATCCACCAGGTGTATTTAACATGATCATCAGTTAACTTGTCCTGTAATGTCCAGGGATGTGCAGGTTTGGTGGATTGGTCATGGGAAATGTGGGATTACAGGGATAGAATGGGGTCTGAGTCTGGGTGGGATGCACTTTGGAGGGTTGGTGCAGACTGCATGGGCGAAATAGCCTCTTTCCATACTCTAGGGCTTCTATGATTCAGTGAAGCAAAACATGTCTCTGAGTATCACAAATCCTTGGAAGTCTGTGCCACCGTGCCACCGTGGGCGGCACGGTGGCACAGTGGTTAGCACTGCTGCCTCACAGCGCCTGAAGACCCGGGTTCAATTCCCGACTCAGGCGACTGACTGTGTGTGGAGTTTGCACGTTCTCCCCGTGTCTGCGTGGGTTTCCTCCGGGTGCTCCGGTTTCCTCCCACAGTCCAAAGATGTGCGGGTCAGGTGAATTGGCCATGCTAAATTGCCCGTAGTGTTAGGTTAGGGGTATGGGTGGGTTTCGCTTCGGCGGGTCGGTGTGGACTTGTTGGGCCGAAGGGCCTGTTTCCACACTGTAAGTCTAATCTAATCTTCCTGAAAAGTTACTGAAAGCAAAGTCTTTGAATATTTTCTGGGCAGAGATGAACAGACTCTTGGTAAGCAAGGGATTGGATGATTATCAGGAGCATGGGAATCTCGATTTGAGATAACAATCAGATCAGCTGTGGTTTTATTAAATGCCGGAACAGGCTCAAAGGGATAAGTGGGTAAAAACAATGACTGCAGATGCTGGAAACCAGATTCTGGATCAGTGGTGCTGGAAGAGCGCAGCAGTTCAGGCAGCATCCAACGAGCAGATGCTACCTGAACTGCTGTGCTCTTCCAGCACCACTGATCCAGAATCAAAGGGATAGGTGACCTACTCCTGCTCTGAGTTCATACAGAGCGATAGTGCTGTGATCCAGCTGGTGTTAACAGACAACACAGATCCCAGGCTGAAATCCGGCTGAATAGATTTGTTTTATTTAATCAGATGGTGTCTCACTAAAACGCAAACAATTAATGGTGAAGACTTAGTTTAACAATGAATGAGAAATTTATTATGCAAAGGAAAATTAAACCAAATTAAATAGAATAAATCAAACTATTTATATATAGCACAATTTGAAAGAGTTTGAAACATTCCATCTGTCCAAGGAACATCATTTTACAGCACTCCAACACCAAGGAGAGTTCACTGCTCTTTCACATCTATAGATTCATTTTCTTATTCATTCCTGGGATGTGAGTGTTACTGGCCAGGCCAGCATTTATTGCCCATCCCTAATTGCCCAGAGGGCAGCTGAAAGTCAACCATATCACTATGGGTCTGGAGTCACATGTAGACCTGACTGGGTAAGGATGGCAGTTTCCTTCCCGAAAGGGCATTAGTGACCCAGATGGGGTTTTTCCAACAACCAATTCATAGTCATCGTTAGTTTTTTAATTCCAGATTTTTATTGAATTCAAATCCCACCAGTTGCAGTGATGGGATTGGAACCTGGGGCTCCAGAACACAATCTGGTTCGTGTGGATTCACAGCTCCAGGCCATCGCCTCCCCAAGTGATACTTTCCAAACCTGAAAACTTGTCAGACTCTTCCTTGATCAATCATACGACTGAACTTATAACTTTCCGAGCTTCAAAACCCCCTTCAAGTTTCTAATGAAGCATTTTGTTGGGGACCTTTTAAACTAAACCCTTTCACTGAGCTAAGCATTTACTAACAGTTCAAAACCATCCCCTTTCTTCAAGAGAAACTACTTTACACACTAAACTTTCACCAGGAGGACCATGAAGTGGAAATTAAAGCTTTCTAAACTATAAGTATATCCCCTAAGCAAAAGAGAAAATAATATTGTGTTCCCTTTAAACTGAAAGCAAAGTAACTCTTCTCAATGTTCATTCAGCACACCCATTACCCCTCCCAATGAAAATATGTTTCAATTGTCACTACAAGGTCTCCCTCTCTCATAGTGTTTCTAAAAATGTCATGGATAATGTGGTATTCAAAAATCCAACAGACAATCCTTCCAGCTCTGAAGAGGTATTTTAAGCCGAAGAGATTGACCAGGATGCTGCAGGTTTGGAAGGTTTGAGTTATAAACAAAGGTTGGAGAGGCTGGGACATTTTTCACTGGAGCGTAGGAGGTTGAAAGGTGACCTTGTAGAGGTTTACAAAATCAAGAGAAGGTAGGTAAGGGTTAATGGTGGGTGTCTTTTCCCTAGGGTGGACTATTTCAAGACGAGAGGATGTAAATTTTAACGTGTGAGGAGAGAGATTTGAGAAGGATATGAGGGCTAACTTGCTTCCATAGAGTATGGTTCACATGTGGAACGAACTTCCTGAGGATGTGGTAGATGGGCACTGATACAAAATTTAAAAGATATTTGGAGAAGAACATGAATAGGAAGGGTCTGGAGCAATATGGGTCAGGAGCAGGCAGGTGAGAGTAGCTTAGTTTGGGATTAAGGTCGGCATGGACAAGTTGGGCCGAAGGGTCTGTTTCTTTGTTGGATGACTCAAGGTCTTTCAAGACGTACCTACACCGGAACAGACAATGAATGGCTTTCTTTTGGCAGGTTTAACTGGTGTCTGCTACATAATTGTTGCTGTTTTATCCCCTGCCCAATGAACACTTTAACAGTGTTGACTTTTTGTAGTCTGACCCTTACCTTCCCCGTGAACTCCAGGTCAGCATGATGGCACTGCGCACTGCTGGCCTGAAGACATTCAGTTGCAGATAAAGTAGCAACAACTTTCAAAAGCAGCTGCCAAAAAGGAATGACAATGTTGTGTCCAGCTGACCATTCCCTCCGAGCACATCTTACGATGATCCAGGTGGAAACAATTACATGCTGCATTTTAGTGCTGAAGAGTTTTCATTTCCTTACTGGTCACTTCATACCTTTTCACCAGTTTCTGGCGGGCAGGGTTCCCTCCTTTTGCTGATTCAGCTCCATAATGAGATTTATATAAAGTGCATTCCAGTAATTTGAATGATTTGCTCTTCAGCCAATGTTGGAACATTTGATTTGAATCATTGCAGCCACAGACAGATGTAGACAGAATATTTCTCCCCACATGAACCACTGTCAACTGGCCACAGCTCAGGGTTGGGTGCTCTGCTAATTTTGACAATTTGGATGACGTTTGTGTGCTTCCAGGAAGAAGTTGCTCATAATTGCAGTGTCAGCACTTGAGGGCAATTTCCAAAGAGCTGCCCCGCTACAAGAAGATGATGCCCAGATATTTAGGACAGAACTCATGGAATAATAGGAGAAAGCTTTTTCATCCCGCATTGATAGCCACACTAATTCACCTCTGATGTAGCCAGTGTTTGACATTCTGGGTCCATGGGTAATGATAGGTGCAAACACAACATTTGAATTGTTGTCCGAACATAAATACCAACGTCAAGTATTTCACGCAATAGAACACAGAACAAAAGAACAAAGCAAGTTTACAGCCCAGAAACAGGACGAATCGGCCGCCAAACCAAAACCAAGCTAAATCCACCATGCTCTGTACAACTGAACACTGCACTGGTTACTGCAGACGGGGCCTCACTACAGACCTGTACAACTGAATACTGCACAGATTAGTTGTACAGGCCAGTGGTGACATCACATCTGCAGTAATCTGTACAGTATTCAGTTGTACAGGTCAGTGTTGAGATCACATCTGCTGTAATCTGTTCTGTATTGAGCTGTACAGGTCAGTGCTGAGATCACGTCTGCAGTAATCTGTGCAGTATTCAGTTTTACAGGTCAGTGCTGAGGTGACATCTGCAGTAATCTGTGCAGTATTCAGTTGTACAGGTCAGTGCTGAGGTGACATCTGCAGTAATCTGTGCAGTATTCAGTTGGACAGGTCAGTGGTGAGTTCACGTCTGCAGTAATCTGTGCAGTATTCAGTTGTACAGGTCAGTGGTGAGTTCACCTCTGGGGTAATCTGTGCAGTATTCAGTTGTATAGGTCAGTGTTAAGGTCACGTCTGCAGTAATCTGTGCAGTATTCAGTTGTACAGGTCAGTGGTGAGGTCACGTCTGCAGTAATATGTGTAGTATTCAGTTGTACAGGTCAGTGTTAAGGTCACGTCTGCAGTAATTTGTGCAGTATTCAGTTGTACAGGTCTGTGGTGAGGTCACATCTGCAGTAATCTGTGCAGTATTCAGTTGTACAGGCCAGTGCTGAGGTCACTTCTGCAGTAATCTGTGCAGTATTCAGTTGTACAGGTCTGTGGTGAGGTCACATCTGCAGTAATCTGTGCAGTATTCAGTTGTGCAGGTCAGTGGTGAGGTCACGTCTGCAGTAATCTGTGCTGTATTCAGTTGGACAGGTCTGTGTTGAGGTCACCTCTGGGGTAATCTGTGCAGTATTCAGTTGTACAGGCCAGTGCTGAGGTCACTTCTGCAGTAATCTGTGCAGTATTCAGTTGTACAGGTCTGTGGTGAGGTCACATCTGCAGTAATCTGTGCAGTATTCAGTTGTGCAGGTCAGTGGTGAGGTCACGTCTGCAGTAATCTGTGCTGTATTCAGTTGTACAAGTCTGTGTTGAGGTCACCTCTGGGGTAATCTGTGCAGTATTCAGTTGTACAGGCCAGTGCTGAGGTCACTTCTGCAGTAATCTGTGCAGTATTCAGTTGTACAGGTCAGTGGTGAGGTCACTTCTGCAGTAATCTGTGCAGTATTCAGTTGTACAGGTCAGTGTTGAGGTCATGTCTACAGTAATATGTGTAGTATTCAGTTGTATAGGTCAGTGTTAAGGTCACGTCTGCAGTAATTTGTGTAGTATTCAGTTGCACAGGTCAGTGGCGAGGTCACGTCTGTTGGAATCTGTCCTGTATTCAGTTGCACCGGTCAGTGCTGAGGTCTCGTCTGTTGGAATCTGTCCTGAATTCAGTTGTAGAGGTCTTTGCTGAGGTCACGTCTGCAGTAATCTGTGCAGTATTCAGTTGTACAGGTCAGTGGCGAGGTCACGTCTGCAGTAATCTGTGTAATATTCAGTTGTACAGGTCAGTGGTGAGATCATGTCTGCTGTAATCTGTGCAGTATTCAGTTGTGCAGGTCTGTGGTGAGACCATAAGACCATAAGACATAGGAGTGGAAGTAAGGCCATTCGGCCCATCGAGTCCACTCCGCCATTCAATCATGTCTGATGGGCATTTGAACTCCACTTACCAGCGTTCTCCCCGTAGCCCTTAATTCCTCGAGACAACAAGAATCTATCAATCTCGGCCTTGAAGACATTTAGCGTCCCGGCCTCCACTGCACTCTGCGGCAACGAATTTCACAGGCCCACCACTCTCTGGCTGAAGAAATGTCTCCGCATTTCTGTTCTGAATTGACCCCCTCTAATTCTAAGGCTGTGTCCAAGGGTCCTAGTCTCCTCGCCTAACGGAAACAATTTCCAAGCGTCCACCTTTTCCAAGCCATGTATTATCTTGTACGTCTCTATTAAGTCTCCCCTCAATCTTCTAAACTCCAACGAATACAATCCCAGTATCCTCAGCCATTCCTCATATGTTAGATATGCAGATCACGTCTGCAGTAATCTGTGCAGTATTCAGTTGTGCAGGTCAGTGCTTAGGTCTCGTCTGAGGTAATCTATGCAGCATTCAGTTATACAGGTCCGTGGTGAGATCACGTCTGAAGTAATCTGTACAGTATTCAGTTGTACAGGTCCATGGTGAGGTCACATCTGAAGTAATCTGTGCAGTATTCAGTTGCACAGGTCAGTGGTGAGATCAGTCTGCAGTGATCTGTGCAGTATTCAGTTGTACAGGTCAGTGGTGAGATCACATCTGCAGTAATCTGTGCAGTATTCAGTTGTGCAGGTCAGTGGTGAGATCACGTCTGCATGTAATCTGTGCAGTATTCACTTGTTCAGGTCAGTGTTGAGGTCACATCAGCAGTAATCTGCGCAGTATTCAGTTGTACAGGTCAGTGGCGAGGTCACGTCTGCAGTCATCTGTGCAGTATTCAGTTGTACAGGTCCGTGGTGAGATCACGTTTGCAGTAATCGTTGCAGTATTCAGTTGCACAGGTCAGTGGTGGGGTCACGTCTGCAGTAATCTGTGCAGTATTCAGTTGTACAGGTCCGTGGTGAGATCACGTCTGCAGCAATCTGTGCATCATTCAGTTGTTCAGGTCAGTGGTGAGGTCACGTTTGGGGTAATCTGTGCAGTATTCAGTTGTACAGGTCAGTGGTGAGATCACGTCTGCAGTAATCTGTGCAGTATTCAGTTGTACAGGTCCATGGTGAGGTCACGTCTGAAGTAATCTGTACAGTATTCAGTTGTACAGGTCCATGGTGAGGTCACATCTGGGGTAATCTGTGCAGTATTCAGTTGTACAGATCAGTGTTGAGATCACGTTTGCCGTAATCTTTGCAGTATTCAGTTGCACAGGTCAGTGGTGAGATCAGTCTGCAGTGATCTGTGCAGTATTCAGTTGTACAAGTCAGTGGTGAGATCACGTCTGCAGTAATCTGTGCAGTATTCAGTTGTGCAGGTCAGTGGTGAGATCACGTCTGCAGTAATCTGTGCAGTATTCAGTTGTGCAGGTCAGTGGTGAGATCACGTCTGCAGTAATCTGTGCAGTATTCACTTGTTCAGGTCAGTGGTGAGATCACGTCTGCAGTAATCTGTGCATCATTCAGTTGTTCAGGTCAGTGGTGAGGTCACGTTTGGGGTAATCTGTGCAGTATTCAGTTGTACAGGTCAGTGGTGAGATCACGTCTGCAGTAATCTGTGCAGTATTCAGTTGTACAGGTCCATGGTGAGGTCACGTCTGAAGTAATCTGTACAGTATTCAGTTGTACAGGTCCATGGTGAGGTCACGTCTGGGGTAATCTGTGCAGTATTCAGTTGTACAGATCAGTGGTGAGATCACGTTTGCCGTAATCTTTGCAGTATTCAGTTGCACAGGTCAGTGGTGAGATCAGTCTGCAGTGATCTGTGCAGTATTCAGTTGTACAAGTCAGTGGTGAGATCACGTCTGCAGTAATCTGTGCAGTATTCAGTTGTGCAGGTCAGTGGTGAGATCACGTCTGCAGTAATCTGTGCAGTATTCAGTTGTGCAGGTCAGTGGTGAGATCACGTCTGCAGTAATCTGTGCAGTATTCACTTGTTCAGGTCAGTGTTGAGGTCACATCTGCAGTAATCTGTGCAGTATTCAGTTGTACAGGTCTGTGGTGTGGTCACGTCTGCAGTAATCTGTGCAGTATTCAGTTGTACAGGTCAGTGGTGACGACACATCTGCAGTAATCTGTGCAGTATTCAGTTGTACAGGTCTGTGTTGAGGTCACGTCTGCAGTAATCTGTGCAGTATTCACTTGTTGAGGTCAGTGTTGAGGTCACATCTGCAGTAATCTGTGCAGTATTCAGTTATACAGGTCCGTGGTGAGATCACGTCTGCAGTAATCTGTGCAGTATTCAGTTGTACAGATCAGTGGTGAGATCACGTCTGCAGTAATCTGTGCAGTAGTCAGTTGCACAGGTCAGTGGTGAGATCAGTCTGCAGTGATCTGTGCAGTATTCAGTTGTACAGGTCAGTGGTGAGATCACATCTGCAGTAATCTGTGCAGTATTCAGTTGTGCAGGTCAGTGGTGAGATCACGTCTGCATGTAATCTGTGCAGTATTCACTTGTTCAGGTCAGTGTTGAGGTCACATCAGCAGTAATCTGCACAGTATTCAGTTGTACAGGTCAGTGGCGAGGTCACGTCTGCAGTAATCTGTGCAGTATTCAGTTTTACAGGTCAGTGGTGAGGTCACGTCTGGGGTATTCTGCGCAGTATTCAGTTGTACAGGTCAGTGTTGAGGTCACATCTGCAGTAATCTGTGCAGTATTCAGTTGTGCAGGTCCGTGGTGAGGTCACGTCTGCAGTTATCTGTGCAGTATTCAGTTGTGCAGGTCCGTGGTGAGGTCACGTCTGCAGTGATCTGTGCTGTATTCAGTTGTACAGGTCTGTTGTGAGATCACGTCTGCAGTAATCTGTGCAGTATTCAGTTGTACAGGTCAGTGGTGAGATCACGTCTGCAGTAATCTATGCAGTATTCAGTTGTGCAGGTCCGTGGTGAGGTCATGTCTGGGGTATTCTGTGCAGTATTCAGTTCTACAGGTCAGTGCGAGGTCACATCTGCAGTAATCTGTGCGGTATTCAGTTGTACAGGTCTGTCGTGAGATCACGTCTGCAGTAATCTGTGCAGTATTCAGTTGTACAGGTCAGTGGTGAGATCACGTCTGCAGTAATCTATGCAGTATTCAGTTCTACAGGTCAGTGCTGAGATCATATCTACAGTAATCTGTGCAGTATTCAGTTGTACAGGTCTGTGGTGTGGTCACGTCTGCAGTAATCTGTGCAGTATTCAGTTGTACAGGTCAGTGGTGACGACACATCTGCAGTAATCTGTGCAGTATTCAGTTGTACAGGTCTGTGTTGAGGTCACGTCTGCAGTAATCTTTGCAGTATTCACTTGTTGAGGTCAGTGTTGAGGTCACATCTGCAGTAATCTGTGCAGTATTCAGTTATACAGGTCCGTGGTGAGATCACGTCTGCAGTAATCTGTGCAGTATTCAGTTGTACAGATCAGTGGTGAGATCACGTCTGCAGTAATCTGTGCAGTATTCAGTTGTGCAGGTCAGTGGTGAGATCACGTCTGCATGTAATCTGTGCAGTATTCACTTGTTCAGGTCAGTGTTGAGGTCACATCAGCAGTAATCTGTGCAGTATTAAGTTGTACAGGTCAGTGGCGAGGTCACGTCTGCAGTAATTTGTGCAGTATTCAGTTGTACAGGTCAGTGGCGAGGTCACGTCTGCAGTAATCTGTGCAGTATTCAGTTGTACAGGTCCGTGGTGAGATCACGTCTGCAGTAATCGTTGCAGTATTCAGTTGCACAGGTCAGTGGTGGGGTCACGTCTGCAGTAATCTGTGCAGTATTCAGTTGTACAGGTCCGTGGTGAGATCACGTCTGCAGTAATCTGTGCATCATTCAGTTGTACAGGTCAGTGGTGAGGTCACGTTTGGGGTAATCTGTGCAGTATTCAGTTGTACAGGTCAGTAGTGAGATCACGTCTGCAGTAATCTGTGCAGTATTCAGTTGTACAGGTCAGTGGAGAGGTCACGTCTGAAGTAATCTGTACAGTATTCAGTTGTACAGGTCCATGGTGAGGTCACGTCTGAAGTAATCTGTGCAGTATTCAGTTGTACAGATCAGTGTTGAGATCACGTTTGCCGTAATCTTTGCAGTATTCAGTTGCACAGGTCAGTGGTGAGATCAGTCTGCAGTGATCAGTGCAGTATTCAGTTGTACAGGTCCATGGTGAGGTCACATCAGCAGTAATCTGCGCAGTATTCAGTTGTACAGGTCAGTGGTGAGGTCACGTCTGCAGTAATTTGTGCAGTATTCAGTTGTACAGGTCAGTGGCGAGGTCACGTCTGCAGTAATCTGTGCAGTATTCAGTTGTACAGGTCAGTGGCGAGGTCACGTCTGCAGTAATTTGTGCAGTATTGAGTTGTACAGGTCAGTGGCGAGGTCACGTCTGCAGTAATCTGTGCAGTATTCAGTTGTACAGGTCAGTGGCGAGGCCACGTCTGCAGTAATTTGTGCAGTATTCTGTTGTACAGGTCCGTGGTGAGATCACGTTTGCAGTAATCTGTGCAGTATTCAGTTGCACAGGTCAGTGGTGGGGTCACGTCTGCAGTAATCTGTGCAGTATTCAGTTGTACAGGTCCGTGGTGAGATCACGTCTGCAGTAATCTGTGCATCATTCAGTTGTACAGGTCAGTGGTGAGGTCACGTTTGGGGTAATCTGTGCAGTATTCAGTTGTACAGGTCCATGGTGAGGTCACGTCTGAAGTAATCTGTGCAGTATTCAGTTGTACAGGTCCATGGTGAGGTCACGTCTGGGGTAATCTGTGCAGTATTCAGTTGTACAGATCAGTGTTGAGATCACGTTTGCCGTAATCTTTGCAGTATTCAGTTGCACAGGTCAGTGGTGAGATCAGTCTGCAGTGATCTGTGCAGTATTCAGTTGTACAGGTCAGTGGTGAGATCACATCTGCAGTAATCTGTGCAGTATTCAGTTGTACAGGTCCATGGTGAGGTCACGTCTGAAGTAATCTGTGCAGTATTCAGTTGTGCAGGTCAGTGCTGAGATCATATCTGCAGCAATCTGTGCAGTATTCAGTTGTACAGGTCTGTGGTGTGGTCACGTGTGCAGTATTCAGTTGTACAGGTCAGTGGCGAGGTCACGTCTGCAGTAATCTGTGCAGTATTCAGTTGTACAGGTCAGTGGCGAGGTCACGTCTGCAGTAATCTGTGCAGTATTCAGTTGTACAGGTCAGTGGTGAGCTCACGTCTGCAGTAATCTGTGCAGTATTCAGTTGTACAGGTCAGTGCTGAGGTGACATCTGCTGTAATCTGTGCAGTATTCAGTTGTACAGGTCAGTGGTGAGGTCACGTCTGCAGTAATCTGTGCAGTATTCAGTTGTTCAGGTCAGTGCTGAGGTGACATCTGCAGTAATCTGTGCAGTATTCAGTTGTACTGGTCAGTGGTGAGATCACGTCTGCAGTAATCTGTGCAGTATTCAGTTGTACAGGTCTTTGCTGAGGTCACGTCTGCAGTAATCTGTGCAGGATTCAGTTGCACAGGTCAGTGGCGAGGTCACGTCTGTTGGAATCTGTCCTGTATTCAGTTGCACCGGTCAGTGCTGAGGTCTCGTCTGTTGGAATCTGTCCTGAATTCAGTTGTCCAGGTCTTTGCTGAGGTCACGTCTGCAGTAATCTGTGCAGTATTCAGTTGCACAGGTCAGTGGTGAGATCATGTCTGCAGTAATCTGTGCAGTATTCAGTTGTGCAGGTCCGTGGTGAGACCATAAGACCATAAGACATAGGAGTGGAAGTAAGGCCATTCGGCCCATCGAGTCCACTCCGCCATTCAATCATGTCTGATGGGCATTTGAACTCCACTTACCAGCGTTCTCCCCGTAGCCCTTAATTCCTCGAGACAACAAGAATCTATCAATCTCGGCCTTGAAGACATTTAGCGTCCCGGCCTCCACTGCACTCTGCGGCAACGAATTTCACAGGCCCACCACTCTCTGGCTGAAGAAATGTCTCTGCATTTCTGTTCTGAATTGACCCCCTCTAATTCTAAGGCTGTGTCCACGGGTCCTAGTCTCCTCGCCTAACGGAAACAATTTCCAAGCGTCCACCTTTTCCAAGCCATGTATTATCTTGTACGTCTCTATTAAGTCTCCCCTCAATCTTCTAAACTCCAACGAATACAATCCCAGTATCCTCAGCCATTCCTCATATGTTAGATATGCAGATCACGTCTGCAGTAATCTGTGCAGTATTCAGTTGTGCAGGTCAGTGCTTAGGTCTCGTCTGAGGTAATCTATGCAGCATTCAGTTGTACAGGTCAGTGGTGAGGTCACGTTCTGCAGTAATCTGTGCAGGATTCAATTGTAAAGGTTAGTGGTGAGATCACGTCTGCAGTAATCTGTGCAGTATTCAGTTGTACAGGTCCATGGTGAGGTCACGTCTGAAGTAATCTGTGCAGTATTCAGTTGTGCAGGTCAGTGCTGAGATCATATCTGCAGCAATCTGTGCAGTATTCAGTTGTACAGGTCTGTGGTGTGGTCACGTCTGCAGTAATTTGTGCAGTATTCAGTTGTACAGGTCAGTGGAGAGGTCACGTCTGAAGTAATCTGTGCAGTATTCAGTTGTACAGATCAGTGGTGAGATCACGTCTGCAGTAATCTGTGCAGTAGTCAGTTGCACAGGTCAGTGGTGAGATCAGTCTGCAGTGATCTGTGCAGTATTCAGTTGTGCAGGTCAGTGGTGAGATCACATCTGCAGTAATCTGTGCAGTATTCAGTTGTGCAGGTCAGTGGTGAGATCACGTCTGCATGTAATCTGTGCAGTATTCACTTGTTCAGGTCAGTGTTGAGTTCACATCAGCAGTAATCTGTGCAGTATTCAGTTGTACAGGTCAGTGGCGAGGTCACGTCTGCAGTAATTTGTGCAGTATTCAGTTGTACAGGTCAGTGGCGAGGTCACGTCTGCAGTAATCTGTGCAGTATTCAGTTTTACAGGTCAGTGGTGAGGTCACGTCTGGGGTAATCTGCGCAGTATTCAGTTGTACAGGTCAGTGTTGAGGTCACATCTGCAGTAATATGTGCAGTATTCAGTTGTGCAGGTCCGTGGTGAGGTCACATCTGCAGTTATCTGTGCAGTATTAAGTTGTGCAGGTCCGTGGTGAGGTCACGTTTGGGGTAATCTGTGCAGTATTCAGTTGTACAGGTCAGTGGTGAGATCACGTTTGCCGTAATCTTTGCAGTATTCAGTTGCACAGGTCAGTGGTGTGGTCACGTCTGCAGTAATCTGTGCAGTATTCAGTTATACAGCTCAGTGGTGATGACACATCTGCAGTAGTCTGTCCAGTATTCGGTTATACAGGTCTGTGGTGAGGTCACGTCTGCAGTAATCTGTGCTGTATTCAATTGTGCAGGTCTGTGGTGCGATCATGTCTGCAGTAATCTGTGCAGTATTCAGTTGTACAAGTTTGTGGTGAGATCACGTCTGCAGTTATCTGTGCAGTATTCAGATGTACAGGCCTGTGGTGAGTTCACGACTGCATTTATCTGTGCAGTATTCAGTTGCACAGGTCAGTGGTGAGATGACGTCTGCCGTATTCTGTGCAGTGTTCAGTTGTACAGGTCAGTGCTGAGGTGACATCTGCAGTAATCTGTGCAGTATTCAGTTATACAGGTCTGTGGTGAGGTCACATCTGCAGTAATCTGTGCAGTATTCAGTTCTACAGGTCAGTGCGAGGTCACGTCTGCAGTAATCTGTGCAGTATTCAGTTGTAACGTTCAGTGCTGAGATCACATCTGCTGTAATCTGTGCAGTATTCAGTTGTACAGGTCAGTGGTGTGGTCACGTCTGCAGTAATCTGTGCAGTATTCAGTTATACAGGTCTGTGTTGAGGTCACGTCTGCAGTAATCTGTGCAGTATTCAGTTGCACAGGTCCGTGGTGAGATCAGTCTGCAGTGATCTGTGCAGTATTCAGTTGTACAGCTCAGTGGTGACGACACATCTGCAGTAATCTGTCCAGTATTCAGTTGTACAGGTCTGTGGTGAGACGACGTCTGCCGTATTCTGCGCAGTATTCAGTTATACAGGTCTGTGGGGAGGTCACGTCTGCAGTAATCTGTGCAGTATTCAGTTGTACAGGTCTGTGGTGAGGTCACATCTGCAGTATTCTGTGCAGTGTTCAGTTGTACAGGTCAGTAGTGAGGTCTGATCTGCAGTAATCTGTGCAGTGTTCAGTTGTCCAGGTCAGTGGTGAGATCACGTTTGGGGTAATCTGTGCAGTATTCAGTTGTACAGGTCAGTGGTGAGGTCACGTCTGCAGTAATCTGTGCAGTATTCAGTTGTACAGGTCCGTGGTGAGGTCACGTTTGGGGTAATCTGTGCAGTATTCAGTTGTACAGGTCAGTGGTGAGATCACGTCTGCAGTAATCTTTGCAGTATTCAGTTGTACAGGTCCGTGGTGAGGTCACGTCTGCAGTAATCTGTGCAGTATTCAGCTGCCCAGGTCAGTGGTGAGGTCACGTCTGCAGTAATCTGTGCAGTATTCAGTTGTACAGGTCAGTGGTGAGATCACGTCTGCAGTAATCTTTGCAGTATTCAGTTGTACAGGTCCATGGTGAGGTCATGTCTGCAATAATCTGTGCAGTATTCAGTTGTTCAGGTCAGTGTTGAGGTCACGTTTGCCGTAATCTTTGCAGTATTCAGTTGCACAGGTCAGTGGTGAGATCACGTCTGCAGTAATCTGTGCAGTATTCAGTTGTACAGGTCCGTGGTGAGATCACGTTCTGCAGTAATCTGTGCAGCATTCAGTTGTGCAGGTCTGTGGTGAGATCACGCCTGCAGTAATCTGAGCAGTATTCAGTTGTATACAGGTCAGTGGAGAGGTCACGTCTGAAGTAATCAGTATAGTATTCAGTTGTTCAGGTCTGTGGTGAGGTCACATCTGCAGTTATCTGTGCAGTATTAAGTTGTGCAGGTCCGTGGTGAGGTCACGTTTGGGGTAATCTGTGCAGTGTTCAGTTGTACAGGTCAGTGGTGAGATCACGTTTGCCGTAATCTTTGCAGTATTCAGTTGCACAGGTCAGTGGTGTGGTCACGTCTGCAGTAATCTGTGCAGTATTCAGTTATACAGCTCAGTGGTGACGACACATCTGCAGTAGTCTGTCCAGTATTCGGTTATACAGGTCTGTGGTGAGGTCACGTCTGCAGTAATCTGTGCTGTATTCAATTGTGCAGGTCTGTGGTGCGATCATGTCTGCAGTAATCTGTGCAGTATTCAGTTGTACAAGTTTGTGGTGAGATCACGTCTGCAGTTATCTGTGCAGTATTCAGATGTACAGGCCTGTGGTGAGTTCACGACTGCATTTATCTGTGCAGTATTCAGTTGCACAGGTCAGTGGTGAGATGACGTCTGCCGTATTCTGTGCAGTATTCAGTTGTGTAGGTCAGTGCTGAGGTGACATCTGCAGTAATCTGTGCAGTATTCAGTTATACAGGTCTGTGGTGAGGTCACATCTGCAGTAATCTGTGCAGTATTCAGTTCTACAGGTCAGTGCGAGGTCACGTCTGCAGTAATCTGTGCAGTATTCAGTTGTAACGTTCAGTGCTGAGATCACATCTGCTGTAATCTGTGCAGTATTCAGTTGTACAGGTCAGTGGTGTGGTCACGTCTGCAGTAATCTGTGCAGTATTCAGTTATACAGGTCTGTGTTGAGGTCACGTCTGCAGTAATCTGTGCAGTATTCAGTTGCACAGGTCCGTGGTGAGATCAGTCTGCAGTGATCTGTGCAGTATTCAGTTGTACAGCTCAGTGGTGACGACACATCTGCAGTAATCTGTCCAGTATTCAGTTGTACAGGTCTGTGGTGAGATGACGTCTGCCGTATTCTGCGCAGTATTCAGTTATACAGGTCTGTGGGGAGGTCACGTCTGCAGTAATCTGTGCAGTATTCAGTTGTACAGGTCTGTGGTGAGGTCACATCTGCAGTATTCTGTGCAGTGTTCAGTTGTACAGGTCAGTAGTGAGGTCTGATCTGCAGTAATCTGTGCAGTGTTCAGTTGTCCAGGTCAGTGGTGAGATCACGTTTGGGGTAATCTGTGCAGTATTCAGTTGTACAGGTCAGTGGTGAGGTCACGTCTGCAGTAATCTGTGCAGTATTCAGTTGTACAGGTCCGTGGTGAGGTCACGTTTGGGGTAATCTGTGCAGTATTCAGTTGTACAGGTCAGTGGTGAGATCACGTCTGCAGTAATCTTTGCAGTATTCAGCTGCCCAGGTCAGTGGTGAGGTCACGTCTGCAGTAATCTGTGCAGTATTCAGTTGTACAGGTCAGTGGTGAGATCACGTCTGCAGTAATCTTTGCAGTATTCAGTTGTACAGGTCCATGGTGAGGTCATGTCTGCAATAATCTGTGCAGTATTCAGTTGTTCAGGTCAGTGTTGAGGTCACGTTTGCCGTAATCTTTGCAGTATTCAGTTGCACAGGTCAGTGGTGAGATCACGTCTGCAGTAATCTGTGCAGTATTCAGTTGTACAGGTCCGTGGTGAGATCACGCCTGCAGTAATCTGAGCAGTATTCAGTTGTATACAGGTCAGTGGAGAGGTCACGTCTGAAGTAATCAGTATAGTATTCAGTTGTTCAGGTCTGTGGTGAGGTCACATCTGCAGTAATCTGTGCAGTATTCAGTTGTACAGGTCAGTGGCGTGGTCACGTCTGCAGTAATCTGTGCAGTATTCAGTTGTACAGGTCAGTGGCGTGGTCACGTCGGCAGTAATCTGTGCAGTATTCAGTTGTGCAGGTCCGTGGTGAGGTCACGTCTGCAGTTATCTGTGCAGTATTCAGTTGTGCAGGTCCGTGGTGAGGTCACGTCTACAGTTATCTGTGCAGTATTCAGTTGTGCAGGTCTGTGGTGAGGTCACGTCTGCAGTAATCTGTGCAGTATTCAGTTGTACAGGTCAGTGGCGTGGTCACGTCTGCAGTAATCTGTGCAGTATTCAGTTGTGCAGGTCCGTGGTGAGGTCACGTCTGCAGTTATCTGTGCAGTATTCAGTTGTGCAGGTCCGTGGTGAGGTCACGTCTACAGTTATCTGTGCAGTATTCAGTTGTGCAGGTCAGTGGTGAGGTCACGTCTGGGGCATTCTGTGCAGTATTCAGTTCTACAGGTCAGTGCGAGGTCACGTCTGCAGTAATCTGTGCAGTATTCAGTTGTACAGGTCAGTGGTGAGGTCACGTCTGCAGTAATCTGTGCCGTATTCAGTTGTACAGGTCCGTGGTGAGGTCACGTCTGCAGTAATCTGTGCAGTATTCAGTTGTACAGGTCCGTGGTGAGGTCACGTCTGCAGTAATCTGTGCAGTATTCAGTTGTACAGGTCAGTGGTGAGGTCACGTCTGCAGTAATCTGTGCAGTATTCAGTTGTACAGGTCAGTGGTGTGGTCACGTCTGCAGTAATCTGTGCAGTATTCAGTTGTACAGGTCAGTGGTGAGATCACGTCTGCAGTAATCTGTGCAGTATTCAGTTCTACAGGTCAGTGCGAGGTCACGTCTGCAGTAATCTGTGCAGTATTCAGTTGTACAGGTCCGTGGTGAGGTCACGTCTGCAGTAATCTATGCAGTATTCAGTTGTACAGGTCCGTGGTGAGGTCATGTCTGCAGTAATCTGTGCAGTATTCAGTTGTACAGGTCCGTGGTGAGGTCACATCTGCAGTAATCTGTGCAGCATTGTTTGCCTGATTTAAACAAGAATATAAATACATTGGAAGCAGTTCAGATAAACTTCATTAGATAAAGGATCTGATTTGTCGATTGTGGTGTTTTCTGTCTATGACTTGCAGTTGATGTTGCTCGCCATGCAGATAGTCCTGTTTGGTCGGTTCGTCAAATAGACGCCTCAGTTTCAGGCATTTCTGATGCTGCTCCTAGCATTCCCTCCTGCACTCTCCGTTGGACCCGGGTTGATCCACCGACGTGATAATAATGGAAGTGTGGAGGATGGGCTGATGCATTTGTTGATAGATTAGAGTTTAGTGCAATTCCGCTTCTACCCAAGATCCGAACCCTTCCTGGATGACCAGTATGTGGTTGCTCAATCAAAATCTATTCCATTTGGCAAGGTGATCATATCTGAACAAGGACTGGGCGGTGTAGTGTCTTCTTGATACCGAGATGGACAGATGAATCTGTGATCAGCAGATTGATGAGGACATGGTCCTCCTGTTCATTTCCTCACCAGTTGGCCACAGATCCCAGTTTGCAGTTGTATCCTTTCGGGCCAGACCAGCTCGGTCAGTAATGGTGCTACCGAGCTGGTCTTATTGCTGGGTATTGATGTTCCTCACTTGGAGAACATTGGTTCCAAAGGTGTTCTCATTGCCTTGGTCTCAGTCGTCTCCTCATTAAAATGTTAAGCCCTGGCTGCAGTCATGAGTGAAAGGGATTGCAAGTTTCTTTCCAAAACTTGTTGGGGAGAATACACCATCAGATTGCCTAGAGTGGGGCTAGGGAGGGTAGCACTATTGCCACAGCAGACATTACCAGTTCCAGTCCCCAAACAGTTAATCACAGCCATGGGGGAGAACCTAGCAACTGCAGGGCTACCTGTCTGAAGTAACATTCCTCGCTGATTAGATCCTGTCAGCCAGTATCAGACTGCACCATTGAGAACTCATGACTAATAAAGGAACCGGTAACTGTCGAACGGTGTGAATTGCGCTATCGGAGTACATGATTGTTAAAGCATCTGTTAATGTACCTACTAGAATGGATTCCCATCGAAACCCATGATAAATAATAATGATTGTTAATTCGCTTGCGGAAAACCATTGACTCTGTCAGACACATAGTAATGAGATCGATACTCTGAACAATGGACTATTGATTACAGGGTCGGAACTGCCGACCCCAGGATGGCTGGACCATTGTCCGGCACAGCGGGAGCTGGACAGGCACCTCGATATGGCCAATAGAGGCGCAGACCCCCTCGCTCTCAGGTGTACCGACCAATGAGGGGACGAACGAGGGAGAACGGACCGGGAACTCCTGGCGGCGCGAAGTATAATTGAGCCAGGTCCGAAGGGGAGGACAGAACGCCTTCTCCAATGAATTGCATGCTGTAGAATTCGTTGTATAGTTTGCCAGTTTTGATTCTGTAAAATAAACGGTGCTCTGCTCCAAACTAAAGAAGCTGGTGCGGTCTCTCCTTCCAAAGAACTCGCAAAGACCGGAATCCCGAGGTTCCGGCCTAACATCTGGTGAGCCTGACGCGGGAAGGGAAGAGACAACGGCAAGTTGGCCACGTTGGCAGGTCAGGGGGCAGACAACCTTCGGCAGAAACCTTCTAAGGTGAGGAAGCGCCTGTTAAACCTAAGGCTTCCAGCAGTTAAATTTCTTTAGTTAGTCTCTTGTCTGCTCTCTGACCCTCACCAACCCAAAAAACTGATCAGTTTGGCAGCAGCATCGCAGAATCCTGACTGGTAAGCTACTACTAACCTTTTAACTAAGTACCGGTTCGATTTCGCGTTGCTTTCGGAGCTGAGCGCGTCCCTAGTTGCCTGTTTAATCCGCGTTGCTTTCGGAGCTGAGCGCGTCCCTTGTTGCCTGTTTAATCCGCGTTGCTTTCGGAGCTGAGCGCGCCCCTGTTGTTCGATTTCGTGTTGCTTTCGGAGCTGAGCGCGTCCCTTGTTGCCTGTTTAATCTGCGTTGCTTTCGGAGCTGAGCGCGCCCCTGTTGTTCGATTTCGCGTTGCTTTCGGAGCCGAGCGCGTCCCTGAGATTACCTATTGCAGCGCTGACCGTACTTGACTGCTTGGATCCACGTTACAAAGCACTGAAGACCGACGAATCTTGCTATACACACTTGCTGCTAGCATCTACCAAACCCTGGGGTGACAGAGGTCGGATCTCATCTTCTGGACAGGGTTTGCCCGCACAGACGTCTGCCTTAGACCGGTTGTTAAGAGAAGAGATCTGCCACGCGAAGGTCAGGCTTTGAAAAGACGCTCTGTATTTACAGCGGCACCCACCAGGGGAGATCTGGCATGGGGGACTTGAATTTTGGACCACCAAAACTGACTCACCTCAGGATGGCACATCCCGGAGTGCCCTGGTGGCACCTCAGGGTGGGTACAGACCTAACTCTGCATGGTCGATAACTGTTGGACAGTGTAGCCGTACAGAAAGCAAGCCTAGACCAGGTGTTTAACCAAGCACCAGGTCAAAAAGAACTTATACCAACAAGACTGAAGGAGACCTTCACAAATACCGCATTAATGGTCAAAATACTAAACGGTCTCCATGGGTCACCACAATATTCGGTCCGTCAAACAATTGCGCTAGGGAAGCCCCCTATTGGCTGGGCGCCCCCGAGCACCGACAACTCCCTAGGGTGGAAAACCAAACTGCTCGTGACCCTTACCCCGCACTGGCAAGGCGGCCAGTTCGCCTCCCCCACTGGCACAGCCGTCTCGGACACCCCCACCCGAGACCTGCATAATCTAACTGCAACTATCACCATCCCGCCTGACGCATCTACCACCGAGTACACCCCAGTCCCAAAGGCACCAGAAGCACCACCACTTACTGGGAAGGTTTTAGAGGAGATTAGGGCTCAGTTTAGGGAGAATAACACTGCCAAAGAGGCTCAGAGAAAACTCCGCAACCTGGACAGCAGTCTCAAGCTGTGGTGGAGCAGGGACTGGTTCCCTCAGGATGACCAACCCTACTTTGCAGCCGGGGATTTCGAAAAATTCCGGACCAACATTCAGTCCTGTCTAAAAGAAAGAAAGGACGCGGCAAAGAAAGGGGTTTTCAATCTGTCCAAGCCGTTCACTAAAATAGAAGACGAAACCGTTTACCTACGGGAGCTCTTAGTAAGGTTCCAAACCCATTTGCCAACCCCGCCTGCTGACACACCAGTTACAGGTCAACAGGATCCCCTCCCAGAATACGAACCCAAATGGGTGCTCAACCAGACTCCCATCCACCCCCCTTCCCACTATACACCTCCTATTCCAGAGCTGATCCAAAACGACAGCCACAAGGGAAGCCCGCCGCCCCCCTACACCAGTCCACTGTCAGGGACACCTGGTCCCGAAGTACCCCCTATGACCCTGCCTGCAGTGAGCACCGCACCAGCGGCTCCATTTTCACCACGTTACGGGGGGCCGACTCTACAAGCCCCTGTCGTTAAGGTATTAGAAGGGAATTTCACATACGAGGACCCGGCCGCCGACCGCATGACGGAACGGTTAGAGAGCGTACTCAACAACCATGGACAGAAATTAAATGCCCTCACCAGAATGGTTGCAGCCGGGACAGGGATAGTACAGCCAGGTGCCGACCTGTGTGACCTTGGCCAGGCAGATACCTTGCCACAAAAGTGGGAAGTCCAGCCAGTGAAAGTCCAGGGGGATGGGTACACTCCTACCCCAGGTCATGGCGGCCCCCCGGCGTCCCAATTTCCTTCTTTAGGAAGACATGACGAACTGACCATCATGAAAGATCACTCCATCAGGCCCGAACTGCTGCCCCGTAGAGTTCACAAACCCCGACGGGGGGCCCCCCCCTCACTGCAGAGGACGACACTTTAATTGTCACAGGAGCCCACCTCCAGGGCAAACTTGTGAAGGGGGAAAGTAACCTCGCCTCCCCACCCAACACTACCTCCTCGGAGGATGAGGGTGAGATCCTGGGGGATTTCAATGAAGGGACCTACACCTCACTCCCACGCGCACACTGTAGCCCATTGCCAACAACCGCTGACACTGCCCCACTCCTCCAGGCGCCCCTCCTCGCCACTAGTGTGGGGGTAGAGAAGTACGTCCCTTGGTCACGAACAGACCTAGACGCCTTGGTCAGAAGGCTTCCCCCGATTACTAACGGAGCGTCTGCTTGGATAGCCACTTTCGAAAGGGAAACCTGTCACAAGAAACTGGCTCTAGCCAATTTCAGAACCATCATGGTGCGCATCCGTGCCGAAGAGGCGCTGATAAGGGCAGAGAGATTAGCCAGGTGCGCTAGGTCAGACGAGACTGCCTCTTTCGACCTTTTCCGAAACATAATATGGCGGTCCCTGCGGGACAGCTTCCCCACTACTTTCTCCCTCGATGCGCTCGGGACCCTCAGGCTAAAGGACGATGAGGACGTGCATGAATACCTAACAAGGGCCTGGGACCTGTGGGAGACGGACCGGTGAAAGGCCAGATAGCTCTCCGTTGGCCACAGCGCACTTTCGGAAGGGTGTCACCGAGGGACTCCCTGCCCCAGTTCAAAGCAAATTGCGGGACCTGGTAGGGGTGGACTCAATGAAAGACGACTTATGGAGGAAACAAGTCCATCATTTCCTGACAAGACACCGTACGTCTGAAAAAATGAAAGCCGAGGTTCAAGCCTCCAAGATGACGGGGCAGCTCATAGAACAACTTGGAAAGATTTTAGAGCAGGTGGGGGCAAAGACCGCGGCGCGAGACCTCGTCTCGCCCGCCACCCAGATGTACAGCTCTCAGCGACCTAGTTCACAAAGGGCCCTGCCACATACCACTCCTGACAAGGCAGATTTAGGGGCCTACGATATGTTACCCCATGATAGGCAAGCGCAGCTACCTCCAGGTGCACCTAGGAGATCCCGGGGAGGCCAGCAGCATGATCGTTGCTGGATATGTAAAGAAACTGACCATCACTCCAATGACTGCGATCATAGGGTGAGGTGCTGGTCCTGTAACAAACCTGGACATTTTGCCCGAGAGTGTCGTACGCACGGGGGGAACCACAGTATGACCCGATACCCGGCACGTCCCTCTGGAGAAAGAGACAGACGTGACCATGGTGACGGACTCAGGGACACAGGTAGAAGGGGGGGCTGGGTTCAGACCAGAGACAGAAGGATGCAAGGGGTAGCACAGGGCGTATTGGCAAGGCACGACGGGGGGTACGGCTACACCCAGTGGGATGGGGAAGACTACTGACGGTGCCCACGAGAATCTTGCAGTCCCCTGGCCTCCGAACCAACACCTCCCAATATGCCCCCTATGATTCGAGTATTGGTGTGTAGGGAGACCTTCCAATTTCTAGCTGACACAGGGGCATCTGCGTCCACGATTAATAAATCGCCGAAGGGCCTGACCCTGTCAGGCAGGGTGCAGGAGACTGTGGGATTCTTGGGGACGATTGAGCGACAGCCTTATACGGTGCCAGCCACAATAACCATAGGGGGACAAAAGATCACCCTGCCCCTACTCCTAGCCCCAAAATGCCCAGTGAACCTGCTGGCGCGAGATGCTCTCACTAAATTAGGGGTCTACATCCACTGTTCAACCGAGGGGTTGCGACTCCTCTGGCCTGGGGACCACTCCCCGGATCTGGGGGGAGTGGGACAATTTTTGCTCACCCCCACATCAGAGGACTCGCGTTCCACATCAGTAGACATATATTGGATTCGCCTGCTCTACGCTTCGCAGGGCAAAGGCATAATTGCAGAATTTGAGGACTGGCTCCTGTCCATCCCAGCCTCCCAGGCTTACCACCCCCCCAAAGACCCCTACCACGTTACGTTAAATTATGTCACCCATTATGACCTTGAGTATGACGATCGTTTCAATGCCCACCTGAAGGATAGAAGGGACATGGTTAATGTCACATATCTCATTGCCGGCAAGGAGGGGATTGCCGCTGCGGTCCGTTTGCATCCGGACCAGGCGGAATGGTATCAGCTAGGAGAGCGGGCCGCCCCACATATCACACTCGCAATAGCACCCACGTCCGAGGCCCCCAACCTGGGACCTATGGTCCTTGCCTCACTACAGAGTGAATACCAAAAGATAGGGGAAGGCCCCGATGAAGTGTCCCTTGACGGACGGTTTCAGAGATGACCTGTTGATATGTCAGAGGAAGGCATTTATGAGAAGATAGCTGTAGACAGGTCCCTCCTGTTAGACAACACCGACCACTGGAAAGCAGCACAACTGCTGCAGGATACGGACCCCGCCCTCTGGACAGTACACCCACAGGACACTGGTCGGTTGAAAGGGGCAGTTCATCTACAACTAAAGCCATCTGTGCAACACTGCATTTGGATAACACAATACCCCCTCACCGCTGACCAGAGAGAAGGGATTCGCCCAACAATCAAGGGGCTGCTAGAGGTGGGGGTTCTCAGGAAGATCAAGGGGGGAGGCTGGAACACCCCAATCCTCCCCGTCTCTAAGGGAATAGGCAAAGGCTGACGTATGGTCCATGACCTCCGCAAAATAAACGAGGCCATTGAAACTCTAAACTTGAAACTTCCAGACCCCTATGTTGCGCTACACGCGCTCACGCCCACCTACCGGTTTTTCTCAGTTATAGACCTGGCCAACGCTTTCTTTTGCCTCCCGCTCCACCCAGACTGTCAGGAATGGTTTGCCTTTACCTTTGACGGGGAGCGATATACATACAATCGCCTCCCACAAGGCTACAAAGACTCCCCGGGCCTGTTCAGTGCAGCTCTAACCCCCATACTTCAACAAATGTTGCTTCCTAACTGCACTACCATTATCCAGTACGTGGATGACTTACTAGTGGCCAGTGAGACAGACACCAAAATCTAGATGCAGTCCGCACCTTGTTGGATACCCTCGTTGTGGCAGGTTTCAAAGTCAAACGCGAGAAATGCCAAATAGCCCATAGGTCAGTATCCTTCATGGGGCGGTTAATAGGGAAAGGGGGCACCACCCTTTCAACAGCGCATAGGGAGGCGATCCTCTCCTATGGCACCCCTACCACTGTACAGGACATGATGGCCTTCCTGGGCCTTTGTGGCTACTCCCGGACTTACGCCCCAGATTTCGTGACTATAACTTCTCCACTCAGGGAAATGATCACAGAGGTTGGAGCTAAAAGGCTCAAGAGTCAATTACGCTGGAATAGGGAGAGAGAGCAATCATTCAGAGAAGTGAAGCAAGCGTTGGCAGCTGCGGCCACTCTGGCGCACCCAGACTATCAAAAAGATTTCCACTTAGATGTCGCTGAGACCAAGGGGATAGTGAATGCTGTCCTATACCAAAAGGACCGGGGCTGTAGAAGGGTGTTAGGGTATTACAGCTGCAGGTTGGAGCCAATTGAACAAGGACAGCCAGGCTGCGCCAGGTTTGTGGCAGCCGTAACGAAAGCAGTTACCAATACCACCCACTTGGTACTCTGCCATCCATTGACCATTAACACTGATCACAACATAGGTGCTTTCCTCGCCTCCAACTCGTTCAGCTTCTCGGCTGGCCGGCAGGTCAAGATTGAGGATGCCCTCTTAGCACCCCACATTACCTTTAAACCCGGAAGGGGCAGTACTAGAAATATGATGGTGGGAGTAAATGGGGGGTCCTTGGTACCTCACGACTGTGTAGCCAGAGTAGCCGAGGAACGAAGGATACGCAGCGGCTTGCACACAGAGCCTCTAGCTGACGCAGACTGGGACCTCTACACCGATGGCAGTAGCCGTCGGGAAACAGATGGCGTGTGAGCTTCGTATGCCGTGGTCAGGGACACAGGGGGTGCCTACGACACTGTAGAATCTGGGGAAATCCCACAGCCTGCGTCTGCACAGTTAGCGGAGATCACAGCCCTAACTAGAGCATTAGAACTTAGTGAGGGACACCGTGTTAACATCTACACCGATTCCAACTATGCATGGGCCGCGGTCCACATAGAGGGCACAGCGTGGATCAGGCGCGATTTTAAAACAACCACTGGCTGGCCAGTGAAGCATGACCAGAGTCTGCGGAGGTTACTCCGCGCGGTCCATCGCCCAGCGGAGGTAGCAGTGATGAAGGTGCAGGGACACTCTACCTTACGTACCAGGGAGGCGCTGGGAAACAATGCGGCTGATAGGGCAGCCAAGCTCGCAGTGCAGATGGTCACCCTCAGGTCAGGACGAAACACGCAACCGCAACCGGACACGGCTGAGCGGTCCAGTGACTCCCCCGGGGAGGTGGCTAGGGTCGATGCCCTGAGACACCTCTGTGAAATGCAGGAGCGGGCGACCAGCGCCGAGGTTAGGGAATGGGAGAACAAAGGCGCAGTCCGACAGTATTTAGAGATAGACGGGTCTAAACGGCCCCTTTGGCGATCCCCGAGGGGAGAGGTAGTGGCCCCACGGGCACTCCTGCCTGTCCTTTTCGCAGAGACACATGGGCCAACACACGTGGGGGTGGCCCAAGTCGTTAAGACCATCCAAAGACACTGGTGGGCACCCCGACTCCGGGAACACATCGAGAATCTAAGAGCTGAATGCAGGGTGTGCAACGAGTACAACACCAGGAAAGTTCTCCCCCACCCGATGCTAAAATTCCCAACGCCGACAGGGCCATGGCAGGAGATCTGCATGGACTTTACTGACATGGGGGTTAAATGGAGAACCCCAGACAAATATAGGTACATGCTGGTGGTGGTGGACAGGTTCTCCCGATGGATAGAGGCGACCCCTACCAAGAGGGAAGACGCTGACGTGGTTGTAAAATGGCTCACAAGGGACCTAATCCCTCGTTACGGTGTACCCCTCAAGATTTGCACGGACAATGGCACGCATTTCAAAAACCAACATCTTTCTCGGGTGGAGTCCACTCTGGGGATAGTCCACCGCTATGGTAGTGTCTACCACCCTGAAAACCAAGGGTTGGTGGAAAGGGCCAATCGCACTCTTAAAGAGAAAATCGCCAAGGTCATGGCTGGTACGGCTCTGACATGGGTGCAGGCACTCCCCTTAGCATTGCTCTCCATGAGACAGGAGAGGAACGGTGACACTTTCCTAACCCCCCACGAAATCCTGACGGGCTGTTCTATGCCCGGCCCCCGATCATCGCCACATTGGGAGACAAATTGGGATGCTATGAATCAGGACATGACCCAATACATGCAGGTCTTGGGTGAAATGGTCCGGTTGATATCCAAGCAGATCGAGGCCGCCCGACAGGACACCCCCGAGGGTCCCCAACCCCTTAAGGAGGGAGACACGGTTTACCTCCGACAGATGGGTCGTACTACCTGGGACGAGAAGCGCTGGCATGGCCCCTATCCAGTCATGGGGATCGCCGCCAACACCCTCAGGGTGAGACGGGAGGGGGACAATAACTGGCACCATTTCTCTCATTGCTCCAGGTCTGACAAACCTAACGCTACACTGACTCCAATTGTAGAGGTCGCGCCCGACAAGGAGCACGACAATGACGGGGAATAACACACTCCTAAGGTGCCTGGGTTTCTGCATGGTGGTAAGACTGTCTGTGCAGGGTCCAAGGGATCCATGTGGGGCAACTGTGGTCATTGACACAGACCCCATGCGGGATATGACCTTCCAATTCGATCTTTGCGACCTAATAAACTGTGGGGGGACTGACTCAGAAGCGGGATGGGCTGCTTACAGTGTCTACATGTGCCCCTGCTCATGCTCTCCCCGCATCTTGCACAAATGCTACGGATACCCTAAAGATATCCATACACGCCACATGTGTGCCTCCTGGGATGATGTTTGGTGGGGCCAGTCTCACACCACCGCCCCCAAACGCCCAGAATACCTGGACTTCAGTAAAAAACTCTCCCTGCGGAGGGGGCAAGTCTCTGTCTCACAAGCCCGTAAGAACCCTTTACTCCTCTGAATCAAGCCTGGCCTCTATAATCCCATGATCATGGCAGGGTGGTCAGCCGACACCTGTTGGGCACAGGGGCACCTTCCCCACCGACTGCCTGCCGGCCTTACTGCAGTCCTCTATCTGGCACTCGGGGTTGCGGTTACGGGCACAGATCCGGAGGGGGTGCTCAGGATAAATTTCGTGACGCCTGACACCTGACACCTCACAGAACCACATTCTACCGTCCTTCCATCGGGACGCCCATCCCCCACAGCCTGTACCAGGCGCGGTTGCGGGGTTTGATTCACGTACCCTCAATAAGCTGATTGATCCCCGGCAGCAAATTGCTCTCGCCACGGGATACATAGAGACAAACACCTGGCTAGACCGGGTCATCCAGTTTTCGCGGCAGGCAGGCCACGACCACTGCTGGGTATGCGCGGGGGGGGGGCCGGATTGATAATGAGTAGGACCCCATTTGAGGACGGCCACATCGCTGCGCGCTCGACCTCATGTCAAATACAATACCTGCGCCAGAGTGCAGGACGTGGGAACAGTACTTCCCAATGGCACCGGCGAATGTTACCCCTCCTAACTTTGTTCTACATCCCCTACTGAACTACACTTGCTTCATCAGCCCCCGACTGCTCGCCCAGGGATACCCAGTCGGCACAGTTGGCCGTGCCACCTGTAGCAGAACCTGGGTACTCACAGGGAACCAAGTGGCAGCATTGACGGTGAGCCGCGCAGATTTGTGGTGGTACTGCGGAGGGAAGATTCTGTACAATTGGTTGTCCCTAAGTTGGGAAGGCTGTTGTGTTCTGATAACCCTTAATATTCCACTCTCCATCTCCCCACGGGCCCCGGGGGACTATACCTTCCTTGACACTCCGCCACAGCCTGCCTCTCCGGTTCGGCACAAACGCGCGACTGACCCACTGTTGGATCTGACAAATTCTGACGGGGTCTGGATTGATGCCATTGGTCAGGCAAGGAACATCCCCGATGAGTTCAAATTAGTGAATGAGATCGCTGCGGGATTCGTAAGTTTTCCTCTCTTCTCTGCCATTTTTCCAATCACGGTTAATAAGAACGTTAACAGAATCAACCTCCTCCACTATAATATGCAGAGGCTCACAAATCTGACCCGGGGCGCAGTCGATGCCATCCATGAACAGCTTGCACAGTCTTCCCTCATGACCTTGCAAAACAGAATGGCTTTGGACATGTTGCTAGCCGAAAAGGGAGGTGTTTGTGCACTCTTTGGGGCCACATGATGTACGGCTATAGCTAACAAGACAGGCCCGGATGGCAAACTCACTACCACCCTCGTCAAACTCCGAGCCCCAGCTGCACAATTGAAGCATCAATCGGGAGTCTCAAATCCAGTTCTCAACTGGCTTAACGCCACATTCAGCAGATGGGGGTCCCTGCTAGGGCAAGCGACCATGGGGTTGTGCATCTCTGTAGCTATTGTTGTCACTTGTGCCTGTTGCTGCATTCCGTGTCTCAAGGCGCTTGTGTCACGCACTATTGATCGTACCCTCTCGGGAACGAGCACTCCCACACCCGCCTACCAGGCGGTGGTGCTACACCGGCTGCCCGCTACGTCCCTCCAGGACCACGTTCCCCTAGATCCTCGTACACCACTGGCCGCACCACCGCAGACGCCGCACAATACAGTCTACGATTTTCCGCTGTGACCCTGCATGTTCCCCATTCTACCCCCTGGTGTGAGTCTGGCATCTGGCGGGGCCCCGATTGTAACATCCGTCGCGTTGCCCTGCAGCCATACCCCACTGACCCTTCCTGTGTCCACCGTTTACACAGCTGCTGCCTGGGGGGGGGGGTTACTTCACGCACTCGCGGTTGCTTCTGTGTACACTCCTCGAGTCGGCTTAACCTTGGCGGTTTCAACGATTTTTGCATCCTGCTCACCACTGCCGGTCAGACGCTCTCTCTAACGGCAAGGGGGACTATTGTTGTCCTAATTCTAAAACAGTGCTCTTGCCTTGACTAATGTACACACATTGGCGACTACCTTTCATGCTCCTCTGTTCCGGACAGGTAGCCGGGTTCTATCTGTATGTGTTTACTCCTACTCCCCCTACCCCGTACTAACCCTGGGGTGGGTCAGTCTGCTGTCCAGGTACCCCTCCCATCATTGGCAACGTGCACACTAGCACTGTCCGCTACAGACCAGCATCAGGAACACTGTGTGCCCCGGCGACTCGCCTAACCATCATAGCGCACGGTCTCTATCAACGGATTCGCCTAACGACCACGAGGAACAGCCACGGGCCACCACCCTTCGCTGTAAGGATTGATGACTGGTTAGCCAAGGACGGGTGGGCCTCCTCGGATGAGAGGCTACCTAAAGCAGGCACAGTCAAACTGTGGGGCCCTACGATCGACTCGTACTCAACGCTCGCACCAATGTCTGCGACTCATGATGGTTCTATGAGACATTCCTCTCTGCACCAGACCCGGGTCACAGTACACCTGTTCGCTGCGTTTTGATTACTGCCGAGAACAAGACCGCTGCTAGTGTCCCATTTCGTATCCCTCACAAATTTACACTTGGGTGTTCCGTGGACTGCAGACCTAATCCCCCAGCCGATTTATTGCTCTTCTTCCCTCTAGAACTCTTCCGCCCATTATTATACTAATCTGTGATACCTTCATACCTTCAACCACTTCCCCGACCTCTCTCTGTCGTTTTACCATAATTGATTACTTTGTCCTTTTGTTCCCTTTGCAGAAGAACCCTCCTGGAGTGACACCTTAGTTTAGATTTACATGCTTTTGTTTAATTCTCTGTATGTACCTTGTTACGCGGGCGTCGCGATGGGGGATGTGTGGCCTCTAAAAGAGGCCAAGGGAGGGAATGTTGGGGAGAATACACCATCAGATTGCCTAGAGTGGGGCTAGGGAGGGTAGCACTATTGCCACAGCAGACATTACCAGTTCCAGTCCCCAAACAGTTAATCACAGCCATGGGGGAGAACCTAGCAACTGCAGGGCTACCTGTCTGAAGTAACATTCCTCGCTGATTAGATCCTGTCAGCCAGTATCAGACTGCCCCATTGAGAACTCATGACTAATAAAGGAACCGGTAACTGTCGAACGGTGTGAATTGCGCTATCGGAGTACATGATTGTTAAAGCATCTGTTAATGTACCTACTAGAATGGATTCCCATCGAAACCCATGATAAATAATAATGATTGTTAATTCGCTTGCGGAAAACCATTGACTCTGTCAGACACATAGTAATGAGATCGATACTCTGAACAATGGACTATTGATTACAGGGTCGGAACTGCCGACCCCAGGATGGCTGGACCATTGTCCGGCACAGCGGGAGCTGGACAGGCACCTCGATATGGCCAATAGAGGCGCAGACCCCCTCGCTCTCAGGTGTACCGACCAATGAGGGGACGAACGAGGGAGAACGGACCGGGAACTCCTGGCGGCGCGAAGTATAATTGAGCCAGGTCCGAAGGGGAGGACAGAACGCCTTCTCCAACAAATTGCATGCTGTAGAATTCGTTGTATAGTTTGCCAGTTTTGATTCTGTAAAATAAACGGTGCTCTGCTCCAAACTAAAGAAGCTGGTACGGTCGCTCCTTCCAAAGAACTCGCAAAGACTGGAATCCCGAGGTTCCAGCCTAACAAACTGAATGGCTGATCTTGAAAACAATGTGTAAGAGGGTCATCCTAACGAAGTGGTGAGATGATTGGTTGTTGAGTGACTGCTAATGGGATGACATTTCAAACCATGTAGATTTCTGAACTAGCTCAGTGAAATTCAGAACTGGTCAGAGAGGAGAGAGCTGATTTGTGATTAAGGTTGAATTCGTTCTGCTCATCTTTAACTTATAGGCAATAATATAAGAGTAACATTAAAGTAAGTTAAAACAAGTAAAAGTAATCAAAGTTAATGTGAGTAAAGTAACCTAAAAGTTTAAATGACAGACGAGACAAGTAAGGCAAATAATACTGCACAGATTACTGCAGATGTGATCTCACCGCTGCTCTGTCCACCTGCGGACAGTTTGGTGCCTCCCCGGTGCTCGGGTCAAGGCTGTCACAGACTGGCGGCAGGGCATTCTCCAGGGGGAGGGCAAACAGCCAGAAGTCTCAGAAACACAGAATGACTGTCGCACAAGGAAGGGCCATTCTGCCCATTGCGCAAGTTCTGTTACCTAGTGCCCATCTCCTGCCTTTTCCTTACATTCCTGCAAACCATTTAATCCAAATAATTGTCCAATGCCCCCCTGGAATGCCTCAGCTGAACCAGCCTCCACCACATTTCCCGGCAGTGCTTTCCAGATCCTAACTACATGAGCAAAAAGTTTATTTACATTTAACATCACTTCAACTGTATGACCTCTAGTTATAATTTCTAGTCAACCTTTTCAAAAGTATCATTATACACTTCTAGAGCAGATGGGAATTGAACACAGATCTCCTGGCTCAGAGATAGGGACACTACCATTGCACCACCTGACCTCTCCACTGTGCCTTCTTGGTTTTTTTAACATTTAGCCTATTTATCTAATTCACCTGCTCAGAGACGCTGGAGCAAGCAGGACTTGAACCTGGGCCTCTCAGCCAAGGGTTACGGACACTACCACTGAACCATAAGCTGATCTTATGTCTGTGTTATTTTAGTTTTATATGGGTGAACAGTTGCTTTCTCCCATGCTCTCCCCAGCCAGCTCATGGCTTTGAACATCTTTAATAAACCCTGGAGGCTGAGGGGTGACCTTATAGAGATTTACAAAATTATGAGGGGCATGGATAGGGTAAATAGATAAAGTTTTTTTCCTGGGGTCGGGGAGTCCAGAATTAGAAGGCACAGGTTTAGGGTGAGAGGGGAAAGATACAAAAGAGACCGAAGGGGAAACCTTTTCACACAGAGGGTGGTGCGGGTATGGAATGGGCTGCCAGAGGAAGTGGTGGAGGCTGGTACAATTGCAACATGTAAGAGGCATCTGGATGGGTATATGAATAGGAAGGGTTTGGAGGAATATGGGCCGGGTGCTGGCAGGTGGGACTAGATTGGGTTGGGATATCTGGTCGGCATGGACGGGTTGGACCGAAGGGTCTGTTTCTGTGCTGTACATCTCCATGACTCGAAGATCTCCTTTCAGCCTCTTTCCAAGGAGAACAGTGCCAACTTCGGAAATCTAGCCTCATGCCTGAATTTTCTCATTCTTGGAAATCTCCTTCTGCAATTTCTCCGATACGTTCCCATCTTTCCCACATCTGTTCACCAAACATTGGTATGAATGATGGTCATGATCCTGCGCTGGGTGGACACGGCTTGAGGACTGATCATGAGGACAATCCACCAACAGCAAGCGCAAGGCCTCCGGCTACACCAACAGCCCCTGACCTGGCCAACCCCTGGACTCTGATCGGATTGGCTGAGTTTGGTGGCAAACCCTGAATGACTTTAGCTCCACATTCCATTCCATTGAAGATTGCTCCCCTTTGTCTATCGGACCCAGCTCTTCAGTCAACAGGAAAGCATATGGGCTGCCGGCTCATAATGAGAGGATTTGAACATGAGGAACATAAGAGTATTATATTCCAGTGATAGGATATTGACCAAAATGTACCTGAAAAACTCTGCTGTATTGGTTTCCTTGTTGGAGTCATTGAAGATCCATCAGACTGATAGAGCAAGAATGAGCAGGTTGTATTCCAAGGACAGGTTGATAGACTGGGCTTGTTTCCACATGGGCTATGGAGGGACATCCCCTCTGGGGCCAATAGACATCAGGCCCTTGTGGAGTCCTCCAGGACCAGAGGACCAAGTAGAGCCAGCTCCCTCTACCCAGCTGCAGAGGTGGGGACTGCATCCAGATTTATTGGGTGACAGAGGAGACAAATGAAACATGCTCATTAGACACCGGTGGGACAGGTGAAATATCCTGCATCTTTACAAATATACGTTCACTTGCACATCTATATTAGACCTGGTTACATTACATCCATTGGACAATGAGTAGCCTCTTCAGACCACCCATGGCTGAAGAAATTGTAAGAGTTATGTACTACTTACCTCGCACAAATAATGGTTCTCCTTCACTGCAGGAAGTCTCAAACATCAAGGATTCCTGAGCCATCACAGTGATAACTGCAGCCATCACACTGAAATGTCAATAACACTGAGCCTAAATGCAATATACTCGGGACGGTCCTGCACCCATCATCATATATCTATACCCATCATCCTATATCCCCACCCATTACCCTATATCCAAACCCATCATCCTATATCCACACCCATTACCCTATATCCAAACCCATCATCCTATATCCACACCTATTACCCTATATCCACACCAATTACTCTATATTCATCATCCTATATCCACACCCATTACCCTATGTCCACACCCATCATCCTATATCCACACCCATTACTCTATATCCACACCCATCATCCTATATCCACACGCATTACTCTATATCCACACCCATTACCCTATATCCACACCCATTACTCTATATCTACACCTATTACACTATATCCAACCCACCATCCTATATCCATACTCATTACTCTATATCCACCCCCACCATCCTATAACCACACCCATCATCCTATATCCACACCCATCTTCCTATATCTATAACCATCATCCTATAATCACACCCATTATCTTATATCCACCCCAATCATTCTAGAGTCATAGAGATGTACAGCATGGAAACAGACCCTTTGGTCCAACCCGTCCATGCCGACCAGATATCCCAACCCAATCTAGTCCAACCTGCCAGCGCCCGGCCCATATCCCTCCAAACCCTTCCTATTCATATACCCATCCAAATGCCTCTTAAATGTTGCAATTGTACCAGCCTCCACCACTTCCTCTGGCAGCTCATTCCATACACGTACCACCCTCTGTGTGAAAAGGTTGCCCCTTCGGTCTCTTTTATATTTTTCCTCTCTCACCCTTAACCTATGCCTTCTAGTTCTGGACTCCCCCACCTCAGAGAAAAGACTTTGTCTATTTATCCTATCCATGCCCCTCATAATTTTGTAAACCTCTATAAGGCCAGCCCTCAGCCTCCGATGCTCCAGGGAAAACAGCCCCAGTCTGTTCAGCCTCTCCCTGTAGCTCAAATCCTCCAACCCTGGCAACATCTTTGCAAATCTTTTCTGAACCCTTTCAAGTTTCACAACATCTTTCCGATAGGAAGGAGACCAGAATTGTATACAATATTCCAACAGTGGCCTAACCAATGTCCTGTTCAGCTGCAACATGACCTCACAACTCCTGTACTCAATACCCTGACCAATAAAGGAAAGCATACCAAACGCGTTCTTCACTATCCTATCTACCTGCGACTCCACTTTCAAGGAGCTATGAACCTGCACTCCAAGGTCTCTTTATTCAGTAACACTCTCTAGGACCTTACCATTAAGTGTATATGTCCTGATAAGATTTGCTTTCCCAAAATGCAGCACCTCACATTTATCTGAATTAAACTCCATCTGCCACTTCTCAGCCTATTGGCCCATCTGGTCAAGATCTTGTTATAATCTGAGGTAACCCTCTTCGCTGTCCACTACACCTCCAATTTTGGTGTCATCTGCAAACTTACTAACTGTACCTCTTATGCTCACATCCAAATCATTTATGTAAATGACAAAACGTAGAGGACCCAGCACCGATCCTTGTGGCACTCCACTGGTCACAGGCCTCCAGTCTGAAAAGCAACCCTCCACTACCACCCTCTGTCTTCTACCTTTGAGCCAGTTCTGTATCCAAATGGCTAGTTCTCCCTGTATTCCATGAGATCTAACCTCGCTAACCAGTCTCCCATGGGGAATATTGTCGAACACCTTACTGATGTCTACATAGACCACATCTACCGCTCTGAGCTCATCAATCCTTTTTGTTACTTCTTCAAAAAACTCGATCAAGTTTGTGAGACATGATTTCCCACGCACAAAGCCATGTCTACACCCATCATCCTATATCTACACCCAACATCCTATATCCACGCTGATTATCCTATACCCACACCCATCCTCCTATATATACCTATCATCCTATAACCACACCCATCATCCTATATCCACACCCATCATTCTATATCAACACCCATCATCCTATATCTACATCCATCATACTTTATCAATACCTATCATACTATATCCACACTCATCATCCTACATCTATATTCATCATTCTATATTTCCCATATCTACTCATCATCCTCTATCCACACCCCTTACCCTATATCTGCATCAAAAAGTAAAAAATGAGGTCTGCAGATGCTGGAGATCACAGCTGCAAATGTGTTGCTGGTCAAAGCACAGCAGGCCAGGCAGCATCTCAGGAATAGAGAATTCGACGTTTCGAGCATAAGCCCTTCATAAGCCTTCCTGATGAAGGGCTTATGCTCGAAACGTCGAATTCTCTATTCCTGAGATGCTGCCTGGCCTGCTGTGCTTTGACCAGCAACACATTTGCACCTATATCTGCATCTATTACCCTATATCCACCCCATCATCCTATATCCACATCCATTATTCTATATCCACACCCATTATTCAATGTCCACAGTCATTACTCTATATCCACACCCATTATCCTATATCCACACCCATCATTCTATATCTACACCCATCATTCTATAGCCACCCCCATCATTCTATATCTACACCCATCATCCTATAGCCACCCCCATCATTCTATATCCACACCCAGTACCCTAAATCCACATCCATCATCCTACATCTATAACCATCATCCTAAAACAACACCCATCACCCTATACCCACACTTATCCACCATATATCTATACCAATCACCCTAAAGCCACATCCATTATCCTATATCCACACCCAGTATCCAATATCCATACCCATTACTCTATATGGATGAGGGAGAGCACAGAATGATAGAGTCATACAGGACAGAAGAGGGTCTTCAGCTTCCCAACTTTGGACTTCCGAAACTATACCATGGTCTACTGTGGTCCTACTTTCCCGCACTAGATCCTTGGTTCTGAATGTTATGATATGTTGAGTGCTCTTCCAAGCACTTGGTTGAAGATTGTGAGCATTCCTGTCTCAGCTACCCTCCCAGGAAGTGCATTCAACACCCTCACAACCCTCTGAGTGGAAAAGGTTTTCTCAAATACTGTCTAAACCTCTTGCTTTTCACTTCAAAGTTATACACCATGTTATTGACTCTTTGACTAAGGGCATGGAGCAGGTAAATAGACAAGGTCTTTTCCCTGGGGTTGGGGAGTCCAGAACTAAAGGGCATAGGTTTAGGGTGAGAGGAGAAAGAAATCAAAGGGACTTAAGGGACAATATTTTCACACAGAGGGTGATGCGTGTATGGAATGAGCTGCCAGAAGAAGTGGTGGAGGCTGGTACAATTGCAACAGGTCCTACAGTGTGGAAGCAGGCCATTCAGTCCTTTGGGTCCATATCACCCTGAACCTATGCTCTCTAATTTTAGGCTCCCCTACCCAGGGGAAAAGCTGTTGGTTCTCTCCCTTTTCTGTGCCTCTCATGATTTATAGATGTTTATAAGGTCGCCCTATGCTTCTATGCTCCAGGGAAGAAAGCTATGACATGATCCTTGAGTTTTTATTATGGTAGGAACTATAAATCAAAACATTCTTGTAACTGCACAGTTTCAAGTATCATGATGTTGCTGCAGCTGGTGTATACCATGGTCAGGTTGACAGATGAAGACGAGTTTATCCATTTGAGGAGCGCGTGTTGTTGTTGGAATGTTATTGCAGCCTGAGTCATTCCTGAGTGTGCTGAGAGAGGAGGAGATGGTGAGGACAGAGAGGATGGAGGGAGGAGAAGAAATGTGGAAGAAGTCTGGACTGAGAAGTAGAAAGTAGTAGGCAGGGAAAGGAAGTGAGTGAAAAGAAGGGAGACGAGGGACTGAGATGGGTGTCGAGGGAAGTGAATGGAAGAAAAGAGGAGGGGAGATGAGGAGGAAGAGGTTGAGGAAGGTTATAAGGTAATGGAGTGGGAGAAGGAGTGCAGTGGCAACAGTGGGGACAAAAGCACAAGGGGCATAGGAGGCTTTTCATCATTTATATCAATGATTTGGATGTGAACATAAGAGGTACAGTTAATAAGTTTGCAGATGACACCAAATTGGAGGTATAGTGGATAGTGAAGAGGGTTAACTCAGATTACAATGGGATCTTGGTCAGGTGGGTCAATGGGCTGTGGAGTGGCAGGTAGAGTTTAATTCAGATAAATGCGAGGTGCTGCATTTTGGGAAAGCAAATCTTAGCAGGTCTTATACACTTAATGGTAAGGTCCTAGGGAGTGTTGCTGAACAAAGAGACCTTGGAGAGCAGGTTCATAGCTCCTTGAAAGTGGAGTCGCAGGTAGATAGGATAGTGAAGAAGGCATTTGGTATGCTTTCCTTTATTGGTCAGAGTATTGAGTACAGGAGTTGTGAGGTCATGTTGTGGCTGTACAGGACATTGGTTAGGCCACTGTTGGAATATTGCATGCAATTCTGGTCTCCTTCCTATCGGAAAGATGTTGTGAAACTTGAAAGGGTTCAGCAAAGATTTACACGGATGTGGAGGATCTGAGCTACAGGGAGAGGCTGAACAGGCTGGGGCTGTTTTCGCTGGAGCGTCGGAGACTGAGGGGTGATCTTACTGAGGTTTATAAAATCATGAGGGGCATGGATAGGATAAATAGACAAAGTATTTTCCCTGGTGTCGGGGAGTCCAGAACTAGAGGGCATAGGTTTAGGGTGAGAGGGGAAAGATATAAAAGAGACCTAAGGGACAAATTTTTCACACAGAGGGTGGTATGTGTATGGAATGAGCTGCCAGAGGAAGTGGTGGAGGCTGGTACAATTGCAACATTTAAGAGGCGTTTGGATGGGGATATGAATAGGAACATAAGAACGAGGAGCAGGAGGAGGCCATCTGGCCCCTGGAGCCTGCTCTGCCATTCCATAGTATCACAGCTGGTTTTTCCATGGACTCAGCTCCACTTACCCGCCTCCTCACTATAACCCTTAATCCCTTTACTGTTCAAAAACTAACTACCTTAGCCTTAAAAACATTTGCTGAGGAAGCCTCAACTACTTCTCTGGGCAGGGAATTCCACAGATTCACAACCCTTGGGGTGAAGATGTTCCTTCTCAATTCAGCCCTAAATCTGCTCCCTCTAATCTGGAGGCTATGCCCTCTTGTCCTAGTTTCACCTGCCAGTGGAACCATCCTCTCTACTTCCATATTATCTATTCCCTTCATAGTTTTATATGTTTCTGTAGGAAACATCTTAGTGTCATCCACAAACTTTGACACATAACATGTAGTCTCCAACTCCAAACCATCTTTGTAAATTGTCAATTATTGTTGTCCCAACACTGATTCTTGAGTTACATCACGAGCTACCGATACCCAACCAGAAAAGCACTCAAATATCTCCACTTTTTGCTTATTAGGTTAACCATTCCCCTCTCCATGCTAACGCATTGCCTGTAATGCCTTGCATCTTTATCTGATGCAGCAGCATTTTGTGCGGCAAATTGTCAAATGCCTTTTGGAAATCTAGGTACATCACATCTAACGGGTTCCCATTGTCCACTGTGCTCATCATGGCTTCATATAATTCCTGTGGATTACTTAAGCATGACCTGTCTTTGAAGAAGCCATGCTACATCTGCTTAATGGACAGTTTCTATCTGGGTTGGCTATTTCTTCCTTGATGATAGATTCTTCCTTGATGATAGATTCTTCCTTGATGATAGAATTCCCCACTACAGAAGTTAAGCCAACCAGCCTATAATTCTCCACTTCTTTTCCGTCTCCTTTTTTAAACATTGGCTGTTTTCCAATCTGCTGGAACTGCCTCAAAGTCCAGCAAATTTTGGAAAACTACCACAAATAGGAAGGGTTTAGAGGGATATGGGCCAAACGCTGGCAAATGGGACTAGATTAATCTGGTTGGCATGGGCAAGTGAAACCAAACAGTCTGTGTCTGTGCTGTACATTTCTATGACTGTATGACTCTGTGGTTGTATATCTCTATGACTGTTTGGCTCTGTGACTGTATGGCTCTGCAACTGTACATCTCTATGACTGTATGACTCTGTGACTGTACATCTCCCACTGTATGACTCTGTGACTGCACATCTCTATGTCTGTACAACTCTATGTACGACTCTAAGTGAAAGATGGCTGGAATAGTGAGAAGGTAGGAGGAATGGTTTGTTTGACCAACCTCACTGTGCAGAGACAGTTTCTATTTATCTGCACATCTTTACTGGCAGGAAATGTGGCCAGCAAGTGGAAATTTTTGTGGACCTTAGTGACGTGAATATTGCAAAACATTCTCTCAAGAAACCAATGCTTTAATTAGTTTCAAATGTGATTATGCAAATGATATATTTACTGTACATGTACAAATAAACATTGTTTTTTTCATGCGCATCTCCAGGTCAGCATAGGTGCTAATCTTTCATTCGAGGCCAGGATTTGGAGTAGCATGGTGACTCAGTGGTTGGTACTGCTACCTCACAGCGCCAGGGACCCAAGTTCAATTCGACTCTGCCTGGAGTTTGCATGTTCTCCCTGTTCTGTGCAGGTTTCTCTGGGAGCTCCAGCTTCCTCCCAGTCCAAAGATGTGTAGGTAAGATGGACTGACCATGGTAAAATGTCGAGGAGAAAGTGAGGACTGCAGATGCTGGAGATCAGAGCTGAAAATGTGTTGCTGGAAGAGCGCAGCAGGTCAGGCAGCATCCAAGGAACAGGAAATTCGACGTTTCGCGCGGTTTATGCCTGAAACGTCGAATTTCCTGTTCCTTGGATGCTGCCATGGTAAAATGTCTCATAATGTCCAGGAATGTGTAGACTAGGTGGGTTAGCAAAGGGAAATGTAGGGTTCCAAGGGTAGGGGTTGGGTCTGAATGGGATGTATTTCCACAGGATTGGTGTGGACTCAATGCACTGAATAGTCAGCTTCCTAGAAACCAAAGAGTCTCATTTTGACTCACGCACTCATTTACAAAGAGCAACCCATAGATACAAGATTTCTTCACAGAACTTTAGAGACTTTTCTGGAATTTTTACAAAGTCTAGTTAGTAATATATTTCAGAATTCTGAAGTGTCATGGAACTCGCAAAATTACATTGCTTTCTCTCACCGCAAATGCTGCCAGAAATTTCTGTTTTGATTTAGATTTTTGATATCTGCGGTTTTAATGAATGAAGGAATGTGCATTTTGCATTAAGAAACAATGAAATACCGTGAAAAGCTTTCTTTTGTTACCACAATTTGGTGCTGTCTCAAATAATTTAAGAATAAAGGGGGGGGAGAAAAGGAAAAATAACTTAGAGACCAGCAGGGCCTGAGCCAGCTCATCAACAATGCCGCCTGTACCACCATCCCTCCTCCATCACCTCTACACCAGACCCAACCAAGGCTGAAGTCAGGTACTACCCTGGCCCCAGACCCATACTGCTCTGCTACCACCTCACTATCCATTCAGCCCATCAACCTGCATCAGTTAAAAACAACACCTAACCATTTTAATCCCATTCTCCAGTATGTGGTATATAGCCTTCTATGCTTTGACATTGCAAGTACACTTCAAAATACTTCTCCGATGTTCTGAGGGTTTCTGTCTCTCAATGCCAGGTGCATGGTTTTGCATGTGATGTACAGCACCCTGACAGGGATTCAAAGTGGAAGCAATGAACTCTCCAGCTTCCAGCTCTTCAGTGACATTCTGATTTCATATCAGCAAATTGTTCTGGTGTGTTTCTCACCTGTCAGAAACTATGTAGATGTGAAGTGTTTTAAGAGATCTCAACAGGTATGCTGCCATGGGCTCTGTAGTTTACCTGTTTAGGACTTGAAAGAATTAGCCAAATTTTTGTATCGCCTCCTGGCTCTTGTTTAGCATATGATGACGCTTTGTGATGAGAGATTTGGTTGCATGAACCCACTTCACCACAATATAATAATCCGTCACGAAATGTTACCCATTTCCACTATAGTTAGAAAAGAATACAATTTCCTAGAAACTCAACATTCATCTTTGTATGTTGTAGTGACATGACAGTTAATTTCAACATTATTTGAAGTGCTTCTTAGTAGTCAGCGTAACTGACTGGGTGACGGGAGGAAAGAATATCCTTTAATGGACTTCCTGGCTACGCTTAACCAATTATGAGACGACTGGTTTTAGCTCTAAATCACGTTTGAATCACCCTGTAATTAACCCAACATCTGTGAGGAAAAACTATAAAAGCCACAGGGAGAAAGCCAGAGATACAATTTCCTCTCTCAATCTTCAGTTGAGAACAGAATGATGAATTGCCTTTGGTTTTCAGTTTTATTTATTGTACTTTATGTTAAATTTTCCTCCACTATTCCACTACTTTCAGAAGTGGAGAAAAATGAGCAGGACTGGCAATTTGCAGAGGTATGGCGTGGAGTGCAATTAGCAAAATAAAATTTGTGATCCCTTTAAGTCTAAACATTTTCTTCTTTCACAGCTAATATCAAGTTTAATAATGTGAATATTTATTTTTCTTGAAGACATATTTGAACAGATTTTACAAGCTTGAAGACAGTTCACCAACGTTTGCAATCAATCTGCCAATAAACTATGTATCAAAGAGGTCCCTATCAGATAAGATTAAGAAAATGCAAGAATTCTTTGGTCTTCAGGTAACTGGGAATCTGGATTCGGCAACAATGGAAGTCATGGAAAAGCCTCGATGTGGAGTCCCCGATGTTGCTGAATACAATCTCTTTCCAAGAAAGATTAAATGGAAAAAAAACAATATCACATACAGGTAACAGTTTTTATAATATTTCATGGCATTATTTCCGTGAGTGATTGGGTCAAAATTTGCTAAAAAGTCAGCTTATGCTAAATATGCTAAGTATGCATGTTCTTATTAATGCACAAAATTGACAGCAAGTTTAGGGAATGGTTGTGGAGTGGAATCTCTCGGGTTGATTTGTTTTATTCAGTCATTTCTTGAGAGAAACAGCGTCTAGTTCTTAGCCTACATTTTGGCTAAATTTACTTTAAAAATGGCCATTAATAGGATCATAAAAATTGGTAATTAAAAGTATAAGTAATCTCTTCTTGATCTGATATTTCTGAATTAATCAGTCTGTGTCTCAGAAGGACACAATGTCAACTGTTCAATCTCTTCATCATTGTTCCAGAAACATTGCAATTCTTAAGTTCAATGAAGGTCTTAAAGTTGTTACTTTTTCATTTTGTTATTTTCTGTCCTCTCCGAATTTAACTTTCCTTTCACCATCTTTTCTCTTTCTGTAACTGATTGACTCTAATTTACAACTTCTTCATTGTTCCTTTCTTCATTTCCAATCCTAAAGTCTTGTTGGTTGAGTGGATGAACTCTCGCTCCATTACCCTTTATTCTCACATAGCATTTCCAGCAAGTTATTGGATAAGTGATGTTTTTATAATCGGAAAGGTGTCGTAAAATGCCTAATTTGCAGCATTTGCTACAAAGTGCCTGTTCCACCAAAATGTAGTTGTTATTTTTATCCCAATACCTTTATTTTCTATTTTCTTTCATAAAGAATAACAAACTACACCCCGGATCTTCAGTCTGTGGATGTGGACACAGCAATTTGGAAAGCTTTTTTGATTTGGAGTGAAGTCACGCCGTTGAAGTTCACAAGAGTCTATGAAGGAGAAGCTGATGTCATGATCTCTTTTGGAACTCGAGGTACAGAGTGATAAAATCATACAGCCATCCAGCAGGGAAACAGACCCTTTGGCCCAACCATGTTCCCAAACTAAACTCGTCCAACTTGCCCACGTTTGGCCCATATCCCTCCACACCTTTCCTGTACATGTACTTATCCATCTGTCTTTTAAACTTTGTAATTATACCGGCATCTCCCACTTCCTCTGGTAGTTCATTCCACACACGAACAGCACTCTGTGTAAAAACGTTGCTCCCTCATGTCTTGTTTAAAACTTTCTCCTCTCACCTCAAAAATATGCCCCTGGTTTTGAACTCCCCTACTCTCGGGAAAAGACCCTTGCTATTCACTTTATCGATGCCCCTCATGATTTTATAAACCTCTATAAGTTCACCACTGAACCTCCTATGCTCTAGTCAAAATAGTCTCAGCCTATCCAACCCATTGTTTTTATAAATCAAACCTTCCAGACCCAGCAAAATCCTGGTTAATCTCCTCTGAACCCTCTCCAATGTAATAGTATTCTTCCTATGACAGGGTGACCAGGACTACACACAGTACTCCAGGAGCGGCCTCACCAATGATCTGTATAAACCTCAACATGATGTCTCGGCTCCTTTACTCAATGATCTGAACAATGAAGGCGAGTGTGCTAAACAACGTCTTCACCACCCTCTCTACCTGTGGCACAAACTTCAAACAATTATTTACCTGAACCCCTAGGTCTCTGTTCTATAACACTCCACAGGGCCCCACCATTAACTGTGCAAGTCCTGTCCTTGTTTGTTTTACTAGAATGCAATAACTTGCATTTATTCAAATTGAAACTCCATCTGCCACTCCTCAACCCATCGACCCAATTGATCAAGATCTGTTTGTAATCTTGGATCACCTTCTTCATTGCCCACTATACCAACAATTTAGACATCATCCACAAATCATTCTCATCCAAATCATTTATATCAATGACAAATAAAAGTAGACCCGACACTGATCCCTGTGGAACACTGCTGGTAACAGCCCTCCGGTCTGAAAAACAACCCTCCACCACTCTCTTCTCCTCCCATTAAACCAATTTTGTATCCAATTGGAAAGCTCATCCTGAATCCCAATCCATCTAACTTTGCTAAATAGTTTGCCATGTGGAGCTTTGTCAGAGTTTTACTAAAATCCATGTAAATGAGATCTGCACCGCACTGCCGTCATCAACTTGATTTGTAGCTGACTTCAGAATAAATGCAGAAATCAAAATCTTTTATCATCAGTCTGTGGGTGATGTCACAGTGAAATGACTAGTCATAAAACTTTAGGAATTGAATTCAAATATATACTCATGAATATTTGCTTTAGTAAATATTCCCAGTTTCTAATCATGGGCAGCACGGTGGCTCAGTGGTCAGCACTGCTGCCTCACAGCGCCAGGGACTTGAGTTCGATTCCAGCCTCAGGCAGTTGTCTGTGTTGAGATGTGTAGGTTAGCGTGGAATGGCGGTGCTAAATTGCCCATAGTATACAGGGGTGTGTAGGTTAGCATCAGTCAGGGGTAAATGTAGAGTAATGGGGTAGGAGAATAGGGCTGGGTGGATTAGTTTTCAGAAGGTCAGTGTGGGCTTGTTGGGCTGAATGGCCTGTTTCCCCACGGTAGGGATACAGTAACAAAATACATAACGAGACCTCTTAGCGACATATTGCAATATTTACTAAAGCAAATATTCATGAGTATATATTTGAATTCAATTCCTAAAGTTTTATGACTAGTCATTTCACTGTGACATCACCCACAGACTGATAAAAGATTTTGATTTCTGAATTTATCAAAGTTTTCTTTTCCTGTGATTAGGTTTTCCATTTGAAGAAAGGGATTCAGAATTTCCAGATGGTTTAGGGTGATGTACTGATGAAAGCAGCGGAACATATAGGATTCTGAACTCACTCTCTCCCCGGTGTTGTTAGTTACAGCAGTACAGTTCACTTCTTCACACTGAGGTTAAGTTGGGGGAGATCAGGAAGAAATCATCCAGAAATTCTCATTTCTGCTCAAACAACCACCAATGAACCGTTGGTGAAATATCATTCACTATTTAGTGACAAACGGACAATTGTCCTGATTTCTGTGGAAATGAGCAAGTGTCATTGGGTGGCTGAGAACTTCAATGACCTTATATAGAGAAATCCATAGTCACTGGAAAATGGGCCCATTGACAACAACGGTGTGGTCATCGTCAATTTACAAAATGTCTTCCATTGGATAGTCCCTGTTTGTGTCATGTGCATGCAATTTTAGGAAACAAATTGTGGTACACAGCAGGGTGAGTGCTTTCTGGGGACTCAAGTTCCTGCAAGTTTCATTAAAATGTTCAGCAGCAACAATAAGGTAGATGTACAGTGACCGCTGACAGGCTGGAAGGAGCAGGATTTCTCTCTCAGACTCCACGGGAATGGTGCTGGCTGCTCCCACGGCAAGCTCCAGCTGTTCGATAATCACCTTTCCTTAGAACATGTCCACATCGAGAAGGTTAAACTGGCCTTGAGTAGATGAGCTATAAAATACCCTGATCTCTCAGCTCGCTGAAGGGCCAGACTCCCTCAAAGTGGACAAGGCATCCCATCACCTGAGTTGTACCTCAAGTTGGCTTCTGATTGGCCCAATCTATCCTGAGAGCTCATTTGTGAAAAGGAGGACTTGTTACACCATGAACAGTTGCTTTAATTGTTGGTGTTGGTTTCACTTTGCAGTGTTTAGCATGTTACCAGCTAGTCACAGGCTCGGGATTAACTCTGATGATTCTTTGTTCCATTATTTCCAGAACACGGTGATAGTTATCCCTTTGATGGAGCTGACGGATTATTGGCCCATGCTTTCCCCCCTGCAGCAGGCATTGGAGGTGACACGCACTTCGATGAAGATGAGACCTGGACAATTGGGGCAAACGGTACATAAACTGATCACAGTTATGAAAGTGATTCAGCAGAGAAAATCTGAACAAGTTAATAGGGTATTTCTAGTCAGAAAAGAACTTAGTTATTAACTAGCAATATTAATTTTGAGAGGTTTATTTTGCAATATCTTAATGTTAGAATGTAGAACCTTCCAGCGCAGTACAGGCCCTTTGGCCTCGATGTTGTACTGACCTGTGGAACCAATCTGAAGCCCATCTAACCTACACTGTTCCATTTCCATCCATATGTTTATCCAATGACCATTTAAATGCCCTTAAAGTTGGTGACTCTATTACTGTTGCAGGCAGGGTGTTCCACGCCCCTACTATTCTCTGAGTAAGGAAACTACCTCTGACATCTGTCCTATATCTCTCACCCCTCAATTTAAAGCTATGTCCCCTTGTGCCAGCCATCACCATCGGAGGAAAAAAGCTCTCACTCTCCACCCTATCTAACCCACTGATTATCTCATAAGTCTCAATGAGGTCACCTCTCAACCTTCTTCTCTTTAACAAAAACAGCCTCAAGTCCCTCAGCCTTTCCTCATAAGACCTTCCCTCCAGCCAGGCAACATCCCAGTCAATCTCCTCTCAACCTTTTCCAATGTTTCTGCATCCTTTCTATAATGCAGTGACTAGAACTGTACGCAATACTCCAAGTGTGGCCGCACCAGAGTTTTGTACAGCTGCAGCATGACCTCATGGCTCCAAAACTCAATCCCTCCAACAATAAAAGCTAACCACTAGTAACTGAACTCCAGGATAAACATTTCCCATCAACCAACACCCTCTGTCTTCTTTCAACTAGCCAATTTCTGATGCAAACCACTAAATTACCCTCAATCCCATGTCTCTGTATTTTGTGTAATAACCTACCGTGGGGAACCTTATCCAATGCCTTACTGAAATTCATATACACACATCAACCGCCTTACCCTCATTCACCGGTTTGGTCACCTTCTTAAAGAACTCAATAAGGTTTGTGAGGCATGACCTACCCTTCACAAAACCGTGTTGACTATCCTTAATCAACTTATTCCTTTCTAAATGATTATAAATTCTATCTCTTATAACCCTTTCAACACTTTACCCACAACCGAAGTAGGGCTCACTGGTCTATAATTACCAGGGTTGTCTCTACTCCCCTTCTTGAACAAGGCAACAACATTTGCTATTCCTCCAGTCTTCTGCATTATTCCTGTAGACAATGAAGACTTAAAATCAAAGCCTGAGACTCTGCAATCTCCTCCCTGGCTTCCTAGAGATCCTTGGATAAATCCCATCCGGTTTCAATGACATTTCCTAATGGCTATAAAACTACAGCCCGAAGGATTACAAATCTACTCTAATTGCCCTGAGAAATTCAATGTCATTAATTTGTTATGCCAGTCCTAAAGAAGTGTTATATTGAAGTCACAGCCTCAAATTGATATCTCTCACTGCAGAGGCTGCCAGATCTGCTACTTTTCACCATCACTTTCTATATTTCATTTATATTCCCAACATCCACAGTTCTTTGCTTTGCTTCATTTCTGGAAGTTTTACACGGGTGTGATGTTCTGAATGTTTGTCCAATTACCTTTAAATAATTTATTATTTGTAAATGTATTGAAAATGTTTAAAAGCTATGGTAAGGCATGATTCACTCACAACTAAGACAAAATATGAATACAATACAGGTTATTGAATATTTGAGTGAATATTTCTGTTGTGTTCTATTTGATTAATAGATAGTTACTTGGTTTATGATTTTAAATTTTCAGTGGAGATAAATGTGTTGGAATTGATTTTAAACAGGCTGCTTTGTGATTGTTTCATTTAGGTTATAACTTGTTCCTTGTGGCTGCCCATGAATTTGGCCACGCACTCGGACTGGCTCACTCTCGGGATCCAGGTGCATTAATGTACCCGACCTACACATATACAAATATGGATGAGTTTCGCCTTTCTTGGGATGATGTCAAGGGAATCCAGGCTCTGTATGGTAGGTTCACGTCTCAAAGAAAACCGTGCATTCTCTTTCTACAGCTTGCTGGAATTTCTTCCTCTCTCTGTAAATTTACTGGAATAAGTAATAGAATGATTTAGAATTTCTCTCATCCTTCCTTTCTGGGACCTTGACTGCTCCCTCCCGCATAAATTCCTCCCTAATTTGACACAATCAGCATTTCGAGAAGAAAGTGAGCTCTGCAGATGCTGGAGATCAGAGCTGCAAATGTGTTGCTGGAAAAGCGCAGCAGGTCAGGCAGTATCCAAGGAACAGGAAATTCGGGCATAGGGCTTATTTCCTGTTCCTTGGATGCTGCCTGACCTCCTGCGCTTTTCCAGCAACCCACAATCAGCATTTCACCAATCATTTAAGTTCTGTAACTTTTACAGAGTTAATGTACTTTAAGTAAAATTGGACAGTCGTGATGATTTGCATATCTCTGGGAGTATGGATAATGCAGCAAACAGTATCTTTCTACTTTGCTTACCAATTACTTAGGTGCATCAAATCAGATAATCACAAATCGCAAACCACCACAAAAGACACCAAAGAAATGCAGCCGCAAGTTGTCATTTGATGCAGTCGTTAGTCTTCGAGGAGAGATGCTTTTCTTCAAAGACAGGTAAGAATAATGTCGAACAAACCAGACTATTTTTAATGCCTGCGTATTTATCGTTGATAGTTTTATGTAGGAAAATTATAACAGAACTTCAGGTACTTGAGGAGAAATTGCACAGATTAGACCTGTTTGTTTTGAGAATTTAGAAGGTTACAGGTGATTAGATTAAGATCAAGAAATTAACTGTAAAAGTCAGGGGAGATAAACTATTCCCACTGGTTGGGAATTTGGGAAACAGGGGTCATTGTCTGAGAGTTAGGGCCAGACCGTTCAGAAGAGATGTTAGGAAGCATTTCAGCTCATCAAAGAGTGGGAGAGGTTTGGAACTCTCTTTCACAAATAGTAGTGGATGATGGATCCATTGCTAATTTAAATCCAAGACAGATGATGTTTTGTTAAGCAAAATTATTAAGGGACACGGGCAGAGGCAGGTGAATGAAGGCAGGTCACAGGTCAGCTATGATCCCACTGAATGAAGGAACAGGCTCGAGGGGCTGAATGGCTGACTCCTGTCTCTGTGTTCTTAAAATGTTTTGCAATAATATTTGGGTGCGTTTTCGGTAAACATCCCTGATCACTTTCTTTTCAATTCTCGGACTTGTTCTAGAGTCATAGAGTCATACAGTCATAGAAATGTTTAGCACAGAAACAGACACTTCGGTCCAACCCGTCCATGCCGACCAGATAATCCAACCTAATCTAGTCCCACCTTCCAGCACTTGGCCCATATCCCTCCAAACCCTTCCTATCCATATACCCATCCTTTTAAATGTTGTAATTGTACCAGCCTCTGCCACTTCCTCTGGCAGCTCATTCCATACACATTCAACCCTCTGTGTGAAAAAGTTGCCACTTAGGTCTCTTTTATATCTTTCCCCTCTCACCCTAAAGCTATTCCCTCTAGTTCTGGACTCCCTGACCCCTGGGAAAAGACTTTGCCTATTTACATTATCCATGCCCCTCATAATAGAGTTAAGGAGAATCCAAAGAGTTTTTACAAATATGTTAAGGACAAAAGGGTAACTAGGGACAGGATAGGGCCCCTCAAAGTTCAGCAAGGCGGTCTTTGTGTGGAGCCACAGAAAATGGGGTAGATACTAAATGAATATTTTGCCTCAGTGTTTACTGTAGAAAAGGGTGTGGAAGATATAGACTGTAAGGAAATAGATGGTGACATCTTGCAAAATGACCATATTACAGAAGAGGAGGTGCTGGATGTCTTGAAACGGATAAAGGTGGATAAATCTCCGAGAACTCCGTGGGAAGCTAGAGAAGTGATTGCTGAGCCTCTTGCTGAGATATTTGTTGCTTACAATTCTCCATATGCAAGAATTTACAGAAGTGATGATCAAAGCCAAAGAGTTTTATTGGATGAGATAATAAAACTGGTGCCAATGCAGTCTGGATAATCTGGTACAGATTCCATTGGCTGGTTACAAAGTGGAATAAAGACAATTGTATCATTTCTTTCCTGATCTCAGGACATGCTAAAGTGCTTTACTGCCAACTTGAGGCTGTCACTGTTTCAACTGAAGTCATATTTGTACTGGCTTGGAACCCAACATTCCCCTGGTAATTTTGGCCAGAGAACATTTCAGGACATGTGCTGCTTACCTAAAAACCAAAAAAAAACCTGTCGATGCTGTAAATGGAAAACAAGCACAGAAATTGCTGGAAAAGCTCAGCATCTCTGGCAGCACCTCTGCAGAGAAATCAAAGTTAAGTTTCGGATTTGGTAGCCCTTCATCAGAATAGGAAGGGTCACTGGACCTGAAACTGTGATTTCTCTCCACAGATGCTGCCAGAGCTTTTCCAGCAATTTCTGTTTTAGTTGTTGGTGTTTATCTATGTTGGGTTCCAAAATAATTATGTATAATAGAAATGGGTTATTTGAATGTGATGGAATAAACCCTTGTTATTTATTAGGTTTTTCTGGAGAAGACATCCAACAATGCCTGAGGTTGAATTGACTTTAATTCGGTCATTCTGGCCAAAGTTACCTGCACGGGTTGATGCAGCCTATGAAAACCAGGAGAGGGACCTCCTGATTGTTATTAAACGTGAGTGCTGCTACTTCGATTTTGTGAAGAACACAGGAATTTTTAAAATACAACTGTTGGGAAACAGCAAAGCTACAATTGGGACATAGTTTTTTGGAACTTGAATTGAAATCACAATGAACTTTTACAAGACTTTCTCAGTTTTAAATTTAAAGAAAACTTTTTAGAAAGTGTTTGAGTCTTTGCTCATGTCTGCAGTTATATATTGTTACGATACACACAATGGGCTGAGCGTTGCCATCCAATGAACACGAGGCAGTAAAGCACAACTCTGGAAAAGTACCTCTTGCAAAATGAACCACAAATGTACGATTAGGAGGGAGTTGTGATTGGTCTTAGCTGAGTTGATGAGATTGTGGATTTGAAGAAACAACAACATTTATTAATGTGCAGATACTAATCGATTTCCTGTAATCCCACAGGGAACAAATACTGGGCCATCAATGGCTACGATATCATGCCTCATTATCCAAAGTACATCTACCAATTGGGTATTCCGAAATCCGTCAGGAAAATCGATGCAGCTGTACATATTGCGGAGACATCAAAGACTCTATTCTTTGCAGGAGACCGGTATTGGAGGTAACGGTTCATTCCGAACCAAAATATTCATCAATGTTTCTTATCACCAACATGTCACTGTTTACATAGAGAATGTACCTCTCTTTCCAGTTATGATGAAAGGAAACGAGTGATGGATGAAGATTCCCCACGCCTGATAGCAGATGACTGGCCAGGAATCCCCGGGAGAGTGAATGCAGCATTTGCACAAGATGGTAAAGTTAAAAACAAATAATCAATAAACTATTGAGACTGTCAAAGTATCTATGTGCTGTTTGCATGGGCTGAAGTTCAATTTTAACTGACTTTGCAATGAAAAGAAGCACGTCTTTAATGTTGAGTAAATATTGCAGAACACTTCCAAGTGCTCAGTGTGTTAACCCCAAAGTACATGAAGCATGAAAACAAACAAATTGCAGGGAATCACAGCAGATCAGAGAAAGCAAGCTAATGTTTCGAGTCTAGATGACTCTTCAGTAGAACTGGACTCGAAATGTTCACTTGTTCGCTCTCTCTCCATGGATTCTGCCTGACCTGCTGTGACCTCCAGCATTTGTTGTTTTCAGTCCAGATTCCAGCACCTGCAGTAACTGGCTCCTGTATGAGACATGAACCAGACAGACAATGCCTATTGCAGCTGAGATCACCAGCTTGAAGGGGATGTGATCGGAGATTGGCCAGTAATGGGGTCAGTCCAGTTACATTGCCTCTTGTGTTGCCACTAGCTATTTGTTGACCCATGAAAGCATCATGTTCCTGGTCGAATAGGGGCAGAAATGATTGGCATTTAATTCCAATGTCTGTTAGAGATTTACAGAAGGACAATATTTATTCAATTTCTTTTTAATATTACCTTCAGAAATATGAAAAAAATAAGTCACTTGATCCATTTCAGTGAACATTGTTTCTGAGCTCTGGCATGAAGCTGTTCTTTTAATTGTTGTTCATTTGTTCAAATGTAAGGGTAGAATTTCGATAAGAGTCCTCATCTCCCACAGAACCTCAGCAGGATCTTGTTGGAGCTTGAGTAGATGCTATAAATGCTGTTTCACTGGGCTTTCCACTGACTGGGAATGTTAGTATGAGACATCATGAGAAGGTTTATGGGAATTCCTAATGACAGCGATGATACAGTAAAAAGCTGGGAACAAGGATGAAGGTAGTTAGGGAAGAAAATTGTTCGGATAAGCCAGCTTCAGTTTGGATGGGTTATCTTCCAAGAACTATTGAAGGTAGTCATGTGTTTAAACAAGGAGGATCCACTGGACTGAGCTCATTTGTTAAACATTTAATTGCAGTTAATTTTTCAGTCAAAGGAACAACATGATGTTCAGACTTTCATTGTGATCTTTCTCAGAACATGAAATGATGATTGTTGGTGATTACTTTCATTTATGTTCATCCAGAAAACATTTAATGTTTCCCTGCTGTTTCCCACAGCTCCTCTGTACCCAACTGTTTGTGACAATGTTGTCACTTTGTGAGATTATTTTCTCCTGGCCTTTGTTTGAAGAGAGATTGTAAGTAGAGGTGCCGAGCTGGGCAACTAAACAATTTGTGAGGCTTTGGGGATGTGTGAAGCTGGGAGTGTGGGAGGAGACTGGGTGTGGCCAGCTCTCACAGACCAGGCTATAGACTCTTTCTTTGTTTTTATGTTTAGTTTTAAGCAGAAGCCTAAAGAGCTGGAGGTTTCAATGAATGTCTCTGAGCTGCTAATCTCACCTGGTATGAGGATCTGTGTCTGAACTTGTGGTTTTCCCCAAGGGTTTGTGATGGGATATTACTATATTGGAACAGTTACTTTGAAATAGTTATTGTATCTATTATTCAATTAAGTTTTCCAATTAAGTTATTCTAAATTCTCTTTCTTTTGTTTGTTTTTTAACTAAAGTGTTAAAATAAATTGTGTTTGGCCAGTCACATCCCGTCTGGAACATGGAACTTCACATCTATTTTTAAAATAAGAAAATGTTAGGGTCTAGGCCACCTTTGTAAAATGTTTTGAGGAGTCAGGTCTGGTCCATAACATGGTTCTTAAACAATTTCAGGCTTCTCTCTCAGATGTGTTTGTCTTGGTGAATGCACAGAAATGAATTTTTTGTTTATTTGCTCTAAATTTACCAATTGCCAGTTGGAGCCTTTATCCTTTTGATTTAGTCCCGTCAGTTATTTTGAAGTGGTGTTGGATATTTATTGCCTGAACATCCCGTTACAATCATTTTGTTGTCACTTTCTTATCCCTGGAACTCTCATTATTTTTACATGTTCTGTATTCTATTGGTGCTCTATTAGTCTGGCAGCTCACAGTTTTAAAGAATCCTTTGTGTTTCTGTTTTCAGGACTTGGTACAACAAGTGCTTGACCCTCATTTTTTCTAGTTTGTACTCTGTTGTTTGGACATTATATTTCAGCATCTTGTTAGCTTTTTTTGATTGTTATCTATATTGATTTAACATATTGATTGTGAAACATACTAAGATCCAAATTCACGCAGTATGTACATTTTTAATTAATTTAGTGTGTTACAGTTATCCTCAATGAACTTTTTCATTGTTCCGTATAATTGCAAATTTTGCCAGACTCTTTAAAGTTCCTGAGCGATTTCTCCCGACCTTATTGTCCTTCTTGGTTTGTCTATGAATTTAATCTTTTTCTGAATGTTGCAAATTGACAATATCAGCAGACTAAGAGCAAACTCTTTTCCATAATATGTCTTCAATTAGTATCTTTAGACAATTTATTTAATTCAAGTTCATTGATATTCCGTACATCTGTTTTAAAGCAATTATTAAAAAAGAAAATATTGTAACGTATAGAAACAATAAATGTATCTGAGAAATATGTTGGATTTGTTTTATTTTCATTTGTGATGCATTGATTGAAACTGTTTATTGACCCTGAAGTAAGACCTCTATTTTGCATTCTGTTTTATAGGATATATTTATATTTTCCATGGACCACATCATTTCCAGTTCAGCATCAGAGAGCAGCGAATGACTGGGATGCACAGGATCAATCAGTGGCTGGGCTGTTAGATCAATGCATTCACACATTTATCACATTGATAGTGCACTCCGTACTAAACCATTGTGAATAGATGATATGCAAAATACCTCTCAGCATTAGATGGTCCTTAAATGTTATTACAATCCAATGTAATTATTGTAAACAAACAAGCTAATTGAAACAATTCGAAATCATTCTCGTATTTTTTGTCATTTATTATTCAACGCTGGAAGCAAAATATGTTTCCAAAATTTGATGTTATTTATTTTCCACAACAATGCTGCAGTGCATGTAAATATGGTAGATCTTGAGATATGCCAATGATGTGTTTTTATTAAATGTTAAATGATATCATTCTGTACATGTTTGAACAGTGAGGGATTAAATTGGGGTAAAAACAGTGTATGACTAAAATGAAGTGTAGAGATGTTGTACATCCTGATCATTTTTCAACAAATATGTTGTAAACAAAATTAAAAGACATGAAATTTAATTTGCTGACTGATTTTCTGTGTTTTGCGCTTCTCATTCCAATGTTATAATGTTAAGTGAACATGAAACTACCTTTAAAACATAGTCAATCTTCTTTTCAACAAGCTATTAGAGTAGGATCCCTATGGTGTGGAAACAGGCCATTTGGCCCAACAAGTCCACACTGACTCTCCAAAGAGCATCCCACCCCTACCCTATTACTCCACATTTACCCCTGACGAATGTACCTAACCTACATATCCCTGAACACTATGGGTAATTTAGCACAGGCAAATCACCTGACCTGCACATTTCTGGACCGTGGGAGGAAACCCACACAGACATGGGGAGAATGTGCAAACTCCACACAGATAGTCACCCGAGGCTGGGATCAAACCCAGTCCATGGCGCTGTGGGGCAGCAGTGTTAACCACTGAGCCACCGTGTCACCCAATTGGCTTCACATTGGAACCTTCATAACCTAGAATCTTCAGCACACGAGCAATTTTCAAATTTTAGGGGCTTGTTATCAAATACTGCACCTTTTGTTGTGTCTATGGTGTTTTCGTTTTAGTTGCATATGTCTCAGAGAAGGCTGTATCCTGCAACAGGGGTTGGAGGCTGTGGAAGTTAATGTTTAGCTGTTATACAGTATCAGGATGGCCATCCATCACATTTAACTTCTGATAGTCCATTCCATTGATTGCAACAGAAATAATTCTTGTTCTGTAGTCAGCAGCTTTATGTGATTAGATTAGATTAGATTACAGTGTGGAAACAGGCCCTTCAGCCCAAACCGACCCGCCAAAGCACAACCCACCCATACCCTTACATTTACCCCTTAAATAACACTACGGGCAATTTAGCATGGCCAATTCACCTGACCTGCATAGCTTTGGACTGTGGGAGGAAACCGGAGCACCCAGAGGAAACCCACGCAGACACGGGGAGAATGTGCAAACTCCACACAGTCAGTCGCCTGAGTCGGGAATTGAACCCAGGTCTCTGGCGCTGTGAGGCAGCAGTGCTGACCACTGTGCCACCGTGCTGAACATCTGCACCTTTGTTTCAATGAGAAATTCCCTGGTGTGACAAGCTTTTCCCAGGCTAACTCACTGTGATAGTGACAGCAGAACACTCTTCTTGAACTTATTAAATTTGTGATACTTCCTGATGCAGGTAAAGTGGGCTACTCTTGTGCTGTGCCCCAGTGTCTGTGGTGGGTGATAAGCTGAAGGATGAGACCTTTTATTTGCGAATGGAGAAGGATAGATTGTAACAGAATGATTTAAATGAGATGGCGTAGATTTCCGTTGCAGTAGCCGTCTCTATTCATTCTTTTATCCCCATGACCTCTTGTATGACCTGTTCACCGCAGCTCAGGTTAGCTGGAACTCCTCGAGTAAAACGAAGATATATTCAAACCACCAGAAGAGGGAGCTATGTCCTTTATTAACAGATTCACAGATGTACAGTGGAAACAGACCCTTCGGTCCAACTCATCCATGCTGACCAAATATCCTAACCTAATCTAGTCCTGTTTGCCAGCATCTGGCCCATATCCCTCCAAACCCTTCCTATTCATATACCCATCCAGGTGCCTTTTAAATGTAATTGTACCAGCCTCCACCACTTCCTCTGGCAGCTCATTCCTTACCCCATACCACCCTCTGTGTGAAAAGGTTGCCCCTTTGGTCCTTTTTATATCTTTCCCCTCTCACCCTAAACCTTTGCCCTCTAGTTTTGTACTACCCCACCCCAGGGAAAATACTTTGCCTATTTACCCTATCCATGCCTCTCATGATTTTATAAACCTCTGTAAGGTCACCCCTCAGCCTCCGACGCTCCAGTGAAAACAGCCCCAGCCTGTTCAGCCTCTCCCTGTAGCTCAAATCCTCCAATCCTGGCAACATCCTTGTAAATCTTTTCTGAAACATTTCAAGTTTCTCAACATTCTACCGACAGGAAGGAGACCAGAATTGCACGCAATATTCCAACAGTGGCCTAACCAATGTCCTGCAAAGCCGCTACATGACCTCCCAACTCCTGTACTCAGTACTCGGACCAATAAAGGAAAGCATACCAAACACCTTCTTCACTATCCTATCTACCTGTCACTCCATTTTCAAGGAGCTATGAACCTGCACTCCAAGGTCTCTTTGTTCAGTAACACTCCCCAGGACCTTACCATGAAGTGTATAAGTCCTGCTAAGATTTGCTTTCCCAAAATGCAGCACCTCGCATTTATCTGCATTAAACTCCATCTGCCACACCTCAGCCCATCGGCCCATCTGGTCCAGATCCTGTTGTAATCTGAGGTAACCCTCTTTGCTGTCCACTACACCTCCAATTTTGGTGTCATCTGCAAACTTACTAATGATATCTCTTATATCATTTATAAATAATAAAAAGTAGTGGACCCAGCACCGATCCTTGTGACCCTCCACTAGTCACAGGCCTCCAGTCTGAAAACAACCTTTTGGAAAGAGCAACAGGAATGCAGAGTCCTGAGCTAATAGTAAGGTTCTTGGTAGTGCAGATGAGCAGACAGATCGCAGTGTCCATGTACATAGATCCCTGAAAGTTGCCACCCAGATTGATAGGGTTGTTACAAAGGCATACAAGGACAGAACGCCCCTGGTGCTCACCTCCCACCCTACCAAACCTTCGCATAAACCAAATCATCCGCCGACATTTCTGCCATGTCCAAAAAGACCCCACCATCAGGGATATATTTCCCTCCCCACCCCTTTCCACCTTCCGCAAAGACCGTTCCCTCCGTGACTACCTGGTCAGGTCCATGCCCCCCTACGACCCACCCTCCCATCCTGGCACTTTCCCCTGCCACTGCAGGAACTGTAAAACCTGTGCCCACACCTCCTCCCTCACCTCTATCCAAGGCCCTAAAGGAGCCTTCCACATCCATCAAAGTTTTTCCTGCACATCCACTAATATCATTTATTGTATCCGTTGCTCTCGATGTGGTCTCCTCTACATTGGGGAGACTGGGCGCGTCAGAGCAGAGCGCTTTAGGGAACATCTCCGAGACACCCGCACCAATCAACCACACCACCCCGTGGCCCAACATTTCAACTCCCCCTCCCACTCTGCCGAGGACATGGAGGTCCTGGGCCTCCTTCACTGCTGCTCTCTCACCACCAGACGCCTGGAGGAAGAACGTCTCATCTTCCCCCTTGGAACACTTCAACCCCAGGGCATCAATGTGGTCTTCAACAGCTTCCTCATTTCCCCTTCCCCCACCTCATCCTAGTTTCAAACTTCCAGCTCATCACTGTCCCCATGACTTGTCCGACCTGCCTATCTTCTTTTCCACCTATCCACTCCACCCTCTCCTCCCTGACCTATCACCTTCATCTCCTCCCCCACTTACCCATTGTACTCTATGCTACTCTCTCCCCACCCCACCCTCCCCTAGCTTATCTCTCCACGCTTCCAGCTCACTGCCTTTATTCCTGATGAAGGGCTTTTGCCCAAAACGTCGATTTCGCTGCTCGTTGGATGCTGCCTGACCTGCTGTGCTCTTCCAGCACCACTGATCCAGAATCTGGTTTCCAGCATCTGCAGGCATTGGTTTTACCTATACAGTGTGTTAGCTTTTATCAGTAGAGGAATTGAGTTTCAGAACCATCAGGTCGTACTGCAGCTGTACAAAACTCTGGTGTGGCCATACTTGGAGTATAGCGTACAGTTCTGGTCACCGCATTATAGGAAGGATGTGAAAGCTTTGGAAAGTGTTCAGAGGAGACTTACTGGGATGTTGCCTGGTCTGGAGGAAAGGCTGAGGGACTTGGGGCTGTTTTCCTGAGAGAGAAGGTTGAGAGGTGACTTAACTGAGACCTATAAGATAATCAGAGGGTTAGATAGGGTGGACAGTGAGAGCCTTTTTCCATGGATGGTGATGGCTAGCATGAGGAGATATAGCTTTAAGTTGAGAGGTGATAGATATAGGACAGATGTCAGAGGTAGGTTCTTTAGTCAGACAGTAGCTGGGGTGTGGAACACAGTGCCTGCAACAGGAGTAGATTTGTCACCTTTAGGGGCATTTAAGTGGTCACTGGATAAATATATGGATGAGAATGGGATAGTATAGGATAGATGGTTTCAGATTGGTTCCACAAGTGGGCGCAACATCGACGGTTGAAGGGTCTGTACTGCGCTGTAACTATGTTGTATGTTTTATGTAACTCTCCTCCATCATCCTCTATCTTGACTCCACACCCACAGCAACATAACTCTTTACTGCCCTCTGAAATTACCTTGCAAACCATTCAGTTGTATTAATTGTGACAAAGAAATGAAACCAGAGAGATCACCCAAAGTTAATCTAGGCATCAGAAAAGACCACAGCCCTGTCCTCCTCACTAACATCTGTGGGCTCGTGCCAACATTGGGAGAGCTGTCCCACAGACTAGTCAAGCAACAGCCTGATACAGGCATACTCACGGAATCATAGCTTATAGACAATGTCCCAGACCCTACCGTCACCATTCCTGAATATGTCCTTTCCCACCAGCAGAGGGGGTGGCACAGTGGGATACAGTCAGGAGGGAGTTAATCTGGGAGTCTCCATCATTGACTCTGGGCCCAATGAAGTCTCATGGGTAAGGAGCCCTCCTGCTGATTACCATGTACCGCCCTCCCTCAGCTGATGAATCGGTACTGTCCCATACTCCTCCTACAACACGGAAGGAGGAAGCACTGAGGATGGCAAGGGCACAAGGTGTACTCAGGGTAGGGGATCTTGCTGTCCATCACCAGGAGTGGTTTGGGAGCAGTACCACTGATCGAGCTGGACAGGTCCTAAAGGATATTGCTGCTAGACTGGGTCTGCGGCAGGTGGTGAGGGATAAACATACTTTACCTCATCCTTACCAATCTGCCAGCTGTAAATGCATCTCTCCAGGACAGTATTGGGAAGAGTGACCATTGCACTGTCCTTTTGGAGACAAAGTCCTGCGTTCACATTGAGAATACCCTCCATCGTGTTGTGTGGCACTATGACTCTGCCAAATGGGACAGACTTCAAACTGATCTAGCAGCTCAAGGTCTGGTATCCATGAGGTGCTGTAGACTCCAGCACAATCTATAATCTCATGGCCCGGCATATCCCCCACTCAACCATTACCATCAAGCCAGGGGATCAACCCTGGTTCAATGGAGAGTGCTGGAGGGCATGGCAGGGGAGCACCTGGCATACCTGAGGATGAGGGGTCACCCTGGGGAAGCTACCAGACAGGACTACTTACACATCAAATAGGATAAGCAGTAAGTGATAGACAGAGCTGAGCAATTCCACAGCTAAAAAAAATCATAGCGAAGCTCAGCAGCCCTGCCATATCTAGTTGTGAATATTGATGGATAATTAAACAACTTGCTGAAGAAGGAGACTCCACAAATATCTCCATCCTCAATGATGGAAGAGCCCAGCACCTCAGGGCAAAAGATAAAACTGCAGCAATCTTCAGTCAGAAGTGCGGAGTAAATGATCCATCTCGGCGTCTTCCAGTGGTCGCCAGCACAGAGTGGGAGTACTGAAGATTTCCAGAGACAACCACAAAACGCTGCAGGCCAACTTAGAGTACACTGCCTCACCCTGCCCTCTCGCCAGGTCTGGGAACAGGAGCATGCTCTCATCGGTCAGGAGGCATCAATTTCCTTTCTTTGTCAAATTAACTCATCCACCATATCAAAGCTGCTACCTCTCAGTTAAAGATCAGAAAATAGTTACAGTACAGCAGACTTAATTGGCTAAAAGGCTTTATTCTGCTTTTTTATCACACCATGTTATGCTCTAAGAAGATTGACACCATCCAGGTCAAAGCAGCCCCCACTTGATTGGCGCCATATCTACAAACATTCACTCTCTCCTCAGTGACGCTTAGTGGCAGCAGTGTCTACTATCTATAACACACACTGCAGCAACTCACCAAGGCTCCTCAGACAGCACCTTCCAAACCCACCACCACTTCGACCTCGAAGGATAAGGGCAGCAAGTACATAAGAACACCAACCCTTGCAAACTCCCTCTGAGACACTCCCCATCCTGAGTTGGAAACATATCGCCATTCCTTCAGTATCACTGGGTCAATACCCTGGAAGTCCCTCCCTAAGGAATATTGTGGGTCAACCTATGGGACATGAGCTGCCGTTGTTCAAGAAGACAGCACCTTTTCAAGGCACAACTAGGGACAGGCAATAAGTGCTGGCCCAGTCAGTGGTGCCCACATCCCATCGGTCAGTGAAAAAAGTCTGTTAAGTATCAGATGCATAGTGTTTTCTCACTGGGAGGCCCTCATGAGATCTCTCACCATATTTAATCAAAGACACTTCATTATTCACCTCCCTTGCCCTGAAATGGCTAACCCCAAAAAAGTGAAATCACATGACCTTTCTGTTAGTAAATGTAATAAACTGTGATAGCTTACATTTCTATAGAGAATAGCACCCTTTCTTGATGGTTATGAAATATTAGGTGTCAGCCCATTATACTCAATTAATCTTGTTATGTTACATTTACAGTGCCGCCTACAAGTTAATTACTTGAGAACAGTTGCCACATTTAATGTAGAATAGATTTTGACATTTTTGTGGCTTGTGGTAAATGTTGTGAAACTGGGTGGGAAACTGACTGGTTCTGCTTGGGATGATCCCAAAATCCACCCAGAGATAGTCACCTGAGGGTCAGCCAAATCATCATCATCCTCATCCGCACTCCATCACAGACTCTATCCTTCTCTCAGGGTCAGTCTGTTGGTGGCGGAACAGACCCATACAAGCAAGACAGGAAGCTGGAAGAACACAGCAAGCCAGATGGAGAGGTCTTGCTTGTCACAGGCTCTGTCACACTTGGGGTAGTAGGTGCCCAAGGGAAATGGACGGTGAGATTCTTTCCCCGCCTTTCATTTCTGCCCAACAGCAAGTCTCAAGGTGCTCAGCACCTTCCTGGATGCTCCTCCCCCACCCTGAACGGTCTTGGCCCAGTGATTCCCAGGTTCCAGTGGGAATGCTGCACTTTCCCATTGGAGCCTTGAGGTATCCCTGAGGCACTTCCTCTGTCCACCTGGGGCTGGTCTGCTGTTTCAGAGCTGGGAATGCAGCACCTGCTGGGGGAGCCTCACATCAGTCATAGGAAGAATGTCCCCAGCCCATCACAGCTGATCAAGGGGGTGGGGGGTGGGGAAGGTCAGTGCCTCAATGCTGGCAATGTTGCCCTGGTTGAGGGTGTCCCAGTGGATTCACATGATCTTGTGCAGGCAACATTGTTGGGAATGCTCCAGCACCTAGCAGTGTCTGCAGTAGACAGTCCATTTTATTTGTAAAGCAGCAGTCCCCTTGCCCCCATCCCAGCCCAGTCTTTAGATCACCCCCAGTAATTGTATAACAGCCCACAGTTTGACCTTCATTAGCACGGAACCAGTAAACTGTGAGCATCAGCTGGCTTTCCTCAATTGGCTGCATGGATATGAGTCAGATTGACTCCATTTGAGATTAAATATACCGTTCTTAGAAAACAATTTTCAGCTGAATCAAATGAGCGTTAACAATGTTCTTTTTAAACTGTGGGGGTAATTGCTCAGTTAAGTACCACTGGTCAGACCTTGCAAACCCAAACAACTGAATGAACCACACACAGTAACCTTCAGCCAATGCCTGCTAAATCTCAACTGGGGTTGTCCCACCAAAATGAGAGTCCCAATTTAAGTCTGTAAGTATTTCATTCAAACATTCAGCCACGATTGAATGGCGGAGTGGACTCGATGGGTCGAATGGCCTTACTTCCACTCCTATGTCTTACGGTCTTATTCCTAGAGTTCACCACCTACTGAGTGCTCTCTTTCTACCATCGTTGGGATTAGGGGTCAGATGTTGGTGAGTCCATCTTGCTTTTGTCTGCTATTATGTTGGTATTGTTGAGCTGATCATGTCACAAAAGTTAACCAGATTCTTTGTTAATGGCATTCTTCTCACAACCTAAAAAGCAATTAATTATTTGTGGTTTCTACTTGCTTTGAATAACAAAACAAAAGATCTCAAACAATATTAGTGCTTATCAAGGCCCAATTATACCCACCCATAAAATTGAATAAAATACTGATCTATGGGGATAATAAACATGTGTCTTTCAGTTAAATAACACAAAGAACTGCAGATGCTGGAAATCTGAAACAAAAATACAAATTTCTGGAAAAATGTAGCTGCACTTCACAGCTTCAGTTCTGAGGAAGGGTTAACTCCTACCAGTCAGGGTCACACCACATACACCAACCACCCGGTAGGGGGAAACAAACACCGAAAACAAATCAATGAAAAATAATAATGTCAGCCATCCCTTAACATTAACTTAGAGATTAAAGATAAGCACTCGATCCATCCTGGACATCATCTTACACAATTATTCCCAGAAAGGACACTCCATCAAGTCCTTTTGAAAGAAGAACAACTCGAACAGCTCTGTCCCCTACACCTGTTCAGCTGCTCAACCTAGACAATGTGTCCACAAAATTTTTCTTTCTCTGGCAAGTCGACCAAAGGTATGGATCCATTATGACTGACACGAAGCACCACTGGATAGTTTAAAGAATACTGGATCCTGAGCGCTCTCTCAATCTTCTCTTGGTACCACCATAGGACTTCCTTTTCTGACCACTGCCACCAAGAAGTCTTGAAGAAACATGACCCTAGAGCCACCACATACCAATGCCCTTGAATCCCTCCCCTGGGCTCAAGAGGCTTCCGTGACCCTTTGCTTGAGTTTATAACGATGAAACCTTACCAGGACAGGGTGTGGCACTAATCTGCACCTGGCTTTCATGCTGTGAGCCAGTGGGCTCTCTCAATTGTTATCCTCCCCTCTCAGCCTCCAAACCAAGGAATTCTGGGAATCACTTCTCGAAGAACTCCCCCGGCCGCTCACCTTCTGTCCCCTCTGGTATGCCAACAAAGCACAGGTTCTTTCTTCTGTCTCTGTCTTCAAGATTGTCCACCAGATCCACCAGGCCCAGGCCCTGTGTTCCAGGGCTTCAATCCAGCTCTGGGAGGGCTCTGTCTTCGCCTGTACCCCTGCAACCCAGAACTCGAGCTCATTGGTTCTTTTTCCCAAGTCTTACAGCAATGCAGATACAGGAGCCAGCTTCTCCTCGATTTTTTTTTCCTGGATCTGCCTCCCCAGGACCTTGCGAGATTTGGCCAGCTCCTGATCCAGTGTCTAGTGAGTAAGCAAGCTTGCTGCTTCAGTGGGCTGGGCCGTGGCCCTGCCCCAGGTGAGCTTCCTCCTGCCTTTGGCCTTCTCCAGCTGCAATGACAAAGGTAAGTAGATTTTTTTTTCATGTTTCTAGCTCCTTTACTGTGTTGTTCCTCAGAGTGAGGTGTTTGGGATAGGTCCTGTCTCTGTCAGAGTCAGTGTTGCAGCACAGAGCCCAGCAAACGCGATCCTAACAGGATGCCGCCATCTTGGATTGCCATGGGGATCCTCTTTGGAAAAAAAAGTAACTGGAAGAGTGAGCCATGCTCGGCGCTGTCAACCTGGGCAGGTGTCGGGGTGGGCTGTCCTAGAGGGGGCCGGAAGGTGGGGAGGAGTGGGAAAGAGCCAGATGGTTGGTAGGTAGGGGCAGACCCAGAGCCGGGCGATGGGTAGGCCGTACTCAGTGCTGTCAGTCCGGGCAGGTACTGGGGCAGGCTGTCCTAGAGGGGGCCGGAAGGTGGGAGGGCTGGCTGGTTTGCAGGGTTGCCTGGGGTGGCTGTGATGTATGCACTGTGTTTTATCGTTCAGTTTATCAGACCGTTTTGTATGTGTTTGCGTTTACAGTTTCCTTTTTGATAAGATAAGGTGGGATTTGAGGTTAGTCCTGGGAACGGGTTATACAGTGGGGTTTGGAGTTTGTCCCCTGTAAATCGCTGTATCTTGTAGACTGCTGCTTTGTGTTCATTGTTAACTCTTTGGTTGTATTTTGTACTGTTGCATAAAATTAAAAAAAATGACCAGGACAAAACTATATATCTAAGCAGGAGATTCTGCACCTGGGCCTGGCCAAACTGGCCATAAACAGGTCCAGGCAGCGGGTACGGATGTAAATCAGGAAGACTGGGTGATGGGAAACCGGCCTCTATGCAGTTACTTCAAGTCCAGTGACCCTTCCTCAAACAAACGGTTTGTTTGACATCCATAATAACCATTTAGCTTTCACCAGAGTTGTGTTCGGTTTAAGATACTTTCAAAAGATTTTGAAGGCCACGTGGAATGGTACAAATGGGAAGAGGGTTTACAAATGTGTACTGAAGGATGTTCTTCAAGTGTTTATTGGTGATGTTAAAAATTCTGAAGTGTGTGGGGTGTTTGAGTTATGAGGAGAGATAGGTTGAGACCTTTGTCATTGGAGTGTAGGAGGTTGAGGGGTGACCTTATAGACGTTTATAAAATCAGGGGTATTGATAAGGTCAATAGCAAGGGTCTTTTCCCTTGGGTGGGGTATTTAAAGACTAGGGGGCATGATTTTATGGTGAGATGAGAACTTTTAAAAAGGACATGAGGGGCAACTTATTTACACAGCGTAGTTTGTGTGTGAAACAAACAGTGGTAGGGAGTGATGGATGCAGGGAGGAGACAGTGAGTTCTGCAGATGCTGGAGATCAGAGTTGAGGGTGTGGTGCTGGAAACGCACAGCAGGTCAGGCAGTGGCCGAGGAGCAGGAGAATCGACATTTCAGGCCAGAGCCCTTCATCAGGAAAGGGTGCAGGTACAGTTACAACATTTTAAAAGATATTTGGATAAGTACATGAATAGGAAATGCTTGATGGGATATGGGTCAGGAGCAGGCAGGTGGGACTAGATTAGTTTGAGATTATGTTGGACATGGACTGGTTACACTGGAAGGGTATGTTTCTGTGCTGTTTGACACTCTGACTCTTAGACTATAAGCAGCTTCCACTTGTAGAACAGTCAGTAATCATGGTAATTACCAAAAATAGAGTTGGTGAGGGATTGGAGAGGAGTTGGGATGGTTCTTCTGAGAAGATTTAAATTGAGGTGTTTAAAACAATGGGGAATTTTTTGAGAGCAAACATTTAAGAAAGTGTTTCTACAGGGCAGGAGAGTAGCCAGTTAAATGACACAGACTTAAAATGAGTGGTTTGAGTCCCATAGGACTCTTCTTCAGTTCCGAGGAAGTCATAACAACTTAATGTTAAAGCTGTTTCTCTCTCCACAGATGCTGGCAGACCTGCCGACCTTCTCCAGAATTCCCTGTGTTTGTTTCAGAATTTCAGCATTAATTTTGTTTTTTATTTGACAAAAGTTTAAAATCATTAATAACTTAAAGCACAGGGAACATCTTGACACAACGGATTGTTAAAAGCTGGAGTACACTAGCTGGTGGGAGTCACTCAAAGGAAAGGTTCTGGATGGAGAAGAGATTGTAAGGTTTGGGGATAAGAATATTAAACTGGGAATAATAGAATAGTTCCTGCATAATGATGTTTCCAACAATATTGTTTGAATGGCTGCTGTATGATTCCAGGAATCCATGTGTTGGTACGGCTTGTTTAGTGGATATGAGGCAGCCAGCACCTGTTTCACCAAACACTTCTACGTGCCAATGTTCACCGGTTTCTGGTCACACAGCGACGGTAATGCAGGAGGAAATGCCAAACCTTCCTCGTATTCCCGAAAAGCAAAAAGAATGATTCTCCATTTCGTTATTTGCTGCTTTTGTGTTTGTCTCTCCTATACATACTAACATACATGAACAAAAGAAATTTAACTGATCTAACGATTGAAAGGTTACAAAAGTATGTAATTAAAGTAATATCCTATTGCTGCACACATTCCTTCTTGACTCTATCACCCAGTCACTAGCCCATTACCCATGAGAATACTCCGCACCATGGAATGAGCTGCCGGAGGCCGGTGTAATTACAATGTCTAAAAGGCAAACAGATGGGTATACGATAGGACGGGTTTAGAGGAAATGGGCCAAATGCTGGCAAATGGGTTTAGATTAGTTTGGGATATCTGGTTGGCATGGGCAAGTTGGACTACTGGGTCTGTTTCTGTGCTGTACATCTCAATGACTATGCTTCCATAACGTTACTAAACTGCACTTTTGGAAAAAAATCTTGTCTATTACGAACAAGTATTGGCAAAGTGCCACCATACTCACCGTGATTTTCTATACGTTAGTTTAACAGTTGGAAAACTGTGCAAAGGGGTGCTTATGAACTTGTGATAACTACTCCCAGGGGATGAGCGCCCGCATTCATAAAATTGATGCCATGTTGTTTTGCCTGATATTTTTTACTTTCTTAAAAATACTGAGCAAAGAAAGAACTATCCCATGGTACAGAAGACTGAAGATCAAGCTGTCAGCAGCTTGTTGTTGGTCAGCTCCCTGTAGCTGGTACAAACCTGCTCTGTCTAAAGCCTATGTCAAAGATGGTCCATCACCAAGAGTCAGAGCTGGGCTGATCTGGGAACTGCATCAAATTTAAAGCAACAAATGATGTGGTTTGAATTCAGGACCGAGCTGAAGTAGAAGGATGGATATCAAATTCTCTACCACAAACAGGCCAGCAACTGACCTCTCTTTTAAATTCAAGATTTTTAAACCAGGAATGTAGCTGTGCTTCACAGACACTGTAGCACTTTACCGTAGAGACAGCGATGCTCCTCCTGCTCAATGTCATCATCTTCCTGCCACTCTCCCAGCTCAATGACATCCTCCCCTTTGCTTGCTCCAGTTGTGGAGAGCACAGTACGCTGGGATTATGTGGCACACGCTGCCTGGAGTGGACTGTAAGGGTCTATCAATCCCACCTCTGGGTGGGATTAACACCTGTGGGATGCCCGGACCAACCAACCCAACCACCCCACGGCTTAACACTTTAACTCTCCCTCCCACTCCACCAAAGACATGCAGGTCCTTGGACTCTTCCATCGCCAGAACATAACAACACGACGGTTGGAGGAAGAGCGCCTCATCTTCCGCCTGGGAACCCTCCAACCACAAGGGATGAACTCAGATTTCTCCAGTTTCCTCATTTCCCCTCCCCCCACCTTGTCTCAGTCGATTCCCTTGAACTCAGCACCGCCCTCCTAACCTGCAATCCTCTTCCTGACCTCTCCGCCCCCACCCCACTCCGGCCTATCACCTTCACCTTGACCTCCTTCCACCTATCACATCTCCATCGCCCCTCCCCCAAGTCCCTCCTTCCTACCTTTTATCTTAGCCTGCCTGGCACCCTCTCCTCATTCCTGATGAAGGGCTCTGGCCCGAAACGTCGAATTTCCTGTTCCTTGGATGCTGCCTGACCTGCTGCGCTTTAACCAGCAACACATTTTCAGCTCTATCAATCCCATCCAAGCACTGCAACCTGCTGCAGGAATTTCAGGATCTGATAGTCACCCTCCTAACCTCTGACCTTTATCTGTAGAGAGTGACCAGACAGAGATCAACAGAGTGTTAAAATGACCATTTTTAATTCCCTGTAACAAGGACTCTCGAGTATCTAAAAATGATTTGCTGGAGACCTCAAACAATGGCTCAGAATCAAAAGCCACACCATACCAGGTTACTGTCCTATAACCTGGTGTTGTGTGACTTCTGACTTTGTCCACCCCAGTCCAAAACAAACACCTCCATATAAAGGGTTCCAGAGATAGATAAGGGGATTTGGTCATGAGAAATGAGTATATGCCAGTTAAAAGGTGTACAATTGTCTAAATCAAATTATTACAAATGATTAGGTTTACATCATGCAGAGAACGAGTATGGTTAACCTATCATTAAATAGGTACACTGACCTAATTGTAATATATGAGTAGGATGAAAGCATGTATATACGATCAGGTCTGCTTGCACTGTGGGACGGCTAAGTGGCTCAGTAGCAGGGTCCCAGATTCGATTCCAGCCTCAGGCAGCTGTCTGTGTGGAGTTTGCACATTCTCCCCGTGTCTGTGTGGGTTTCCACCGGGTGCTCCAGTTTCCTCCCACAATCCAAAGGTGTGCAGGTTAAGTGACTTAGTCATGCTAAATTGCCCGTAGTTAGGGGTAAATACAGGGTAGAGGAATGGGTCAAAGTGGGTTACTCTTCAGAGGGTCAGCGTGGACTTGTTGGGTCGAAGGTCCTGTTTCTATAAGGTTGGGAATCTAATCTATATGCCTCACTCCAACCCCATCTGGAGATCCCTCTGTACTGGATATATTAGCTTCTTTGTAAATAAACGCAGCAGAAACCTTCAATTACTCCAGTTATATATATCACTGTGTTGCATTTAGAACTCATCTAATTCTTTGTGTGTCCCTCTATTCCTCATAGACATGTTGTCTCTTGATTACATCATCTGAAGGTACACTGTTGACATTGGCAATACCCATTTCAACTCCACCAGCACCTCTCTTGAGTTTCCACTGTGGATCCTTCTCAGTCTGGTTAGCTGGCATCCAGTACCAAATTAGCAAAAATATTCCTCCAATTAAATGCTGGGAATTCTGAAGTTATGGTTTTGGACTTTGCTCCAAACTCAGTTTCCTGGTGTGTGATTCCATCTCTCAAATCTGGGAACTGTCTGAGATTCAGCGTAACCTTGCTATTGTATTAGAGCTCAGAGTGAGCTCTTGTCATCACCAAGTCAGCCTCTGTAACATTGGTTAACGTTGCCCTGAGATCACTCTCATCTCCTAGAACATCCTAACAGGACTAGACAGGGTAGATGCAGGGAGGATGTTCCTGATGGTGGCTGTGTCCAGAGCTAGGGGTCACTGTCTGAGGATTCAGGGTGGACAATATAGGACAGAATTGAGGGAGACATTTCTTCACCCACAGAGTGATGAGCCTGGGGAATTCATTACCATAGGGAGGAGTTGATTCTAAAACACTGAATGTATTCAGAAAGTGGCTAGATATAGCAGAAGAGGTAAACTGGATCAAAGGTTATGGGGAGAGAGCATCATTAGACTAGTGAACTGGGCATTCAAGCATGATGGTGATGAATGGTGGAGCAGGTTCGAAGGGCTGAATGGCCTCTCCTGCTCCCATCTTCTATGTCACTATCTGTTGCTAAAGCCTCATTGGTGCCCTGGTTACCTCCAGACTTGATCATTCCAGTGCATTCTGGGCTGGCCTCCCTCCCTGGAAACCTCAGGGTAGCCAATACTCTGGTGCCCATGTCTTAACATGCACCACATCCTGTCCCCCCATCCCCACTATCCTCACTGACCTTCATCAGCTCTGGGTCAAGGAATGATTAATTTTAAAATGCTCATCCTTGCTTGCAGATCTCTTCACGGTTTCACCCCTTCCTGCTGTTGGAATCTCCTCCAGCTTGAAAAATCGCAGAGCTATCTATGTTCATCAAATTCTGGCTTTTGGATCATCTCTCGTTGTAGTCACGGCACCATCAATGAGCACCCCTTCAGTGCCAGGGCCCGAATCTCTCATCACCTCTATCTATATTGCTTTTCCCTTTTAAGAAATTCCTTAAAACTGACAGCTTTGACCACGTTTTCAATTATGAAACGTCGATTCTCCTGCTCCTCGGATGCTGCCTGACCTTCTGTGCTTTTCCAGCAACACACTTTTCGACTCTGATCACCAGCATCTGCCGTCCTCACTTTCTCCCATGTTTTCAGTTATTTGGCCTAACGTTGTTCCCATGCAGCCTGATGTCACATTCTATTTTATAATGTCCCTGTGAAGTATCTTTAATGTTTAATACATTTGAAACATGATAGAAATATAGGTTGTTGTTATAGTTTGATCAATAGTAATGGTCCCTGGAGTTCAGGGGTTAAGTTACGAGGAGAAATTAGGCAACTAGGCTGTTTTTTTCTACAATTCAGAAGGTCAGGTGATTTGATCGATCTTTTCAATTAACAGGAAAAGAACAAGATAGATAAAGATAAATTATTCCCACTGATTGGAGATTCTAGCACGAGGGGCATAGTCTGAGAATAAGGGCCTGATTGTTGAAGAGAGACGTTAGGAAGCACTTCCACGCACAAAGGATGGGAGAAGTTTGGAACTTTCTTTCACAAACGGCAGTGGATGATGGACCGATTGTTCATTTTAAATCTGAGATTGACACATTTTTGTTAAGCAAAGATATTAAAGATTAGGGACAATGGCAGGTATAGTTAGACCAAAGGCAGTTAGATCACCCAGATCAGCCATGATCTCCGTGAACGATGGGACAGGCTTGAAGGGCTGTTCCCAATTAACCAAACCTGGTACATTAATAGCCTTTTGTCAGGTATGTCAGAAACAATGGGCAGACCTTTCCCAGATATAGAGCAAGGCAAATGGTGATCCAATGGAAACATATGGCAATAGAAAGAATGCCAATGCTCTGACGAAGGGTTCAATGGTGGGCATCATGCTGGTGAGTGGCAAGGGGCTGGTTAGAACATCTTTACTTCTTATTATTGCCTCCTCTCACCTTACTGACATGCAGTCTGCTGTTCTCCCACATAGAAGAGAGTTATTAGACAGTGACAATTCGCGCTATGAATGTCAGAGGGTGTCCCTGGCCTGCTACTCCAGGTCTCCTCCTGGGACAGCAGTCCTCCAGGTACAGCCCATGGCCAGTGGCCTCACCCATCCTCAGACTTTGGCATTACCAGCCTCACTGTATCATCATGGCACAGCCTGACTCTGTTAGGATACAGCTGACAACTTTGAAACAATACCAACATGACACAGTGATGTTGCTTTGTGTGTCATGACTCCCCAGAGCAGGGTGTAGCTGAGAGCTCTTCACTTGCTCATTTGCTGGCCCACCAAGTCTGTGATGGACAAGGCAGTCTGCACACCTTGACTCTACTGGGGGCCTTTAAACGCCACTTCCCATCCGGCCTGAACCTTGAAGCCAGCAGGAGAAGATCCCAGGCTGGGGAAATTCCAGCAGACGCCCTGCTCTAGTGGTCATCAGGTGGGAAGGGAATGTGTTGCTCTTTCCCTGCCAGGCAGCCACTCAAAGGTGGCCAGGAGTTCTACCTCTACTCCACTGGCTGTGATGCTGCTGTGAGCAGAGCCCAGGGGCTCGTCTTGGGAATAAATGGTGAGGGTGAAGTGGAAGTCCTCGTTATCCCAGAGACACATGGATGGAATGGCTGGTAGTGGGTTTAACCCAAGCCTCAGGCACAGGGGGAGGTTTGAGAAGAAGGGGCCTCTTTTGTAATGGAAATGTGAATTTATCCACATTAAAATGCAAATGCACTTTCAATTCATGAGTAAGAACAGAATAAATAACGAATCTCTCTGTCTCTCTCTCTCTCTGTCTCTCTCTCTCGATGTCTCTGTCTCTGTCTCTCTCTCTCTCTCTCTCTCGATGTCTCTGTCTCTCTCTCTCTCTCTCTCTCTCTCTCTCTCTCTCTCTGTCTCTCTCTCTCTCTCTCTCTCTCTCTGTGTCTCTCTCTCTCTCTCTCCCTCTGTCTCCCTCTGTTTCATGGATTTCTGACCAGTCGCTGAGGCAGCACCAAGTTCACCCACTGGCAATGGTCCCTGATAGAAAGTAAACTGACCAGCTTAACCCAAACCTGTAACCTTAAGGCATCCTCTAACTGTAACTCACACCAAGGTAAGTAAATATGATGGCTATTAGAGTCCAGGATTTTTCATTTCGCATCAAATCCCAATAGTCAGATTGACTCAAACCCAACCGGTTCCCTCTGCATCGATAATAGCAGTGATTACAGAGCTGCATTGTTACTGGTGTGGTTGGGCTGGGTTTAGCATGGAGCAAACAGGCAACAGCAATGTGCTCATTGCTATTTAGTTGCTGCACTCAGCAATTTCCTTCTTAAGCACTTGCATTATGTATCTCAGAACAAAACCCACACAATACTTCTCAGGTTGGTGTGTGGCCAGGAAGCCAGTACCTTGCTAGAGGAATTGGTGGTTAAACCAGGATTTATAAAGAAATATTGCCAAGGATAAAATCTTTTAACCCATTCAGCTGTTTTACAGAATTGATATTGCCCTGAACATCTGCCCATTTCCAACTTTAGCAACAAGTGACAGGAACTTGTAGCCACAACATTCATGACCCGAACATGTTAAAACACACAGTCCCACCAGCAATAAAATCCTTTTGTGAAAGCTGTTAGAATTTGAAAACTAAATCGTCTGAATGATTTACTTTCTTGTACCTCTTACTTACAACATTACGAACATTAACCAGAATTACTATATTGTAATGTAGATAGCATAAGGTAGATATTAATTGTGAGAAGAACTAAAAATACGACCCAGTTCCTGCCAGAGATTAGACTCGGGACTCCACTGAAGCTAAGTGATCCTGACTACAGTTTACAGATAACTTAAATAATACTTATGATGCATGATCTGTTGAAAAACTATGATTCAACTTTAATTAAAGTTACACCATCAAACAGACACACCCTTCAATAATTAGCCTTGGCTGTGAAACTATTAAAATATTAAGGTGTAAAAATTGGATTGTGATGTTGTTTGGCTGAGAACACTACAATTCACAATTTACCTGTACTAGTCCTAATCAATAAATATCTTCCTGCCTTTTCATTCATGTGATAGTGGTATGTAACCATGGTGTGCCCAGGCCGGTGGGCAGACTTATAAGATGGCCTGAATACCACATGGGGCTGTGTGGTGTTCTAGCCAGTTTTCAGCTTGTTTGATTTGATTTATTGTAGTCACATGTACCTAAGTACAGTGATAAGCTTTGTTTTGCAAGCAGTACTGGCAGATCATACTGAACAAAACGTGAAGGAGTTGCTGTTGGACTGGGGTGGACAAGGTTAAAACTCACACAACACCAGGTTATAGTCCAACAGGTTTATTTGGAAGCACTAGCTTTCAGAGCACTGCTCCTTCGTTGGGTAACTACTTGATGAAGGAGCAGCATTCTGAAAGCTTGTACTTCCAAATAAACCTGCAGGACTATAGCCTGATGGTGTATGATTTTTAACTATAGCATACAAGGATGTAGAGATCATAGCGTGCTTAGACAGAGCAAGGCACACAGGAGGCGCTCAAAGCAAAATCAACATTAGGTTTGAAGTTAGAGAGTCTGCCCATCAGTCTGATAACGGCAGGGAAGAAACCTGTTGGCACATGTGTTCACGTTTCTGCATCTTCTGCCTGATGGACAAGGTGATAGGAGAAGATTGCTGGGATGGGAGTGGTCTTTGATGTTGGCAGCCTTTCTGTAGCCAGGGTCTGTGTAAATGGAGTCCATGGATGGGAGGTTGGTCTGGGCTGTGCACACCATCTTCTGCAGTTTCTTAGTCTGGGACAAAGCAGTCGCCGTCCCAGGCTATTAAGCACCCATACAGAATGTTGTCGATGGTGTATTTGTAAAGGTTGGTCAGGGTCCTTTTGAAAACGCTGAATTTCCTGAGCTGTCTGAGGAAGCAGAGGCGCTGTTGTACCTCCTGGACCATCACATCGATTTGAGAAGTCCAGGGCAGATTGTCGATCATCGTCACTCTGAGGAACTCGATGCTCTCCATCCTCTTCACCTCCGCTCCGTTGATGTAGACTGGGGCATGTTTCCCTCCTTTCATCCTGAAGTCAACAATGAGTTCTTTAGTTTTGCTGACATTGAGAGAGAGAGAGAGAGAGAGAGAGAAGTTGTCCTCATTGCACCACATCACCAAGCCCTTTATCTCCCTTCTGTAATCTGATTCATTGCTGTTTTTCTGAGCTGCAATCAGTTCTGCGAACGGATTACCATACCTGAAATGTTGACTGTGCTTTCTCTCTACAGATGCTGCCAGACCTGCTGAGTTTCTCCAGCACTTTCTGTTTGTGTTTCTGATTTCCAGCATCTGCAGTTCTTTGTTTTTTCTCATTCACCTCTAGTTTTGCTGTTTACTCAACATCCCTGAAACCCTTCCACTTCCCAGAAATTCCTCTCCATTCTTACGGGCAGCTGTTTGTATCAGGCACGTGTAACCAACTACTAACCATCAATTGCAAAGACATCAGTTATGAAACATTGGGCATGATAACGATGATGGTTGGGCCTGTATTTTCAATTATAATTAAAGCTGATTTTTAGAGAACATCACTCCATATTTCAGGCTTTGTTTGAAAGTTAGGATTTTTATGCATTTGGAGAGGCAAAGATTGATTCAGGATAGTCAGTGTGGTTTTGTGTGAGGGAAATCATGTCTCACAAACTTGATTGAGTTTTTTGAGGAAGCAACTAAAGAGATTGAGGGCACAGCAATAGATTTTGTTTTTCTTGGACTTTAGTCAAGTCTTTGGTAAGGTTCTGCATGGTAAACTAATTAGATTAGATTACATACAGTGTGGAAACAGGCTCTTCGGCCCAACAAGTCCACACTGACCCGCCAAAGCGCAACCCACTTATTCCCTACATATACCCCTTACCTAACACTACGGGCAATTTAGCATGGCCAATTCACCTAACCCGCACATCTTTGGACTGTGGGAGGAAACCGGAGCACCCAGAGGAAAGCCACGCAGACACGGGGAGAACGTGCAAACTCCACACAGTCAGTCGCCTGAGTCGGGAATTGAACCCAGGTCTCTGGCGCTGTGAGGCAGCAGTACTAACCACTGTGCCACCGTGCCACCCACATTTACTTTAATTAGTAAAGTTAGATCACGTGGGATTCAGGGTGAGCTTGCCAATTGGATACAAAATTGGATAGATGGTAGGAGGCAGAGGGTGTTGGTGGAGGGTTTTATTTGGACCAAGGGCCTGTGACCAGTGGTGTTCCACAGGGACCAAGGGCCTGTGACCAGTGGTGTTCCACAGGGACCAAGGGCCTGTGACCAGTGGTGTTCCACAGGGAATGGCACGAAGCCCACTCTTGTTTGCCATTTTACAAATGATTTAGATGAGAACAGAGAGGCATGGTTAGTAAGGTTGTAGATAACACCACAATTGGTGGCATAGTGGACAGTGAAGAAGATTATCTCGGATTACAACAAGATCTTGATCAATTGGCTCAATGGGCTGAGGAATAGTAGATGGGGTTTAATTGGGATAAATGTGAGGTATTGATTCTTGTAAAGCAAACAAGGGCAGGACTTATACAATGAATGGTTAGAACCTGGGTAGTGCTGTCGAACAGAGAGATGTAGGAATTCAGGTACACAAATCTGTGCCATAGATAGACAGGGTATTTCACCCAGAGAGTGGTGGCTGTGTGGAATGCTCTGCCCCAGAGGGCAGTGGAGGCCCAGTCTCTGGATTCATTTAAGAAAGAGTTGGATAGAGCTCTCAAGGATTGTGGAAGCAAGGTTATGGAGATAAGGCAGGAACAGGATACTGATTAAGGATGATCAGCCATGATCATATTGAATGGTGGTGCAGGCTCGAAGGGCAGAATGGTCTACTCCTGCACCTATTGTCTATTAAGAAGGTACTTAGCATGCTTGGCTTCATTGGTCAGACCAATAAGTATCAGAGTTGGGATGTCAAGGTGAGATTGTACAGGACATTGGTGAGGCCTCTTCTGGAGTTTGGTATGCAGTTCTGGTCACTGTTCTAGGAAGAATATTATTAAATTGGAAAGGATTCAGAAAAGATTTACCAGGATCTTGCTGAGAATAGAGCATGTGAGTTATAGGGAGAGGCTGGTTAGGCTGGGGCCTTTTACATTGGGGTGTAGGAGGTTGAAGGTTGACCTTATCGTGATTTACAAAATCATTAGGGGTGTAGGTAAGGTGAATAGCAAAGCTGTTTCCCCTGGGGTGATGGAGTTCAAAACCAGGAGCATATTTTTAAGGGGAGAGGAGAAAGATTTAAAAAGGACATAAGGGGTAACCTTTCTGCACAGAGGATGGTTTATGTGCGGAGTGAACTGCCAGAGGAGGTAGTGAGGGTGCAGTTACAACACTTAAAAGGCATTTGGATCAGTTCATGAATAAGAAAACTTTGGAAGGATATGGGCCAAACACAGGCAGGTGGGACTGGTTTGGTTTGGGAATACGGTTGGCAAGGACTAGTTGGACCAAAGGGTGTATTTCCGCACTGTATGACTCTGTGTTAAAGTTATTGATTTTAATTTTGCAAAGGAAGCATTGCAGTCACCAAACAGAAAAGCACTTTATTATAAACCATGAAGTGGTGTAACTTTTTAATTCCTCACTATTGATTTGTGCTAATGAGAGGCCTGTCAGAAATGCCTGGTTTTCCTTCCTGTCCAATCAGCAGGATGGAGCTGCCCAAGGTGGGACTTATCTTCGCTTTCTATACATTTCTGTGTCGCAGCTTCTGACCACTTTCTTTGTTCACTCATCCTGAACTAGGCCACACCTTAACCAAACTGTTCAGATAATTTTGCATCAAAAACATTAACTTTTATAAATTAGATTTTAAAACATTCCATTCTATTTTAACCATTTTCTCTGTCACACTAATTTTATTATTCAATGACACTTACCAAAGACTACCACGCCAAACAGTTAGAATCAACAAGGATTTCCTTACTATGGGAAATAGGTCAGGTGAGCCTTGAACTGTGTCTTGTTTATTTTGCCTCATCCTGTAGTTGCCTGTTGTAAGGTCTTTCCATGTCAATCAAGCAACCCTTATGATTTTATGGACAGCCTGTGTTAATTTGCTGCTATATGTGCAATGGAGGGGACAAGGTAGAGGATGACTAGCCCTCATGTGCACACCTACCTGTTCGAATGGCACTTTTGCTGTCTGGTGCTGTAACTGCATCTCAGGCAGAGCAGTTGCTTCAGGAATCCGGTGTTAGACATATGGAAACATAGGAGGGAGGAAGTGGTCGAGCGAGGGAGCCGTGTTTTACTAAAGAAGTTGAATCTCTTGTCAAGAGGATAAAGGAGGTTTGTGAAAAGATGAAGTGTGAAGGCTCATTTAGAGCACTTGAGAGATATAATTTAGCTTGGAAAGACCTAAAGAGAGAGCTAAGGAGAGCCAGGAGGGGATATGAGAAGTCATTGGCAAGGAGGTTAAAGGAGAACTCTAAAGCTTTCTATAGGTATACCAGGAATAAAAGAATGACTAGAGTAAGATTAAGGCCAATCAAGGATCATAGTGGGAGATTGTGTCTGGAGTCCAAAGAGATAGGAGAAGTGCTAAATGAATGTTTTTCATCAGTATTCACACTGGATAAAGACAATATTGTTGAGGAGAATTCTGAGATACAGACTACTAGACTAGATGGGATTAAAGTTCATATGGACGCGATGTTAGAAATTATGGAAATTGTGAAAATACATAAGTCCCCTGGGCCAGGTGGGATTTATCCTAGGATTCTCTGGGAAGCCAGGGAGGAGATTGCTGAGTCTTTGGGTTTGTTTTTTATGTCATCATTGTCTTCAGGAATGTACAAGAAGACTGGAGGATAGCAAATGCTGTTCCCTTGTTCAAGAAGGGGAGTAGAGACAACCCTGGAAATTATAGACCAGTGAGACTTCGTTCGGTTGTGGGTAATGTGTTTGAAAAGGTTATAAGAGATAGGATTTATAATCATCTAGAAAGGAATAAGTTGATTAAGGATAGTCAACACGGTTTTGTGAAGGGTAGGTCGTGCCTCACAAACCTAACTGAGTTCTTTAAGAAGGTGACCAACAGGTGGATGAAGGTAAACTGGTTGATGTGTATATGGATTTCAGTAATGCATTTGATAAGGTTACCCACAGTAAGCTATTGCTGAAAATAGAGGCATGGAATTAAAGGTGATTCAATGTTTTGGATAGAAATTGGCTAGCTGAAAGAAGACCGAGGGTGGTGGTTGATGGGAAATGTTCATCCTGGAGTTCAGTTACTAGTGGTGTACCACATGGATGTTTTGGGGCCACTGCTGTTTGTCATTTTTGTAAATGGCCGGATGAGGGGGTAGAAGGATGCGTTAGTAAATTTGTGGATGACACTAAGGTCGGCGAAGTTGTGGACAGTGCTGAAGGATGTTGTAGGTTACAGAGAGACATAGATAAGCTGCAGATCTGGGCTGAGAGGTGGCAAATGGAGTTCAATATGGAAAAGTGTGAGGTGATTCACCTTGGAAGGAGTAACAGAAATTAAGAACTAATGGTAAGATTCTTGGCAGTGAAGATGAGCAGAGAGACCTCGGTGTCCATGTACATAGATCCCAGAAAGTTGCCACCAAGGTTTATGGGATGTTAAGAAGTCATATGGTGTGTTAGCTTTTATTGGTAGAGGGATTGAGTTTTGGAGCCATGAGGTCATGCTGCAAATGTACAAAACTCTGGTGCGGCCATACTTGGAGTATTGCGTACAGTTCCAGTCACTGCATTATAGGAAAGACACAGAAATATTGGAAAGGGTTCAGAGGAGATTTACTACGATGTTGCCTGGCATGGAAGGAAGGCCTTATAAGGAAAGGCTGAGGGACTTGTGGCTATTTTCATTAGAGAGAAGAAGGTTGAGAGGTGACTTAACTGAGACGTATAAGATAATCGGAGGGTTAGATAGGGTGGAGAGTGAGAGCCTTTTTCCTTGGATGGTGATGGCTGGCATGAGGGAAAATAGCTTTAAATAGATGGGTGATAGATATAGACAGATGTTAGAGATAGTTTCTTTATTCAGAGTAGTAGGGATGTGGAATGCACTGCCTGCAACAGTACTACACTCGCCAACTTTAAGGGTGTTTAAATAGTCATTGGATAAAGATATGGATGAAAATGGAATAGTGTAGGTTAGATGGGTTTCAGATTGGTTTCACAGGTCAGTTCAACATCGAGGGCTGAAGGGCCTGTGCTGCGCTGTAATGTTCTATGGTCTAATGCACTGGAAACAATTCACTTAAGAATATTTATGCGACTTTGTTTTATATTCTCTTGAAGGTTGAGACGAATGATAGTCTATGTTCATTAAAATTGAAATATAAAAATAATTCAGATCTAATTGTGATGTATAATTTAAGGTAGGATTGCAAACTAGAAGACACACAAATGCAAATTAGGAAGCCTCAAACCTCAGGGGAGACTTGAGTGTAATTTCAGAGGGTTATTGGTGAGTTTGTCACTCAGGTAATAATGTGGTGCATCTGGCTTTACATAAACCCTGATCAATTCTCATTCCATTGGCTGGGTGGTGAAGTTAAGAAGATGAGCTCCTCTGACCACAGAGTGTCTTGGTTGTGGAAGCCACTCCCATTAAATCACAACATAACCACTCCCAATAAGTCACATCGTCAAATGGCTCCATTGAAAGGGTGTTGAATAACCTGAGGTTGCGTATGGGACTGAAAGTTGTCAGGATCACTTTAGACCATGACACTGTCGTAGATGACGGATGTCTCCTATTGGTCTTTAAAACTGTTCAATGTGAATTTGCCTTGCTGTGTCCAATGCAGGTAATGTGGTGGAAATTGGATTCCAACCGAGGAAAGTTGGGTGGAAGTAATTTTTTTTTCCCCCTTGCATATCTTCAAATCACTTCCTGGACATTTCCTTGATCATTTTTGGGTCCATCTGAAAAGGAACTGATTAACCTGGTTGAATTTTTCAGATAGTCATTAACACTGCTGCGAGGGGAGAACATAACTGAAAGGAATGGAGTAGGAAGAATCCACACAGTCTCTCAAACTGGCCCCACTATTTAATATGATCACGGTTTATCTTCTGTCTCAACTCCATTTTCCCACTCTTGCCCCATATCCCTTAATTCCCTGAGACTAAAAATCTGTCTATTTGGCCTTAAAATTATTGAACAGTGGCACATCCACACGCATGTGCAAGAGGAAATTCCAAACATTTAAAACCATCTGCAAGAAGAAATTTCTCCTCATTTCAGTTCTAAATGATCGATGTTTTATCCTGAGATGAACGGTTAGACTCTTCCTTGGTTAGGCTGGCTCTATAGGCATGGAGAAGTGGTGAGAGCTGCCCAATTCTGTCAGTTCCACCCGATTCCTGGCCCCAGCATCATGCCCGTTATCTGCATCCTGATGGCTATAGGGACATGGAAGGGCTATAGGGACATGAAGGGCTATAAGGGACATGGAGGGATTTAAGGGGCATGGAGGGCTATAAGGGGCATGGAGGGCTATGGGGGATGGAGGGCTATAGGGGGATGGAGGGCGTCAGGGACATGGATAGGTATAAGGGACATGGAAGGGGATATAGGGACATGGAGGAGGCTATGGGGGCGTGGAGGGGTATGGGGACGTGGAGGGCTATAGGGACATGAGGCTATAGAAACATGGAGAGCTATAAGGGGCATGGAGCAGGTCAGGGACATGGAGGGCTATAGGGACATGGAGGGGTATAAGGGACATGGAGGGATATAAGGGACATGGAGGAGACAGGGGCATGGAAGGCTATAGGGGCATGGGAGGGTCAGGGACATGATGGTTATAGGGACATGGAAGGGTATAAGGGACATGGAGGGGGATAGGGGCATGGAGGGGGATAGGGGCATGGAGGGGGATAGGGGCATGGAGGGTATAGGGGCATGGAAGGATATAAGGGGCATGGAGGGCTAAAGGGTCATGGAGGGGTATAAGGGACATGAAAGGGCTATAGGGACATGGAAGGGCTTTAGGGACATTGAAGGGGGATAGGGACATGGAGGGGGATAGGGACATGGAATGGCTATTGGGTCATGGAGGGCTATAGGAGCATGGAGGGCTATAGGGATGTGGAGGGGGGCAGGGACAGGAAGGGGTATGGGAACATGGAAGGATATAGGGACGTGGAGGGGTACGGGGATGTGGAGGGGTACAGGGATGTGGAGGGGTATGGGGATGTGGAGGGCTATAGGGACATGGTGTGGCTATAGGGACATGGAGAGATATAGGGACATGGAGGGGTATTTGGGACATGGAGGGCGATAGGGACGTGAGGGCGAGAGGGACGTGGAAGGGTTATAGGGTCATGGAGGGGTATAATGGTCATGGACGGATATAAGGGACATGGAGGGCTATAGGGACCTGGAACGGCTATAGGGGCATGGAACGGCTATGGGGTCATGGAGGGGTATAAGGAATATGGAGGGGTATAGGGACATGGACATGGAGGGCTATAGGGACATGGAGGGAGGTAAGGATGTGGAGGGCTATTGGGATGTGGAGGGCTACAGGGACATGGAGGGGGGCAGAGACAGGAAGGAGTATGGGGACATGGAGGGAGATAGGGGCATGGAGGGGTACGGGGATGTGGAGGGCTACGGGGACGTGGAGGGCTACGGGGACGTAGAGGGGTACGGGGGCGTGGTGGTTTATAGGGACGTGGTGGGGCTATAGGTACATGGAGAGATATAGTGACATGGAGGGGTATTCGGGACATGGAGGGGCTATAGGGAAATGGAGGGGCTATAGGGACATGGCTGAATATAAGGGACGCGGAGGGCGATAGGGACGTGGAGGGAAATAGGTACATGGAGGGGTATAAGGGGCATGGAAGGGAATGGGGGCATAGAGGGGGATAGACACATGATGGGGTATAAGGGACATGGTGGGGTATAAGGGACATGGTGGGGTATAAGGGACGTGGAGGGATATGAAGGGCGACAGGGACATGGGGGGGGGACAGGGACATGGAGGGCTATAAGGGCATGGAGGTCTATAGGGACATGGAGGGCTATAAGGGATGTGGAGGGCTATACGGGACATGGAGGGCTATGGGGACATGGTGGGGCTATAGGAACATGGTGGGATATAAGGGACATGGAGGGGCTATACAGGACATGGAGGACGATAGGGACATGGATGGCAACAGGGGACATGGAGGACTATAGGGGACATGGAGGGCTATGGGGACATGGAGGGATATAGGGGACATGGATGGCGACAGGGGACATGGAGGGGCTATAGGGACATGGAGGGCTGTAGGGTTATGGAGGGAGCAATGAGGTTCTCCTGGGGAGAGAGAAAGGCAATGTGAAAGGGGATGCCAGATGAGCTAACAGCCTTTAAACCAGTGGGGAGTATCTCCCAGAACACCCAGGTCAACTTTCCGAATAGCCTGCCCTGCTGTGGGCCTCTCCTTCTGCCTGTCTCTGACTGACTGAGCGGGTGATGGCTCAGGGACCCACAAATTAAAAGGTGACACGTGGATCGCATGATTAAAGGGGCCGCTTCTGTCTTGGGTCAGGAAATTTCTTTGAGGGCAAAAATTGAGCCTGGCTGCTTCGATGGATTTTCTGAAGGCACCTGATCAGCTTACCGAGACAGGGTGTCGACAACATCATAGCAACGTTTTATAATTCATTGAGCAGCAGAAGGGATAGAGTCGAGGTAGAAGCAATGTTCCCTGTTTGGTGAAACATAGCAAGTGATCTTTTCCAGTGATCTGTACTGGGGCCTGAGCTTTTCATTATCGATATACAAGAATGAATTACATGAAGGAATAAGAGACAAAAATTCTGCCTCACATTGAGAATACCCTCCATCGCATGATATGACACAGCCCCTGTGCTAACTTTTCCAGCTGAGAAAAAGTGATTCTATTCCTGGGTACAGATCTCACCAAACATTCTCATCCACATGCGAACATCGGTGGGAATCTAGTCCACGCCGGGAACCATCACTGTTCAATCAGAATCTTGTTTCACCCCACGTACACAAGTGTATGTTTCCAATCTAGATCAGAGGGAATTCTAACCATTCCTTCTCCTCTTACCCCATGATCTTTTCAGAGATTTGTGAGCTCTGCACTATGGCTGGTGAACTGGACAAAACGTAGGGGTCAAACTTGGAATCTACCTCAGTTGTGATGTTCAGCTGCTCAATGATTCATTAAGAGAGAGTCTTTAAAGAACTCCTTGTTTTTTTGTATTTCTGGCATTCTCTGTTGCCATCTTGATTGTACTATGACAAGGAGGGATTTTCCTAATGTTTCTTCAGCACTGCAATGTCAGCATATTTGTAATATATTAAACTAATTAAAACCACCTAATTGTGCCTGAACATATTTACAATTTACAATTCCAAACGAGGGAACATAGATTCATGATTATGTTAGCCAATATTTTTAAATGAGGTACATAACCAATTATTCTTACATCATTTCCCTCTTAATTTAATTGTAAAATATTGGTGTAAGCTTTGTTAGACAAGAAATGAGTCATCAAGGTGTTAAACAATTAAATGTAGAAAGGTTTCCAGTCCCAGCAAGAAATGTTTTAGTTCATCAGAATAACTCTGAGGATGAAGTGTCTTTGCTTGACATTCTGTTTCTCATTTGTGAATCTTGTTACCTCTATGCCCATCTTTCCTCAAATTGAAGTAAAGGAAATGTTTCAAAACGACTTGAACTATGCACAGGTTTGTAATACTTAACAATCCTTCACAGATTGTTGAAATGTTGGTAAGTTTGATGTTGTAATAATTTTGCCTTTTTTATAAATGTAGAGAAGAAAGTTATACAAGAGTTACTCTGATTTTACTTTTTCTTTTGAACAGAAATACATTAAACAGTTCTATACCTTTGGAGATGGTTCAGAAAATCTCATAGAAAGTAAGGGCTCCCTATCAGGAAAGATTAAAGAACTGCAACAATTTTATGGGCTGCAGGAAACAGGGGAACTGAACCGTGAAACCATAGAAATAATGAAAGCACCTCGATGTGGTTTTCCTGATCTCGCTCGCTATCAACTCTATCCAGGGAGACCTCGGTGGAGGAAACCATTTGTCACATACAAGTAAGGAATTCAAACAATGTGTTTCTTTGTATTTTAGTTGAATTATAAAATGATGATAAAACCATGTTTTTCCTTCCTAAAGTATAGTGAATTATCTACCTCAACTAAGCTACTTTGAAATAGAAGATGCCATTTGGAGGGCTGTGAATATTTGGCAAAAAGCAACCCCACTGAATTTTGTCAGAGTCCATAATTTTGAAGCTGATATCATGATTTCATTTGAAGGACGCGGTATGTTATCATTTTTAACCTTGTTGCTCACGAGCAAGGAACAAACTTCTCTGTTTATTTTTTATTAACTTCTTTAAATTCAATCCACAGTAACATAGGCTGTTTAGCAAAACATAAATTGCACTTATTAAATCTATTGGAAAGTTGTGATAATTTAACAGTAAATATTAATGTTGTTCATCATAACCTCCTTCAGTGTTTAACACTGAATTTGAGTTCCTTGTATTTTTCGAGTAAACTAGCATCATTTTCAAAAGTAACAGTGTTATTTGAGAGGTTAGTTATGGAATCATTGGTGATAGCAGAGGCTGGTGCAACTATTTCAAGCAAGGCGCAATATTTTCAATATTCATTGGGACGATCTTGTTGAAAACATAGTAATCTTGGTGTAAACTCTGATCTGCAGGAGTATGCCAGTAATACTCCCACTTGCCTGGGTGAATGCAGGTGCGACAACATTCAGGAAGATGGACACCATCCAGGAAAGAGCAACTCCCACTTGATTGGCACCATATCCACAAACATCCACTCCCTCTGCCCCCAATGGCCAGTAGCAGCAGTGTGTACTGTCTATAAGATGCACTGCAGAATCTCACCAGAGATCCTTAGATGCCATCTTCCAAAATTACGACCACTTCCATCTCGAAAGACAAGCTCAGTTAATACATGGGAACACAACCACTGGTAAGCTTCCCTCCAAGCCACTCATCGAGTCATAGAGATGTACAGCATGGAAACAGACCCTTCGGTCCAACCTGTCCATGCCGACCAGATATCCCAACCCAATCTAGTCCCACCTGCCAACACCCGACCCATACCCATCCAAATGCCTCTTCAATGTTGCAACTGTAGCACTCACTATCCTACTGGAAATATATCGCCGTTCCTTCATTGTCACTGGGTAAAAATCTGGAGTCCACTCCCTAAGGATATTGTGGGTCTGCCTACAGCACATGGACTGCAGCAGTTCGAAAAGCCAGCTACTCCCACCTTCTCAAGGGGCAATGAGGGACAGGAATATCTGCTGTGCCCAGCCAGAGATGCCCACATCCGATGAGTTAATAGAAAAAAATTGACTGACGGTAGCTATTTCTGAGAGACATAATCATTCCTGTTTAATCTATTCATTGTTCTCCTAATTGCAGTGATGATGTGCATATTGACATTGCTTAATAACTTGAGTGATATGGTGTTGCTCATGTTATAATTCACAAAAATAATTCGTAAGTAGGAGAGTCTCTGCCTTAGGGTTGGTTAGGTGTTGAAGCTGTGACTGAGCCAACAGCATGGCCTTGTGTAGTCAACAGCCACCTGCAGGAGAGAGCTCCCTGGTTTCTCATCCACTGAGTACAGCCTCTGGAGCCCCAGGTCAGTGCTGATGCTTGTGTCCCAGAACCTGTGAAAACAATATTTGCTTTAATACTTAATTTTTGTGATAAAATTTGAGCTGCATTATTAAGGTGCCAGTTAGCGCATGACACCAGGTTATAGTCCAACAGGTTTTTTGAAATCACAAGCTTTTGGAGCACTGCTCCTTCACCAGAATAAGTCTTCACTGTAACCTGGTATCATGTGACTTCAGACATGTCCACCCCAACACTGGCGCCTCCACATCAGTAATAACATGCAGTAGTTATTAATTTTAGGATGGAATATTTTGTGAGTGCAGGTAAGGAAAACGATTACATTTTAAGATGTTCTCTGATGGCTTCATAGACAATTTTATATTTGTGATGATACAACCTAACGAACTGAAATTTGGAGCATCTAAGGAAAACCGATTAAAATGTTCACCTATTTTCTGCCTCCATTTCTTGCTTAAACCCTAGGTGGTGAAATCTTCCATTTTTATTGTTTGCAAAAACTGTCCACAAGAAACTCTGCAGAAATTTGAATTGGGATAAGGAATTGTGAATTGTGGATTTTAGCCAGGAGGTTTAATTGCAGTCTTCCTGAAGTTTCAGTGTAATCAGACAGGTATCTGTGGGAAAGAGGGTGGAGAGCCCTGATATCAGAACTCCACCTAATTTTGTGCCCATCCTCTTTTCTGTCCCCATTTTTGTTGGATAGGGAAACTTTGCTCTCAGAAAGGCTTGGAACTAAATTTCCGGATGTTGGAATGCCATGCTGTGTTGTTTCTTGCTAATCTGTCCTGGGAGCAGCAATGACTGAATTCCAGCCAGTCAGACCTCCTGCACCAGGAGCTGCTTTCAAAGGTTGGAATTATTACCCACACTGAACATTTTACCTCAGAATAGAGATTTAATTTACATGTGGGGTCATGTGAGTTCCATTAAAGATTAAGCAGAGGTGCTGAATCTCCAGGAATTTAAAGCCTCCATATCTTGCTGCTTGATTTCCTGCTACTTCCCCAAGATTTTAAGAGATTTTGCACCTTTATTCTGAGGTTAAACGTTCAGTGAATTGTTTCTGCATGAAGCAAATCCAGCCATTGGAACCAGTCCCTCATGCTGTGCGGCTGACTGACTAGAATTTCATTGTTGCTTCCCCCCGTGACAGAGTCATGGGAAACTCCACACACAGCATGGCATCCCAAAATTTTGTAATATGGTTCCAGCCTTTCTGAAAGCAAACTTCATATCAATGATTTGGATGTGAATAAAGGAGGTATGGTTAATAAGTTTGTAGGTGACATCAAAATTGGAGGTGTAGTGGACAGTGAAGAAGGTTACTTCAGAGTGCAATGGGGTCTTGATCAGATGGGTCAAATGGGCAGTGGAGTGGCAGATGGAGTTCAATTTAGATAAATGTGATGTGCTGCATTTTGGGAAGGCAAATCAGGGCAGGACTTATACACTTAGTGGTGTGTGTTACTGAACAAAGAGACCTTGGAGTGCAGGTTCATAATTCCTTGAAAGTGGAGTTGCAGGCAGATAGGATAGTGAAGAAGGTGTTTGGTATGCTTTCCTTTATTGATCAAAGCACTGAATATAGGAGTTGGGAGGTCATGTTGTGGCTGTACAGGACGTTGGTTAGGCCATTTTTGGAATACTACATTCAGTTCTGGTCTATAGGAAAAAATGTTAAACTTAAAAGGGTTAAGAAAAGATTTACAAAGCAAGTGTTGGATGGTTTGAGCTAGATGGAGAGGCTGAACAAGCTGGGACTGTTTTCCCTGGAAAGCCAAGGTCTTTTCCTGAGGGGAGGTGAGTCCAAAACTAGAGTGTACAGATTTAGAGTGAGAGGGAAAAGATTTAAAAGGGTGTGAGCGACACTCTTTTCATGTAGAGGGTGGTATGTGTATGGAATAAGTTGCCAGAGGAATTGGTGGAAGCTGGTACAATTATAGCATTTAAAAGTCATTTGGATGGGCATTTGCAGAGGAAGGGTTTAGAGCGATATGGGCCAGATGGTGCTCAGTTAATTCAGGACATCTGGTCAGAAGGAATCAGCTGGTTCTCTTCCCATGCTGTACCTGGGATGACTCTAAGGCAAGTGAAGCTCCAGGCTGAAGTGGCAAAAAGGTCTATCTTTGTTGGACACAAGCTGAGGTGGAACATATAGTCTCATGGAATAATTGCAGCTCAGAAAAAAGGCATTCACCTTGTCGTGTCAGTGCAGGTCCTCAGAGAGACCACTTCTCAGAGTGCCACGTACCCTGCTGCTGGAAAAGCACAGCAGGTCAGGCAGCATCCGAGGACCAGGAAAATTGACATTTCGGGCAAAAGCCCTCCATCAGGATGTGCCACTGATCCTGCTGTAATTCCCAGTGTTTAACTTACCCTGCTGTAATTCCCAGAGTGCCACGTACGGTCCTGTCATCACCTCACTGTCCAAGCAGCTTACCTCAGGTAATGATCCAATATCCTTGTGAAAGTCTCACTCGTGCCTGCCAGAGTGTCGGAAAGAGCATTCCCGGTACCACAGCTCCTTCCTTGTGTTGGCATTGCGTGTTTTGCCAATTAGCTTCAACCTCAATGGGACTGGAAGTTACCCGGGAGGCCCAGCCACCTTAACCCATGGGTGTTTGTAGAGATAGCCGCAAAGATAATGGGTCAGTTGGTGATCACCTTTAATATTTCTCTTATTCAGCAATGGTTTCTTTAGTTTGAGGTTTACGTAGATCTAATCTTACAATGTGAGAAAGGATGGAGAGAGAGAGAAGTGGGGGACTATAAGACAGCTAGCTTGATGTCAGTCTTGGTTGAATCTATCATCAAGCCTGTCATTACTGGATATTTAAAAGATCATTGTCTGATTGGCAAAAGTGAACAAGGGATTTACAGAGATTAGACAAACCTGGGACTTTGAGGGAAAAACAAGGTTTGCAGATGCTGGAAACCAGAGTTTGATGCCTGACCTGCTGTGCTTTTCCAGCACCACTCTAATCTAGACTCTGAGACTTTATGAGAATGTTCCTAACTGAAAAATGTGTTGCTGGAAAAGCGCAGCAGGTCAGGCAGCATCCAAGGAGCAGGAGAATCGATGTTTCGGGCATGAGCCCTTCTTCAGGAATGAGGGAGGCTGAGATGAAAGGTAGGGAGGAGGGACTTGGGGGAGGGGCGTTGGGAATGCAATAGGTGGAAGGAGGTTAAGGTGAGGGTGATAGGCTGGAGTGGGGGTGGGGGCGGAGAGATCGGGAAGAAGATTGCAGGTCAAGAAGGCGGTGCTGAGTCCGAGGGTTGGAAGTGAGATAATGTGGGGGGAGGGGAAATGAGAAAGCTGGAGAAATCTGCATTCATCCCTTGTGTTTGGAGGGTTCCTAGGTGGAAGATGAGGCGCTCTTCCTTCAGGCGTCGTGTTGCCATGGTCTGGTGAGGGAGGAGGCCAAGGACCTGCATGTCCGTGGTGGACTGGGAGGGAGAGTTAAAGTGTTCCACCATGGGGCGGTTGGATTGGTTGGTCCGGGTGTCCCAGAGATGTTCTCTGAAATGTTCCGCAAGTAGGAGGACTGTCTTCCCAATGTAGAGGAGGCCACATCGGGTGCAGCGGATGCAGTAAATGATGTGTGTGTAGGTGCAGGTGAATTTGTGATGGATATAGAAGGATCCCTTGGGGCCTTGGAGGGAAGTGAGTGGGGAGGTTTGGATGCAAGTTTTGCATTTCTTGCGGTTGCAGGGGAAGGTGCCGGGAGTGGAGGTTGGGTTGGTGGGGGGTGTGGACCTGATGAGGGAGTCGCGGAGGAAGTGGTCTTTCTGGAATGCTGATAGGGGAGGGGAGGAAAATATATCCCTGGTGGTGGGGTCCGTTTGGAGGTGGCGGAAATGACGGCGGATGATACGATGTATCTGGAGGTTGGTGGGGTGGTAGGTGAGGACCAGTGAGGTTCTGTCCTGGTGGCGATTGAAGGGGCGGGGCTCAAGGACGGAGGAGCGGGAAGTGGAGGAGATGCGGTGGAGGGCATTGTCGATCACGTCTGGGGGGAATCTGCGGTCCTTGAAGGAGGAGGCCATCTGGGCTGTACGGTATTGGAACTGGTCCTCCTGGGAGTAGATGCGGCGGAGGCGAAGGAATTGGGAATATGGGATGGCGTTTTTACAGGGGGCAGGGTGGGAGGAGGTGTAGTCCAGGTAGCTGTGGGAGTCAGTCGGTTTATAGTAAATGCCTGTGTTGAGTTGGTCGTCCAAGATAGAAATGGAGAGGTCTAGGAAGAGAAGGGAGGAGTCTGAGACAGTCCAGGTGAATTTGAGTTCGGGATGGAAGGTGTTAGTAAAGTGGATGAACTGTTCAACCTCCTCGTGGGAGCATGAGGCAGCGCCGATACAGTCATCGATGTAGCGGAGGAAAAGGTGGGGGGTGGTGGCAGTGTAGTTGCGGAAGATGGACTGTTCCACATATCCTACAAAAAGACAGGCATAGCTGGGGCCCATGTGGGTGCCCTTGGCTACTCCTTTGGTTTGGAGGAAGTGGGAGGATTGGAAAGAGAAGTGGTTCAGGGTGAGGACCAGTTCAGTCAGTCGAAGGAGGGTATCAGTGGAAGGGTACTGGTTGGTGCGGCGGGAAAGGAAGAAGCGGAGGGCTTTGAGTCCTTCGTGATGGGGGATGGAGGTGTACAGGGACTGGATGTCCTTGGTGAAGATAAGGCGTTGGGGACCGGGGAAGCAAAAATCATGGAGGAGTTGGAGGGCGTTGGTGGTGTCCCGAACGTAGGTGGGGAGTTCTTCGACTAAAGGGGACAGAACCGTGTCGAGGTATTGGGAGATGAGTTCGGTGGGGCAGGAGCAGGCTGAGACAATGGGTCGGCCGGGGCAGTCAGGTTTGTGGATTTTGGGCAGGAGGTAGAAACGGGTGGTGCGGGGTTGTGGGACTATGAGGTTGGAGGCGGTGGATGGGAGATCCCCTGAGGTGATGAGGTTATGGATGGTCTGGGAGATGATGGTTTGATGGGAGGTGGGGTCATGGTCAAGGGGGCAATAGGAGGAGGCGTCCGCGAGCTGGTGTTTGGCCTCAGCGGTATAAAGGTCAGTGCGCCAAACTACTACCGCGCCTCCCTTGTCTGCCAGTTTGATGGTGAGGTTGGGATTGGAGCGGAGGGAGTGGAGGGCTGCACGTTCTGAGGGTGAGAGATTGGAGTGGGGGAGAGGGGTGGACAGGTTGAGGCGGTTAATGTCGCGGCGGCAGTTGGATATGAAGAGATTGAGGGCAGGTAAGAGGCCGGCACGGGGTGTCCAGGTGGATGGGGTGTGTTGGAGGCGGGAGAAGGGGTCGTCAGAGGGTGGGCGAGAATCCTGGTTGAAGAAGGAGGTGCGGAGGCGGAGGCGAAGGTGGCGGAAAAAATGCTCGATGTCTCGCCGCATGTGGAACTTGTTGCGTGACATGGAGCGTTTCTTCCGTCACCTTTGCCTCCGCCTCCGCACCTCCTTCTTCAACCAGGATTCTCGCCCACCCTCGCCCACCCTCGCCCACCCTCGCCCACCCTCTGACGACCCCTTCTCCCGCCTCCAACACACCCCATCCACCTGGACACCCCGTGCCGGCCTCTTACCTGCCCTCGATCTATTTATAGCCAACTGCCGCCGTGACATTAACCGACTCAACCTGTCCACCCCTCTCCCCCACTCCAACCTCTCACCCTCAGAACATGCAGCCCTCCACTCCCTCCGCTCCAATCCCAACCTCACCATCAAACCCGCAGACAAGGGAGGCGCGGTGGTAGTTTGGCGCACCGACCTTTATACCGCTGAGGCTAAACGCCAGCTCATGGACACCTCCTTCTAACTGCCCCCTTGACCATGACCCCACCTCCCACCAAACCATCATCTCCCAGACCATCCATAACCTCATCACCTCAGGGGATCCCCATCCACTGCCTCCAACCTCATAGTCCCACAACCCCACACCGCCCGTTTCTACCTCCTGCCCAAAATCCACAAACCTGCCTGCCCCGGCCGACCCATTGTCTCAGCCTGCTCCTGCCCCACCAAATTCATCTCCCAATACCTCGACACGGTCCTGTCCCCTTTAGTCGAAGAACTCCCCACCTACGTTCGGGATACCACCCACGCCCTCCACCTCCTCCAGGATTTTCGCTTCCCCGGTCCCCAACGCCTTATCTTCACCAAGGACATCCAGTCCCTGTACACCCCCATCCCCCATCACGAAGGACTCAAAGCCCTCCGCTTCTTCCTTTCCCGCCGCACCAACCAGTACCCTTCCACTGACACCCTCCTTCGACTGACTGAACTGGTCCTCACCCTGAACAATTTCTCTTTCCAATCCTCCCACATCCTCCAAACCAAAGGAGTTGCCATGGGCACCCGCATGGGCCCCAGCTATGCCTGCCTCTTCATCGGATATATGGAACAGTCCATCTTCTGCAGCTACATCGGTACCACCCCCCACCTTTTCCTCTGCTACATCGATGACTGTATCGGCGCTGCCTCATGCTCCCACGAGGAGGTTGAACAGTTCATCCACTTTACTAACACCTTCCATCCCGACCTCAAATTTAGCTGGACTGTCTCAGACTCCTCCCTCCTCTTCCTAGACCTTTCCATTTCTATCTTGGGCGACCGAATCAACACGGACATTTACTATAAACCAACCAACATCCACAGCTACCTGGACTACACCTCCTCCCTCCCTGCCCCTGTAAAAACGCCATCCCATATTCCTAATTCCTTCGCCTCCGCCGCATCTGCTCCCAGGATGACCAATTCCAACACCGTACAGCCCAGATGGCCTCCTTCTTCAAGGACCGCAGATTCCCCCCAGACGTGATCGACGATGCCCTCCACCGCATCTCCTCCACTTCCCGCTCCTCCGCCCTTGAATCCCGCCCCTCCAATTGCCACCAGGACAGAACCTCACTGGTCCTCACCTACCACCCCACCAACCTCCAGATACGTCATATCATCCGCCGCCATTTCCGCCACCTCCAAACAGACCCCACCACCAGGGATATATTTCCCTCCCCTCCCCTATCAGCGTTCCAAAAAGACCACTCCCTCTGCGACTCCCTCGTCAGGCCCACACCCCCCACCAACCCAACCTCCACTCCCGGCACCTTCCCCTGCAACCGCAAGAAATGCAAAACTTGCACCCACACCTCCACACTCACTTCTCTCCAAGGCCCCAAGGGATCCTTCCATATCCGCCACAAATTCACCTGCACCTCCACACACATCATTTACTGCATCCGCTGCACCCGATGTGGCATCCTCTACACTGGGGAGACAGGCCGCCTACTTGCAGAACGTTTCAGAGAACACCTCTGGGACACCCACATCAACCAACCCAACCGCCCCGTGGCTGAACACTTTAACTCCCCCTCCCACTCTGCCAAGGACATGCAGGTCCTTTGCCTCCTCCATCGCTAGACCATGGCAACATGACGCCTGGAGGAAGAGCATCTCATCTTCTGCCTTGGAACCCTCCAACCACAAGGGATGAACTCAGACTTCTCCAGCTTCCTCATTTCCCCTCCCCCCGCCTTATCTCAGTCCCAACTCTCAGACTCAGCACCGCCTTCTTGACCTGCAATCTTCTTCCCGACCTCTCCGCCCCCACCCCACTCCGGCCTATCACCCTCACCTTAACCTCCTTCCACCTATCGCATTCCCAACGCCCCTCCCCCAAGTCCCTCCTCCCTACCTTTTATCTTAGCCTGCTTGGCACACCCTCCTCATTCCTGAAGAAGGGCTCATGCCCGAAACGTCGATTCTCCTGCTCCTCGGATGCTGTCTGACCTGCTGCGCTTTTCCAGTAACATATTTTTCAGCTCTGATCTCCAGCATCTGCAGTCCTCACTTTCTCCTGAGTATGTTCCTAGCAGAGTGAAGCAGTAGATAAGGTGATTTGGATTTTCAGAAGGCTTTTCATAAAGTACCACACAGGAGAGATGGGACTGGAGATAATACACTGAAGGGAAGGTTGGTTAACAGGGAGAAAAGAGAAAGAGGAATCAATGGTGCTGAATGAGGGGTGTTATAATTTTTGTCGTTTACAGGTGGCACAAGATGTGTTTGAAATGTTTCTTGTGAGCAGGATGGCAAGATGTTTCAAGGAGATTTAAAAATAAAATATGCCAAATGCTGGTCAGGTGAATTGGCCATGCTAAATTGCCCATAGTATTAGGTGCATTAGTCTGGGGTAAATGTAGGGGAATGGGTCTGGGTGGGTTACTCTTCGGAGGGTCGGTGTGGACTTGTTGGACTGTAGGGAATCTAATCTCATCTAATCTAATCTACTGGCGATCTGAAATAAAAAAAAACAGAATGTGCTGGAGAAACTCAGCAGCTCTGGCTGCAATAGTGGAGAGAGAAACTGAGTTACTGTTTGGAGTCTGATCTGATTTTTAGGGATTTGCCATCTCTGTCAAGATTCCATTTAATTTTTACCAAGGAGAATAATCTGAACTTCTGCAATATTTCAATGTCACTGAAGCCCCTCATCTGAGGAACCATTTTCATAAAGCTTTTCTGCTGCATCTATAACGTCATCATATTCTTCCTAAACTGTTTACGATATAGCAGATGAGGTTGCATGAATCTTCAAAGTTTGGGAGAAGATTTGTAGCTCGGGTGCTCGTTGTTGTGGTTCTGTTCGCCGAGCTGGGAATTTGCGTTGCAGACGTTTCATCCCCTTTCTAGGTGACATCCCCAGTGCTTGGGAGCCTCTTGCGAAGCGCTTCTGTGATGTTTCCTCCAGCATTTATAGTGGTTTGTCTCTGCCGCTTCCGGTTGTCAGTTCCAGCTGTCCGCTACAGTGGCCGGTATATTGGGTCCAGGTCGATGTGCTTATTGATTGAATCAGTGGATGAGTGCCATGCCTCTAGGAATTCCCTGGCTGTTCTCTGTTTGGCTTGTTCTATAATAGTAGTGTCCTATAATAAAAAAAAACCACGCAAGGACTGCACAAAACACTACATAGGACAAACAGGAAGGCAGCTAACGATCCGCATCCATGAACACCAACTAGCCACGAAACGACACGACCAGCTATCCTTAGTTGCCACACACGCAGATGACAAGCAACATGAATTCAACTGGGACAACACTAGAGTCACTAGAACAAAGGACCCAATAGCCAGCACGAGCCAAACTAACGTAGTTTACAAAATACCATGCAAGGACTGCACAAAACACTGTATAGGACAAACAGGAAGACAGCTAACAATCCGCATCCATGAACATCAGCTAGCCACAAAACGACACGACCAGCTATCCCTAGTAGCCATACACTCAGACAACCAGGAACATGAATTTGACTGGGAAAACACTACCATCATAGGACAAGCCAGACAGAGAACAGCCAGGGAATTCCTAGAGGCATGGCATTCATCCACAAACTCCATTAACAGACACATAGACCTGGACCCCATATACAAACCACTACAGCTGAAACTGACACCCGGAAACGGCAAGAAGATCCATCAACAGACACATCGACCTGGACCCCACATACAAATCACTGCAGCTGAAACTGACACCCAGAAGCGGCAAGAACAAACCACTATAAATACTGGAAGAAACATCAAAGCAGCGCTTCACAGGAGGCTCCAATAGCACTGATGATGTTCCCTAGCCAGGGAACGAAACGTTTGCAGCAAAAACTTCCAGCTCGGCGAGCAGAACCACAACAACGGACACCCGAGCTACAAATCTTCAACCAGACTTTAAATAGAGGATAGGCTCAGAGGAGGCTAGTCAACACTTCAAACCTGCTCCACCCCTCAATATGATCATGGCTGCTTATTGACCTCAAAACCCTCAAGCTGTTTGTATTCAGTGTATGGATGAACCTACTACAGAAGGAGAAAAACATAACCTTCTCTTGGGACTCCATTTACACGACTCACTGCCACAGAAAGGCTGCAAACATCATCAAAGACCCATCGCACCCCGGTAACAATCCCCAACAATCTCTTCCATCAGGCAGAAGATACAGAATCCTGAACAAATGCACCAGCAGGTTCAGGAATTGCTTCTTCCCAGCCGTTATTAGACTAATGGATGGACTCTCTAACCTTGAATAATACTGATCTTGCTGATGTTGACCTTGTCTTGCGCACACCCTGTGCATGTAATCTGTATGCCTCTAAGCTTTTTCACACCCTATGATCTGTAAGTCCTTGCTTATCATGATCTGCCTGTACGGCTCTTAAACAAAACTTTTCACTGTACTTAGGTACATGTCACAATCAATCAATCAGTCATATAAGGCAGGGCAAATGACTGAGGTATCAGTGAGGGAGCACGTTGGGGCCAGTGATCATAATGCTATTAGTTTTAAACTAGTGATGGAAAAGGATGGAACTAATGTAAAAGTTAAATATCTAAATTAGAGCAAGGCCAAACAGACAGTCAGATAGTGGGAAGCCTTCGGAAATGAAATGATGAGAGTCCAGAGACAATATGTTTCTGTCAGGGTGAAAGGCAAGGCTGGTAGGTATAGGGAACACCGGATGACGACAAAAATTGAGGTTTTGGTTAAGAAAAAGAAGGAAGCATATGTCAGGTGTAGACGGCAGAGATCGAGTGAATCCTTAGAGGGGGAGAAGGCTAGCAATAGTGAAATCATAAGGATAAAAAGGCAGCATGAGGTAGCTTTGGTAAATAAGGTTAAGGAGAATCCTAAGCGATTCTGTAAATACATTATGGGCAAAAGAGCAAATAGGGACAGACTAGAGCTCATTAAAGATCAGCAATGCAGTCTATGTGTGGAAAGGTAGGAGATAGGCGAGGTACTAAATGGGTATTTCAAGTCAGTATTTACTGTGGAGAAGGATATGTAAACGAGAGACTTTGAAGAGTTAAACAATGATACCTTGAAAAGTGTCCAGAGGAGGAAGTGCTCGATGTCTTAAAACACTTAAAGCTGGATAAATCCCCAGGACCTGATCAAATAATATCCCAGAATTCTGTGGGAGGTTAGGGAAGTGATTGTCGGGCCCCTTCCTGAGATATTTGTATCATCGCTAGGCACAGGTGAGGTGCTGGTAGACTGGAGGGTTGCTAATGTGGTGCCATTATTAAAGTAAGATGGTAAGGACAAGCCAGGGAGCTATAGACCAGTGAGCCTGACCTCGGTGGTGGGCAAATTGGTGGAGAGAATCCTGAGGGACAGGATTTACATGTATTTGGAAAGGCAAGGACTGATTAGGGATAGTCAACATGGCTTTGTGCGTGGGAAATCATGTCTCACTAACTTAGAGTCAGAGAGATGTACACATGGAAACAGACCCTCGGTCCAACCCATCCAGATATCCCAACCCAATCTAGTCCCACCTGCCAGCACCTGGCCCATATCCCTCTAAACCCTTCCTATTCCTATACCCATCCAGATGCCTTTTAAATGCTGTAATTGTACCAGCCTCCACCACTTCCTCTGGCAGCTCATTCCATATGCATACCACCCTCTTGTGAAAAAGTTACCCCTTAGGTCTCTTTTATAAGTTTCCTCTCTCACCCTAAACCTATGCCCTCAAGTTCTGGACTCAGAGTCTAAATGTGTGGTGCTGAAAAAGCACAGCAGGTCAGGCAGCATCTGAGAAGCAGGAAAGTTGTTGTTTTGGGCATAAGCCCTTAATCCAGGGAGAACTAGCTATTTGGAGACAAAATTGGCTTGAAGTAGATGACAGAGAGTGGTGGTGGAGGATTTTATTTTTGCATTGGAGACCTGTGAGCAGTGGTGTGCCACAAGGGTCAGTGCTGGGTCCACTACTTGTCATCATTAATGGAAATGATTTGGATGTGAGCATAAGTGGTATAGCTAGTAAGTTTGCAGATGACACCAACATTGGAGGTGGTGTGGACAGTGAAGGAGATTACCTCAGAGTCCAACGTGACCTTGATCAGATGGGCCGATGGGCTGAGGAGTGGCAGATGGAGTTTAATTCAGATAAATGTAAGGTGCTGCATTTTGCAAAGGCAAATCAGGGCAGGACGTATTCACGTTATGGGCAGAAGCCCTTCAGCAGCTTCATTCCTGATGAAGGGCCTTTGCCTGAAACATTGATTCTCCTGCTCCGCGGATGATGACTGACCTGCTGTGCTTTTCCAGCACCACACTCTTTGATTTCAATCTGCAAACCTCACCTTCTCCTGGGATAGTGAAGAAGGTATTTGGTAAACCTTGGTGTTATTGGTCAGTGTATTGAGTGTAGAAATTGGGAGCATTGGACTGTGGTGAGGCCACTATTGGAATAGTGTTCAATTGTGGTCTCCCTTCTTTAGAAACCTGAAAGGGTGCAGAAAAGATTGATAAGGATGTTGCTCAGGTTGGAGGATTTGAACTGTCTGGAGAGGCTGAATAGGCTGGAGTCCTTTTCCCTAGAGTGTTGGAGACTGAGGAGTGATCTTAGAGAAGTTTATAAAATCCATGAGGGGTATGGATAGGTAGGAGGTCCAAAATGAGAGGCCATAAGTAAGAAGGGAAAGTTTTAAAAGGGATCCAAGGGGCAACTTGTTCAACAGAAGGTGGTGTGTGCAAGGACTGAGCTGCCAGAGGAAGTGGTGGAGGCTGGTACAATTACAACATGAAAATGACATCTGGAAAGTACAGGAATCGGAAGGGTTTAGAGGGATGTGGGCCAAGTGCTAGCAAATGGAACTAGATTAGGTTCAGATATCTGGTTAGCATGTATGAGTTGGGCTGAAGGGTCTATTTTCATGCTGTATATATCTACGTGTCTATGATCCTAATTCCACCTCACCCCCACCCCCATCCCCATGTCCCTTGAACCCTTTAGCCACAACAGTTATACTCCCTCCTTGGTGAAAACCCAGCATGTTTTAGCCTTAGCTACATTCTGTGCTGGTGAATGCCAAAGGTTCATCCCACTCTGGGTGAAGACATTTCTCCTCATCTCAGATCTAAAAGGCTTCCCCCTTATCTACAAGCTCTGACTCCTAGTTCTGAACTCCCCCACCAGTGGGAACATCCTTCCTGTGTCAAGCTGGTCTGGTCCTGTTTTACCCTGGGTTTTAGATTGCTTCTCCCTAGTCTCCCATTTCTCTGCATTGAACCTCATCTGACACATTATAGTCTCTGCATTAATTGTGATACCCCATTTGTCCCCCCCACCCTATTGGTCTGTCTATGTCCTCCTCATGGTTCACAACACTTCACCATAACACCCATAACTTTTGTAATTATGACCTGAAGTTTCAATCATTAATGTATAGCAGGAAGAATTGGGGTTCTAACAGTGACCTTTGGTGAGCTTTATGGTATATCTAACAAAAGCAACCTTTCATCACTATGTTAAAGAAAAGTTTTGTGATTCACACATGAAAGAAGTGAAACTATCATGGTCATTCTAACAGATGAGAGACTCAACAAACAATCAAGGGATTTTTCACTGTATAATTTCAGTTACATCACACTGGAAAGTTGTGCTATGAACTCTGTGTCTTACAATCTTATTCTCCACAACCACCTGATGAAGGAGCAGCGTTCCAAAAGCTAGTGCTTCCAAGTAAACCTGTTGGACTATAACCTGGTGTTTTGTGATTTTTAACTTCGTACACCCCAGTCCAAGTACACTCCAAGTCATTTCACCATTATGCTCAATTCCTGTCACACAATTTTGGACACAGCTTTTGTGCAGTATTTTACAGAAGTGCCTTTTGGAAGCCCATTCACACCACATCAACAGCTTTATTCTCATCAATCCTCATCGAAAAAACACCAACAAGTCAGTAAATCACAATACCTCCTTAACAAACCCATACTGGCTTTGCTTCAATAACTTGCATTTACTCAAGTGACCATTAATTATGTCCTGAATTTGTATAAATTCTCTGTTTGGCCCCACTCCAGTTTTTACCACAGGATTGTACTGAAAGGCTGGTTTTTGTGTGGGTAGCTGTGAGTTGTGTTTTCAAATGGATTCTCACTGTGAAACTTGGTGCCATTTCTTCCTGTATCTCACTTCATAAAGAGCCCTTCCTGCCCCATGGCATCCCCAGGGATGGTCTCATTCCCACCCCATCTTACCATGTGACATTTCTGGAACAATTTGCCACACAGTAAATGTGTAACTGAAAGACCAGTAATAACTGGATCGAGACCATTATCGAAAGGCCAGGCAAGCGCTGGCATCTGAAGCTGCCCCTGTTTGGTCGAGGACATTTGTTGAAGGAAGTGGAGGAAGGGAAGTTGGCAGCAGCGTTCTCTGACCGGGGTGTTGAGGCCCTGCTACAGGAGCTGTTGTAGATTAGGGCTCTCCCTTATCTGGAGGACTGCCACCCCCCCCCAGTCTGAGGTTGCCATCTGGGTCAATACTATCTCAACAGTGCCCGCTCCAGTGCCCCATTCTCACAAGGACACAGGAGGACGCTGTGCCAGAAGGTACCCAGGCGAAGGAGGAAGGGCAGACAGAATGCTGCAGCCCCATTCTATTTGCCCAATCAGACCCTTGGTATGGAAACCAAATACAGTCCACCTCCCTCGAGCACAGAAATTCTTGGTTTGACCCTGTTCTCAGCCACACACCTCCCCAGAGATGGCCCGAATGGCCAGTGAGCTCTCCCCTGCTGGGAGGGCTCCTCCACCCCAGCTGTGGACCCAGACCAAGGGGAGGGAAGGGAGATGGGGAGGGAGGGGGGAAGGCAAAGAGAGAGGGAAAGGGAGAGGGGGTGGAGAGGGACAAGGGGAGGGAGGGGTAGGGGAGGCAGAGGGAAAGGGAAAGGGGAGGGAGAGGGAAAGAGTGAGGAAAAGGGGAGGGGGAAAGAGATGGGGAGGGAGAGGGACAAAGGGAGGGAGGTAGAAGGAGAAGGAGAGGAGGAGAGTGAAGGAGAAAGGAAGACGGAGGGAGAGGGGGAGAGAGAGGGTGAGGGGTGGGCCCTTTGTTGGTGTGGGTGACAGCACAGTGCGTATCATCTTTGGAGAGATTTGATTGGTTTTGCATGACATCTATGTGTTTGAGTATTTGTGTAATGGGGCCAGCATGAAGCATACATTCAGAGCCAGCCCGGGGTAGACCAGGGGCCTATGCTTGTATGGAGCCTGCTGCAGCCCTGTGTGTCCAGGGCAATCCTACTGAGACCATTGGCCCTCACCCTCCAACATGCCAATCCTTTCCTTGGCCCCTGCATAAAGGAGATACTATGAATGAGACGATCAGTGATGTCTGAGGCAGGGGCTGAGACAGAGCCAATGTGTTAGGATGACAGAACCCTGTCCTGTACACTGCAGGGTCTGTGTGTGTCATGTGTAAGGATCCTCTCACCAGCCCTCCCTCACAGGCTGGGACATTCCTTGAACTCACTGCCATTTTCCTTCTCAGCGTGATTTCTAATACGATAGAAGGTGACAGTGAGCACTCCTTGGCCTGTAGTATCCATCCTCTGCCTCTGTATATCAGTGACACCATAACCCTCCAGATTCCTTCCCTATAAAACCTCCAGGCTCTGTAACCCCCACCCAAGGCGACCTGGATGCAGCTCCCTTGGGTCGCCATATTCCCAGTCTCTGTCGATGAGGGTAAAGGTCACGGGTGGTCATATACTAGCCTCCATGAGGTCAGCTGCCTCTGGACCATGGGTGAATGCCCCTCCCACATGCTCCTCTCTGTTTTCATTCACAAGTCCCCATAACACCATTTCCTGCTCATGGCGCCCGCCTTCATCATTAATAATTGACCCTTTAGCCAAGCCTGCAGACCCCAGTGCTGAGTCCTGCCCCCATCTCCTTTACCCCTCAGTTTTCATGGATGTTAAACCCTTGAGAGACCTACTCAGACAGGCCTGTGGGAGGATTACCCAGAGCCCTCATGGGGAGGGGAATGTGGACACCAATGTGACCACGTTATCTCCCCAGATTGGTCACTATAGAGCCACAGGATTGACCATGACCTACCCCCGGACTGCACAGGCACAGACACTGATCCAACATGCCAAGCAGCACCAGATGGTGGCCAGTTCCCTTGGGCTGATCCAGCGGCTGCCGTGAACTTATTGCACTGTTGGGGAGCTCCATGCCCTTCAGTAAAAATCGCTCCCCTCAGACATTGGGACCTTTTGCTGACATGTAGTAGGTTGATCATGTAGGCTTCTGGCACGTCATGTCGATGTGAGCAGGCTGCCCTTCCCGTGGACTGAGGACTACTGACCAGCAAGGTCACCTGCCAGGGCATGTATGTGTGCTAATGGTGGCTCAGTGGTTAGCACTGCTGCCTCACAGCGCCAGAGACCTGGGTTCAATTCCCACCTCAGGTGACTGTCTGTGTGGAGTTTGCACATTCTTCCCGTGTCTGCATGGGTTTGGTCCAGGAGCTCCGGTTTCCTCCCACAGTCCAAAAATATGCAGGTTAGGTGAATTGGCCATGCTAAATTGCCCGTAGTGTTAGGTGACGGGGTAAGTGTAGAGGAATGGGTCTGGGTAGGTTGTGCTTCGGCGGGTCAGTGTGGACTTGTTGGACCGAAGGGCCTGTTTCCACATTGTAAGTAATCTAATCTAATCAAAGCAAGACAAGGTGCAGCCCCACTCAGCCCATAGGTAGCACTGGTTGGGTAAGCTCTAAGAGATTCAGCCCTATACCTCAGTCCAATCAGCCCGGTCCAGCAATGACAAACCAGATGCAACAACGTGGGTCACTGTCTACCATCTGATAAGTTTCTGACCACGGACCAGTCCCACCACCATGGGACTTTCATCCATATCTTTATTATGTCCAGACTAATTTACTCTGACGGACTGCTTCCTCACTCTTGGTAAACCTGAACTTATCGAATCCCCGTTGTAATAGTCCTAACTTTCAGACAGTCACTATCAATCCTCTGGTCACTGATTTATACACACAAATAATTAAACAAAACATTGATTTGAAAATTCTCATCTTTGCTTTCAAACTTTCCTTCTGTCTGTATTCCCCTGGAGCCTCACAACCCCCTGATATACCGGAACCCCTCTTATTCTAACTATTGAGCATCCTCAATTTTAATCACTCCACCTTAGTCAAGGAATTCCTGCCCTAAATATCTCGGCCTTGTGTTTGAGATTCTTCTTCAGACTGAACAATTTCATCATGGGGTGACATGGTGGCACAGTGGTTAGCACTGCTGCCTCTCCATGCCAGGGACCCGGCTTCAATTCCCTCCTCAGGCGACTCTCTGTGTGGAGTTTGCACATTCTCCCCGTGTCTGTGTGGGTTTCCTCTGGGTGCTCCAGTTTCCTCCCACAGTCCAAAGATGTGCAAGTCAGGTGAATTGGCCATGCTAAATTTCCCGTAGTGTTACGTGTAGGGGAATGGGTCTGGGTGGGTTGTGCTTCGGCGGGTCAGTGTGGACTTGTTGGGCCGAAGGGCCTGTTTCCACACTGTAAATAATCTAATCAAGTTCTTAAAGTCATTAAGTCCGAGAGATGTACAGCACAGAAACAGACCCTTCGGTCCAACCCGTCCATGCCGACCAGATATCCCAACCCAATCTCGTTCCACCTGCCAGCACCTGGCCCATATCCCTCCAAACCCTTCCTATTCATATACCCATCCAAATGCCTCTTAAATGTTGCAACTGTACCACCCTCCACCACATCCTCTGGCAGCTCATTCCATATACGCACCACCCTCTGTGTGAAAAAGTTTCCCCTTAGGTCTCTTTTATATCTTTCCCCTCTCACTCTAAACCTATGCCCTCTAGTTCTGGACTCCCCACTCCAGGGAAAAGACTTTGTCTATTTATCCTATCCATGCCCCTCATAATTTTGTAAATTATAAGGTCACCTCTCAGCCTCCAACGCTCCAGGGAAAACAGACCCAGCCTGTTCAGCCTCTCCCTATAGCTCAGATCCCCCAACATCCTTGTAAATCTTTTCTGAACCCTTTCAAGTTTCACAACATCTTTCCGATAGGAAGGAGACCAGAATTACACGCAATATTCCAACAGTGGCCTAACAAATGTCCTGTACAGCCGCAACATGACCTCCCAACTCCTGTACTCAATACTCTGACCAATAAAGGAAAGCATACCAAACATCTTCTTCACTATCCTATCTACCTGCAACTCCACTTTCAAGGAGCTATGAACCTGCACTCCAAGGTCTCTTTGTTCAGCAACACTCCCTAAGACCTTACCATTAAATGTATAAGTCCTGCTAAGATTTGCTTTCCCAAAATGCAGCACCTCGCATTTATCTGAATTAAACTCCATCTGCCACTTCTCAGCCCATTGGCCCATCTGGTCAAGATCCTGTTGTTATCTGACGTAACCTTCTTCGCTGTCCACTACACCTCCAATTTTGTTGTCATCTGCAAACTTACTAACTGTACCTCTTATGCTCGCATCCAAATCATTTATATAATCATTTGCCCTAATAGTTCCTCTTATAACAGGAGTATTCTTTCACTTCATACTGTTCTTGGGGTCTGCACGCTTGGCTGAAGGGTTAATTATTAACATTTCATTACATTAAATATGTTGTTAGGTAATATTGTTACTAACAAAGTCACTGGACCTACAATGTTAACTCTGATTTCTTCCCACAGATGGTGCCAGACCTGCTGAGCTTTACCAGCAGTTTCTGTTTTGTTGATTATGGTTATTCCTGAGTGTGAGCTGAAAAATGTGTTGCTGGAAAAGCGCAGCAGGTCAGGCAGCATCAAAGGAGCAGGAGAATCGACATTTCAGGCATAAGCCCTTCTTCAGGATGCTGCCTGACCTGCTGCGCTTTTCCAGCAACACATTTTTCAGCTCTGATCTCCAGTATCTGCAGTCCTCACTTTCTCCTTATTCCTGAGTGTGTTGGTCTTGTTGAGTCCGCTGTTATATATTACCACCATGCATTATGAACTGAATGCAACAATAAACCATTTGGACTGTGGTTCTGTTTTTGACATTGCTGCTTTTTTTATCTTCACTCCTTTGGTAGCTCATGGTGATAATTTTCCATTTGATGGACGTGGAGGAACTTTGGCTCATGCATTTTCACCTGGACCGGGTATTGGAGGGAATATTCATTTTGATCAGGACGAGGATTGGACAATAGGACACTATGGTAAAGATTCTCAACAAATGCACTGAAAATCTAGGGCTTATAGTGAGGGTTAAACGACAGAAACATCCAATTGATACTGTAAATCCAATGCATTGACCCCTTGTCCACCGAAGTAGATAGTTTTTTTTCTGGAAGTGCTTGAAATAATTTGAATTCCCAACCTCCTTTAATCTGTGGTTCTCCAAAGGGCAAAGTTCTACAGTTAGAGCCATCAACCCGTGGAAATGATCCAGCACGGAATAGGGCTATTGGCCCATCTTGTACATGCTGAGCCGAGGGCACTCAGATACCCTTTCTCATCCCTTCTTCCTGCACAGGACCCATGGGCCTGCAGCTTACAGCACTGAAGGTGTATGGATCTCTGTCTCCACCACCAACTCAGGCAGTGAATTCCAAACACCCTCCATGTATCTTTTTCCTCACTAATCCTTCTGCCACTTAGCTTGAAGCTCTGGCCCCTGGTGTTTGAACTCTCTGCCAAGGGAAACAGGTTCCTCCTGTCTGTCTCTGCCCCCCACAGTGTTGTACCCCTCAATCATGTCACCTCTCAGCCTTCTCTGTTCCATGGAATACAACCCCAACCTCTCCAATCTCTCCTCAGAACTACAATTTGCCAGCCCTGGCAACATTCTGGTTAATCCTCTCCGCTCTCTATCCAAAGCAATTCCCTCTTTCCCGTAATGTGGTGACCAGCCCTGTATACAATCCTCCAGTTGGGGCCTCACCAGTGTCTTACACAGTTTCATCATTAGGTCCTTTTGTATTGTATGCCTCTGTTAATGAAGGACAGCTTTCCAAATGCCTTCTGTAAAACCTTATCCACTCGTCCTACTGCATTCAGGGACCTCTCTACATGCACACCAAGATCTCTCACTTCATCTCCCCCTCTCAGTTTCTGCCAATTTATTGGTTATTCCCTTTCACTGTTTAACCTCCCTAAATGCATGACCTCACACTTATCAGAGTTGAACTCCATCTACCACTAACCTGCCCACTCCAACCCATCTATATCATGGTGGAGCTTACAGCTCTGCTATACACTACGCAGCCAGTTTTTATGTCATCTACAAACTTCCCAATTGTTGCCTCCTCACATTCAGGTCCAAATCATTGATGTATAAAACAGAGAGCAGGGATCCCAACACTGAGCCCTGTGGAACATCACTTAACACAGCTTTCTATTCACAACAGCAGCCATCGATCACTCCCCTTTGTTTCCTGTTGCTGAGTCACTCAGGATCCAGTTGGACACATTGCCCTGGATGCCATGGGCTTTGACTTTATTGAGCAGTCTGCCATGTGGGACTGTCCCTTACTAAAAGACAGCACCCACTACACTGCCATCATCGATCCATCTTGTCAATCCCCTTTTCAAAGAATTCAATCAAGTTTGTGAGGTTTGACCTTCCATGAACGAAGCCATGCTAACCATCCCCGACAATCATGACTTTCCAAAGTTAAAGGAAAACTAATTTATCTTCTAACCTGAAACATTGTTAACTGGGCTTGACCTCATTGGGAGAAAAATGCCTGTTAATTGTGAAATATTAATATGTCAATTTCATGCCACTAAGTTACTTCGGAATCCTTGTTGCAGGAGGTGCTGCTTATAACAGACAAAATAAAGTAGGCAGAAAGAGAAGGATGTGGAAATCTCATGCTGTAGAATGTATCACCATTCAATACATGTCACACATTGTGAGTTTGTTTCTCATGAAATTATTTCCTTTAAGGTGTCAATCTATTTCATGTTGCTGCCCATGAATTTGGTCACGCACTGGGGCTTGGTCACTCCAGGCATCGTTCTGCTGTGATGTATCCTACGTACAAATACGGTCGATCAAATATAATCTCTCTTTCATGGGATGATATCATAGCTGTGCAGGATCTGTATGGTATGAGCATTATTTTTTTAAACATAACAAATAGAAAAGGTATAACGCTTATTAAATTATTCACAGAATGAATATTAGAAAACAAAAGATGTTGCCCTGTCCACTTCTTAACAGTTGGATACTGACTCAGTAAAGCTGAATAGTTATTATTTTAAAACGGTCTCTAATGATGTTTTCATCATCTCCAAAGTTACAAACTTAATTTGCACGGTTCCAAAATGCATGTAGATTATGTTTCTTGGTTGGAAACAGATTTAAGTACTTGATTTAAAAATAGCATATCAACATCATACACTCTTATTTTATGTCATATTTTGCTTGATTTTTCACTGTTATAATCACTTATTCATTTAAATAGAATGTTCATGGTTTGCAGATGGTGTGTTGTATACAGGTGTGAGCTTAAAGAGGGTCAGAGAGAGTATTGTCAATGTTTGTGGTTAAATCTCAATTGTTCCCCTTGCTTTTTCATTCTGCATACATTAGTGCCTCCCCTTGGTTCCCTTAATACGGCTAATTCCCGTTGGGAATATTTTGTGTCACTGCTTTGTGAAGTGAGGGATATTAATATCTATGGAGGGGTGTTAGCCCAGTTTTTCCTAAATTGGTCACAACAGAAACAAACACAGACAAAGAAAAATAAATAAATCAAACAAATACAACAGAAACAAATAGATACAAACAGTTACAGCAAAATCAAACAGTCCACACTTAAAGGAAAGGTGCTTCTGGAAACTGTGGTTTTTTAAGGCGTGTCATGATGCAGTGATGTCACATAGTTCCCCCATTAGACCTGCAGCTTAATTTTATCACAGACAATACACTGTCAATATCTGCCAAATTTGAACATCAATGATTCCCAGTTGTTTTGAGAGCATCCGCATCCGAATCAATCAGATGGTCATCAATCCAGGAAAGAACTTTCCAATTTGTTGTTGTTTGAACAAGAGATTTCACCTCCTGTTCACCAACATTTCGCAGCATAGTGAATACGTTGTGACTTTTTTTTAAGAAATCTTGGAATCCTGAAAGATCAGGGAAGAAAGGTGTGTCCGTGTGGAATTCCAAACTTTGCTGAAAAGTAGCACTGCCCATTTGAATAGGAAAGGATGATCAATCTTGGTTCCCAGCTGTTTAGTTCCATCAACACCTGAGATGGAAAACAATGCTCATTTTTTCTCAATTTTTCAGCAATGCCTTTCTCCTGGAGGAGCCAGAGGGACAAGTCCCACAGCAGCCCTGGGGGAATCAAGGCCACTCAGAGCCCCAGTGTGGGAGTCCAGGGCACCAGCTGATGATTGACCTGAACTGAACAAGCTGCTTAGCATGAGGTGGCATTCTCAGTAGCACAGACTTTCTCATTCCTGGTATCAGTTTCCATCTGGAGCGGAGTATTAAGATCGCACTAGAGACTACTCGGTCATAAAAAGAGGTGTATCACCAACATTTGATGGAAACAGCCAAAAGACAACATTTCAGATTTTTGAACTTTTATATAACTAGCAAACTGAAAGGGACATAGACTAAACATTACTTAACAGGCTACTGAAACCCCAAATTCAATGTCATTTTTAATTAATTAACAAACACAACCAAATATGCCTTACAAAATATTTTATTACACTCCATGCTTCTGGCAGGTGCATAACACTAAGGATGACATCCTGAGATCCCCTCAGTTTTCCAGCAGCCTCACATCTCCCTTTCCTGCCCAGTCCAAATTCACAAACTCTTTCACTAATCATGACAATGAGGGGATAGTGAAATCCATGTCTATTTTCAATAGTTTTATCAATATTATTCAATTGTAACCTTAATCTCTTCTTTTGCAATAAATACTTCTTTCTCTCTTTAGGATTCATACAAATGTATCGTCAACAATCTGCAGAACCACTAATAACAGATAAATGTGATCCCTCCACATCATTTGATGCTGCCATCAGTGCACACGGTGAAATATTGCTCTTCAAAAATAAGTAAAAGTTTATAATTTATATGCTCACCTTTGTATAATATGGATGTTGACATTGCTGCTTGATTTTTAAGCAGTTTGATGAATGGTGCATGTGGTTTGATGTGTTGGTTAGATACTTCTGGCGAATAGAACCAAAAGTAGCTGATGCCAAGTTCATCGCTATCCAAGATGTCTGGCATGGTCTCCCATCGAGCATCGACGCTGCTTGTGAAATTCCTGAGGACAATATTATTTATTTTTTCAAAGGTAACTCAATTTATTCTGCATTGCTTCCAAAGTAGAGATGAATTGAAACGATATGAATACAACTAACACAGAGCAACACTGGCACTAGATTGAGTAAGGGTTTGAAGGGCTTTTGACTGAAACGGCGATTTTCCTGCTCCTCGAATGCTGCCTGACCTGCTGTGCTTTTCCAGCACCACTCTAACCCTGACACTAGGTTGAAACTAGCAAGATTCAGATTAAATTAGTAGAATTTGTATTTAACTGCCGAATGTTTTAACTTTATACAGAAGGAGAGGCAAAGACCATCGTGGTTCATCCAATAAATTTCAAAATCCAAAATAAATACAATTAAGACAGCAACATAACTTCAGCATGGCTATCAAACTGATGTGAGCTGATTGCTGACCTGGGATACACTCCCGATTGTCCTTGAATGGGATTTATATGAAACACTTCTTTCATTTGCAGGATCAAAATTTTGGACTTACAGCCATTTTGGACGGAGCCAAAACTCCTCTCAATCCATCTCCCTGTTTGGATTTCCAACATATGTGAAGCAAATCGATGCAGTAGTATTTATTCAACAGACAAAAAAACTAATATTCTTTGTGGGGACGATGTACTGGAGGTAAGTATTGTTCGCTGTTATTGTTTTTGCTGTCCAGCCTTTAATCTCCCACTCACCAGGAATCGGTTGCAGCCATCAATGTCCTCAATCACCTTCTCTCCTTTTCGATGTAGTTTCAATTTTCTGAGGAAAGGATAACCATTTCTGCAGCATAGATTGTGGTAATGTGTGGAGACTCTGCAGAACCCTTAACACAGCAGACTCCAGACAACTGAAGGGAATTGAAAGCTCTGAAAGATTCCAGTTACTCCGGAGAAATCAGAGGGTTCTGCTGCATTTAGGTTAATAGCTACCCAGGAAAAGGTGGACGATTAAATTCAGGGTCTAACCACTAGGTAACTTATAAACTGGTACCTCTTCCACAACTTACCAACCTCACAACTATACCTTCCCCTGACCACGTAAACCTCCAGACTATGACCCAGAGACTGTCTACTGTCAGATCCAACACTCCCTCATTCCTCAAACCTGAAATCTAACATCAGTCCCGTTTACTCTGCGCTGTCAGATCAGTCCCCAATTACTCTGCACTGCCAGATCAGTCCCCAATTACTCTGCACTGCCAGATCAGTCCCCAATTACTCTGCACTGTCAGATCAGTCCCTGATTCCTCTGCACTGCTAGATCAGTCCCCAATTACTCTGCACTGTCACATCAGCTCCTGATTACTCTGCACTGTCACATCAGCCCCCGATTACTCTGCACTGTCAGATCAGCTCCTGATTACTCTGCACTGTCAGATCAGCTCCTGATTACTCTGCACTGCCAGATCAGTCCCTGATTACTCTGCACTGCCAGATCAGTCCCTGATTACTCTGCGCTGCCAGGTCAGCTCGTGATTACTCTGTGCTGCCTGATCAGTCCTAGATTACTCTGCACTGCCTTATCAGCCCCCGATTACTCTGCTCTGTCAGATCATTCCCTGATTACTGTCCATGGCCAGAACAGTCCCGGATTTACTCTACACTGCCAGATCAGTCCCCGATTACTCTCCACTGTGAGATCAGTCCCCGATTACTCTGCACTGCCCGGTCAGCCCATGATTACTCTGCTCTGCCAGATCAGTCCATGATTACTCTACACTGCCAGATCAGCCCCTGATTAATCTGCACTGTCAGATCAGCCCTTGATTACTCTACACTGCCAGATCATTCCCCAATTACTCTACACTGCCAGATCAGTCCCTGATTACTCTACACTGCCAGATCAATCCCTGATTACTCTGCACTGCCAGATCCGTCTCCAATGACTCTGCACTGTCAGATCAGTTCCTGATTACTCTACACTGCCAGATCAATCCCCGATTACTCTACACTGCCAGATCAATCCCCGATTACTCTGCACTGTCAGATCAGTCCCCGATTACTCTGCACTGCCAGATCATTCCTCAATTACTCTGCACTGCCAGATCAGCCCCTGATTACTCTACACTGCCAGATCAGTCCCTGATTACTCTACACTGCCAGATCAATTCCTGATTACTCTGCACTGCCAGATCAGTCCCTGATTACTCTACACTGCCAGATCAATCCCTGATTACTCTGCACTGCCAGATCAATCCCTGATTACTCTGCACTGCCAGATCAGCCCCTGATTACTCTACACTGCCAGATCAGTCCCTGATTACTCTGCACTGCCAGATCAATCCCAGATTGCTCTGCACTGTCAGATCAGTCCCTGATTACTCTGCACTGCCAGATCAGTCCCCGATTACTCTGCGCTGCCAGGTAAGCCCGTGATTACTCTGTGCTGCCTGATCAGTCCTAGATTACTCTGCACTGCCTTATCAGCCCCCGATTACTCTGCTCTGTCAGATCATTCCCTGATTACTCTCCATGGCCAGATCAGTCCCGGATTTACTCTACACTGTGAGATCAGTCCCCGATTACTCTGCACTGCCCGGTCAACCCATGATTACTCTGCTCTGCCAGATCAGGCCCCGATTACTCTGCACTGTCAGATCAATCCCCGATTACTCTCCACTGTGAGATAAGACCCCGATTACTCTGCACTGCCATATCAGTCCCTCATTTCTCTGCACTCCCAGAACAGACCCTGATTACTCTGCCCTGCCAGATTAGTCCACGATTATCTGCACTGTCAGGTCAGTCCCCGATTACTCTGCACTGCTAGAACTGTTCCTGATTACTCTGCACTGCTAGAACTGTTCCTGATTACTCTGCACTGTCACATCAGTCCCCGATTACTCTGCACTGTCAGGTCAGTCCCCGATTACTCAGCACTGCCAGATCAGTCCCTGATTACTCTGCACTGCCAGATCAGCCCCCGGTTACTCTGCACTGTCAGATCAGTCCCTGATTACTCTGCGCTGTCAGATCAGTCCCTGATTACCCTGCACTGCCAGGTCAGCCCATGACAACTCTGTACTGCCTGATCAGTCCTAGATTACTCTGCACTGCCTTATCAGCCCCTAATGACTCTGCACCGTCAGATCATTCCCTGATTACTCTCCATGGCCAGATCAGTCCCCGATTTACTCTACACTGCCAGATCAATCCCTAATTACTCTACACAGCCAGATCATTCCCCGATTACTCTCCACTGTGAGATCAGTCCCTCATTACTCTGCACTGCAAGATCAGCCCCCGATTACTCTGCACTGTCAGATCAGCCCCTGATTACTCTGCGCTGTCAGATCAGTCCCTGATTACTCTGCACTGCCAGATCAATCCCTGATTACTCTGCACTGTCAGATCAGCCCCTGATTACTCTGCACTGTCAGATCAGCCCCTCATTACTCTGCACTGCCAGATCAGCCCCCGATTACTCTGCACTGTCAGATCAGTCCCTCATTACTCTGCACTGTCAGATCAGCCCCTGATTACTCTGCACTGTCAGATCAGCCCCTCATTACTCTGCACTGCCAGATCAGCCCCCGATTACTCTGCACTGTCAGATCAGCCCCTGATTACTCTGCACTGTCAGATCAGTCCCTCATTACTCTGCGCTGCCAGGTCAGCCCATGACTACTCTGCACTGCCTTATCAGCCCCCGATTATTCTGCACCGTCAGATCATTCCCTGATTACTCTCCATGGCCAGATCAGTCCCCGATTTACTCTGCACTGCCAGATCAGCCCCCGATTACTCTCCACTGTGAGATCAGTCCCCGATTACTCTCCACTGTGAGATCAGTCCTAGATTACTCTGCACTGTCAGATCAGTCCCCGATTACTCTGCGCTGCCAGGTCAGCCCCTGATTATTCGGTACTGCCTTATCAGCCCCCGATTACTCTGCTCTGTCAGATCATTCCCTGATTACTTTCCATGACCAGATCAGTCCCCGATTACTCTGCACTGTCAGGTCAGTCCCCGATTACTCAGCACTGCCAGATCAGTCCCCGATTTACTCTACACTGTCAGGTCAGCCACCAATTACTCTACACTGCCAGATCAGTCCCTGATTACTCTGCACTGTCAGAACAGACCCTGATTACTCTGCACTGCCAGATCAGTCCCGATTACTCTGCACAGCCGGATGAGTCCCCAATTACTCTACACTGCCAGATCATTCCCTGATTACTCTGCACTGTCAGATCAGTCCCTCATTACTCTGCACTGCCCGGTAAGTCCCTGATTACTCTGCACTGCCAGATCAGTCCCGATTACTCTGCACAGCCAGATCAGTCCCGATTACTCTGCACTGTGAGGTCAGTCCCCGATTACTCTGCACTGTCAGATTAGTCCCCGATTACTCTGCACTGCCAGATCAGTCCCCGATTTACTCTGCACTGCTGGATGAGTCCCCAATTACTCTACACTGCCAGATCAGTCCCTGATTACTCTGCACTGTCAGGTTAGTCCCTGATTACTCTGCACTGCCAGATCAGTCCCAGATGTAGAGGGACCGTGACAATCTTCCCTTGAAACCCCAGCTCTTCCCAACACTTATCCTGGGATAGCCTTCCACTTGTTCCATCTGATACAAGCGTTACTGCTCTCAATATGTCTGGCTCATTGTTGACTCAGTTATCAACGCTCAGATCCTCCTGAGCTGCACATGGTGAGAACAAAAAGGAAATTTGATTTTTTGCTTTTGGAAACAAGTACAATTTTCTCTTGAGTTTTCAATAACAAGGTCAGTATCTCAGTAACAAATGGGAACTTTCCAAATATTTTCATTTCATTAATGTCCCAACGTGATTTACTGATGTGTCTTGCAATTCTCCCCCTCTCTCCCAAGTGCTGTATTGGTGATTTCAGAAGGTCATTGTGTACATGTTGTAGGAATGATCATCGGGGCTGTTAGAAAATCCTGGTCAAAGAAACAAAAGCTGTGCTGATGGTATCTGGCTGAAAGCAAACATCAGGGAGAAACCAAAATATAGAACAAAGAAGCTGAAATAATGGTAAATGATTATAGGTTGAAATTGCTGCATTCAATATTGGGGATTGACCAAATGTATTCTGCCATTATAAGCGAGTGGAATACCATTGTGAATCCATGTTTTGCAATTACATACACATGAGCAAAGTTGAACAAATAATATCGCAGGACAGTTCACTGAATACATACCCAGCCAACTTGCTGAAGACCAGGAATCCAAACGATACTTTCAGTCGTTAACCCGTCAACATCAGAGTCAGGGATACAGCCTTGTGAAGGCTGGAAATTTCACTCTGTTGAAGTTGAGGCAGGGAACATGAAACAGGGAAAAGCTCTAGCTGTCGTATTTGGCAGTTAATTAATATTATAAAAAAACCAAAGATAGGTTCAGTCACCTGAGTGGGAAGGCTGTGCTGAGACAGGAGGATTGTATACAGTACTGTCAAGCCAACTCACTGACCATAGTATTTCAACGATGTCTATCAGAAGGTGGTGTGAGGGAGATAAATCTGAGTCACACTGTTATAATAACTGAAATTTACATTTGAATGAGTGTGGTATTAAATTTAAGTTCCACGTTGTTTCAATAAAGTAGACAAAACAAATGAAATTCAACGCCAATAAAGACTGTTCGCAATTTAAATAGGCTTTAGTACTTGAACATACTGGAGCACAAGTTTCCACGTTATGGGTAATGTGTAAAATTGTTCACTTATTTAGTAATCTTACACATTATGATACAAGTTGTATTAACTAAAGTTGTTTTATTTTCGGCTGTTCAGTTATAATGATGAAACAAAGTCTATGGACGATGGCTATCCAAAACAGATAAATAGCAGCTGGCCAGGAATCGATGATAACATAGATGCTGCCTTACAAAATAATGGTAAGTGTATCATAGTGACAAAAGTTTCTTAAAACTTCAAATGGAGAAGATTTTTACTGTCATTGTCCATTTAAATTCTGCTGGATAACAAACTTCAGGAGAATTAGTACAATTGGAATGATCTCCTTTATAATTGCTGATGAAACACAAAGATTCCTGCAGATAACATTATTGGGCCAATTCTGTTTTTTAAGCAAATTGAATACAGTGATATTTTTCTGATTATTTTCCCTAGGATTGCTGTACTTCTTCAGTGGGTCACGCCTGTATGAATATGACAACTGGAGAAGGGAAATTGTTCGTACGTTAAATTCTAACAAATGGTTGGGATGCTGAGCCTCTGAATTCAGACTCACTATACAACGTATATTTTAGGCTAAAGGTCAAATCCAAATTGTCTCGAGGTTCTGTGGAAAGATGAGGAAGTTCATTTACAAAGAGAGATGGAAGAAGTGGGTCTTCTTCACCTTGGAGAGGAGATTTGAGCGAGATAAACAAAATCGAATATAAAACTGCAATAATTACTGTAATTAATCTGTATTTATACCGTAAGGTTAATGTGGTAAAATATTTCAAGCTCTATGAATTAACATGAGTATAATGTGGACACTGAGCTACATAAGACTTTTACATTTCGAATTAGATGTAGGTTTTATTGTCATGTGTTCTCAATACTGGGTACAGGATTACCGCACGCAGCACCAAAGTCTTAGTTACAGAAATAGAGAAATAAAGAAATAAATTAAAAAGTTCAGTATGACGGTGTTCTTAGCATAAAAAGTAGAAGAATAAAGAAATAGAGGTGAAAGTTAAAGATTACAGTCCTTTAAGCCATGGACCTGCAGGTGCTTTTCCCAGAAGAGCTTGCTCTCCCTGGTGCTGGGCTGAGACCTATCCCAGAATGCCAGGCTTTGTCCCCACCTCACAAAGTTTCAGCACTGACCACCACCTTGTTGCTGACCAGCACTGCTGCCAGCCACTGCCACGCCCCATCACTGCTGCTGACTCCAAATGGTCAGAAACATTAGAAACTAAAATGAAACTGAGAAAAGAAGGAAAAGGAGGTATTAGGCAAATGATCAAAAGCTTGGTCAAAGACTTGTGCTTTAAACAGCATCACAACAAAAGGAAAAGGGGCAGAGTCATCAAGAATAAGAAGGAGAATTAAAAAGCTCAAGTCATGGTATATGAGAGCACAGCAAATCACGATAGAATTACCAAAATCAAAGCTGTGAAGAGATCAGATTTGGTGGGGGCTGTTGTCTCAGAGGATTCTAGGCAGGTTAGAGAAATCACAGGAATCTGAAAGCTGATGAGCATATGTCAAATGATGCATTCAAAATGGGTGGTTAATTTGTCATCACCCAGTGAATAACATCTCTGACAGAATTTAGCAGGAAATTACAAATATTTTAAGTTTTTGTCCAATGCCTGGAGGAGTAGATTTTGGAGCCAAACGTTTATAACCCCAATTTGACAACGACATCGGGATCTGAAACCCTTGGTGAAATGCTGATTTATAAATCTGAATAAGCAATGCCAGATTACTTACCTTGGATGGATCACTTTGGAGATTCTTGTCATGTGTGCTTTGTGACTGTTGCTACCACACCAGTAGATGGTGATCTTTCTTCATCAATCCCATTCTGAAGGGAATATTGTTTTCCTTGTGTGGACAACTTTGGGAAGTCATAAACATCCCACCTCAAAAAAAATGAAAAGAAGTGCCCATGTCTGGGGGGTGGGGCACAGTTAATCTTTTTGATCTGTGACCCTTTATGTCTACAATCTTAATGAAAGGCCATCGATGTGAAATGTTCACTCCATTGATCCCTCCACCCTACACACAGAAGTGTTTTCAGAATTTTCTGTTGTAATTTCCGACTTACAGCAACCAACATAACATAAGAACGTAAATTATAGGGACAGGCATTGGTCACTTAGTTGCTCAACACTGCCCTGCCATTCTATAAAATTAGGGCTGATCTGAGGTTGACTTAACCCCACTTCCCCATCGGCTTTCCACAAACCTTCTCTCCCTATCAATCAAAACTCTTTCTCTCACAGACTTCTGTACATTCAATGATCTAGACCCCCCTCGCTCACCAGGGGAGGGGAGAGCGAGGAGAGAGAATTCCAAACACCACTGACAATCAGAGGGATGCTGCACAAAGTTAAAAATCACACCACACCAGGTTATAATCCAATAGGTTTATTTGGAAGCACTAGCTTTCGGAGCGCTGCCCCTTCATCATGTGGTTTAGGGAAACTGGGAGACCCCTGCTGGTGAGAACCATGCATTACATTTGTCTTCCTTCAGAAACTTACACTGGTTTGTAAAAGAGACACGAGGAGGCTAATTCGTAGAGTCATAGAGATGTACAGCACAGAAACAGACCCTTCGGTCCAACCCATCCATGCCGACCAGATATCCCAACCCAATCTAGTCCCACCTGCCAGCACCCGGCCCATATCTTCCTAAACCCTTTCTATTCATATACCCATCCAGGCGCCATATCAATGCTGTAATAGTACCAGGTGTGCTACAGCTAAAAAATGTGTTTGCTGGAAAAGCGCAGCAGGTCAGGCAGCATCCAAGGAGCAGGAGAATCAACATTTCGGGCATAAGCCCTTAATCAGAAAGAAGATTCCTGATGAAGGGCTTACACCCAAAACGTCAAATCTCCTGCTCCTTGGATGCTGCCTGACCTGCTGCGCTTTTCCAGCAACACATTTTCAGCTCTGATCTCCAGCATCTGCAGTCCTCACCTTCTCCCAGGTAGACTACAGTTGAATAAAGGCAACAATAGAGGCATGAGGGAGGAGCTGACTGGAATTGACTGGGAGAGAAGCCTAGCAGGAAAGACAGTGGAACATCAAAGGCAGGAGTTTCTGGGAGGAATTAGAGAGCCACAGAAACAATTCATCCCGAGGAAAAAGGAACATAGTAAAGGGAGGATGAGGCAACCATGGCTGACTACGGAAATCAGGGACAGTGTATCAACAAAAGAGAAAGTAGTGCAGTGTGGTGTGAAGCCGGGGGATTGGGACGTTCACAAAGACTGTGCACTTTGGTAGAAAGTAGTGCAGTGTAGTGTGAAGCCGGGGGATTGGGACGTTCACAAAGACCGTGCACTTTGGTAGAAAGAATAGAGAGAAAATTCAGAAATCGGAAGTGCAAAGGGACTTGGGATTTCTGGTCCAGGTTTCTATGAAGGTAAACTTTCAGGTTCAGCCAGGAGTTAGGAAAGCAAATATAATGATGGTATTTATTTGAGGGGACTGGAATATTAAAGCAGGAATGTACTTCTTAGGCTCTGTAAGGCTCTGGCCAGACCATATTAAGAGTATTGTGAGCAATTTTGGGCCCCATATCTCAGGAAGAATGTACAGGCCCTGGAGTGTGTCCAGAGGAGATTCATGAGAATGGTCCCAGGAATGAACAGCTGAACACATGAGGAACATTTGAGGACTCTGGGACTAGACTTGATGGAGTTTAGAAGGATGAAGGAGGAATCACATTGAAACTTACAGAATACTGAATGGCCTGGACAGAGTGGATGTTGGGACAATGTGTCCATTGGCAGGAGAGATGAGGACATGAAGGCACAGCCTTAGAGTAAAGTTCTTAATTGCCAAAGGGATCAAAGGTTAAAGGGAGAAAGCAGGAGAATTTGGTTGATGGAAGCCATGGTCAAATGGCAGAGCACACTCAATGGGCTGAATGGCCCAATTCCTGCTCCTATGTCTTATAGTCTTATGGTCTTTAGCACTTAATAGTAAGGCCCTGGGGCAGGCTACCTAACAAAAATACATGGGAGTTCAGGTTCCTAGTTCCTTGAAAGTGGAGTCCCAGGTAGACAGGATAGTGAAGAAGGTAAAAGAGAAAATGCTGGAAAATCTCAGCAGGTCTGGCTGTATCTGTAAGGAGAGAAAAGAGCTGACGTTTTGAGTCTAACTGACCCTTAGTGAAGAAGGTGTTCAATATCTTGCTTTTATTGGTCAGAGTATTGAGTAGAGGAGTTGGGAGGTATTGTTGCAGCTGTACAGGATATTGGTTAGGCCACTTTTGGAATATTGTATACAATTCTGGTCTTCCTGCTATTGGAAAGATGTTGTGAAACTTGAAAGGGTTCAGAAAAGATTTACAAGGATGTTGCCAGGGTTGGAGGATTTGAGCGATAGGGAGAGGTTGAACATGTTGGGGCTGTTTTCCCTGGAGCATCGGAGGCTGAGGGGTAACCTTATAGAGGTTTACAAAATTATGGGGGTGTGTGGATAGGGCAAATAGAAAAGGTTTTTTTTCCAGGGGTGGGTGAGTCCATAACTAGAGACATAGATTTAAGGTGAGAAGGTAAAGATTTAAAATGGACCTAAGGGGCAACTTTTTCACACAGAAGGTGGTACGTGTATGGAATGAGCTGCCAGAGGAAGTGGTGGAGGCTGGTACAATTGCAACATTTAAGAGGCATTTGGATAGGTATATGAATAGGAAGGGTTTGGAGGGAGATGGGCTGGGTGCTGGCAGGGGGAACTAAATTGGGTTGGGGTATCTGGTCGGCATGGACCGGTTGGACCGAAGGGTCTGTTTCCATGCTGTACATCTCTATGACTGTATGAATAAGCCTCCTCATGTCTCTTTCACAAACCAGTGTAAGTTTCTGAAGGAAGACAAGTGTAATGCATGGTTCTCACCAGCAGGGGTCTCCCAGCATGGTTCTCACCTGAGTAGGAATCATCAGGATATTCTTAGCAACCTCCAAATACTCTGCACTGCGCTGCCTGGCTCTGTGTGTGTGTGTGTGTGTGTGTGTGTGAAGTTTACAAGGGGGTTGGAGTTTCATTAATGGGGTTAGTTGCTGATAGTTTATAACTGTTTACATTCGGCTTGAGGCTAGTTACTTGTAAATGGTCAATGTTTGCTCTTAACCTGGGTGTGAAGATGAGGTAAATTGGGAAAAGTTGTGTACCTATTTTCAAATCTTTAACTTTTATGATGACTCCAACAATAATGGAGCTTGATTTCCAGTGAGATACTGCAGTGAGTTATGAGAAGAATTCAGGCTTTGCAATCAGCTTTCTTTATTGGATTAATTCGATATTTTCATGATCTTCACTGGATTTTAAGAATCCCACACTGAACTTCGTTTCTGTTCTCCTCAGCTCACTTCTATTTTGTGTTTGGTCTTAAAACATTATTATATTCTGTTCACGGCTCCAAAAGGACACTTCCCCTATATCCTGTTTAATTTGAATTGTGTTCCCTGTAAATGGATGAAGAATGACTTCAGCAGCACTGCTTGGGGGAGGTGTCCTTTAATTTGTCAATATATGTTATTCACATCCCTTCATTCACACTCACTCTGGAGCCCTGCAATTGTTTTCTATTCAGATAATTGATATAATGTTGAAAAGCACAGTTGTATTTAGTTCCTCCCAGAGGCGATTGACCCACGTGTGATGGAACAAAATTATTCCCCGTGGCACTTTTTGATCGAATGGCAATCAATCTAAGTTGGTGCCCTCTGACCTCAGCCAATCGGATCAGTTTCTCCTTTGCGATTTTATCAAGGGGACCCTTTTAATTTTGAAAGCTGCTAACAAATCTCCTCAATTCTCCCAGACAAAACTGACATGAAGACTGGTGGAGTAGCAGAAAGCATAAGGGACTGTCAGAGAATACAGGAGGATAGAGATAGGCTGGAGAGTTGGGCAGAAAAGTGGCAGATGGAGTTCAATCCAGACAAATGGGAGGTGATGCATTTAGGCAAGACTAATTCTAGAGCGAATTATACAATGAATGGAACAGCCTTGGGAAAAGTTGATGGGCAGAGAGATCTGGGAGTGCAGGTCCACTGCACCCTGAAGGTGGCTGCACAGGTGGATAGAGTGGTCAAGAAGGCATATGGTATACTTGATTTGGAGATGCTGGTGTTGGACTGGGGCTCGATTGTAACACAGAATTTATGATCAAGCCCTCCACTATCACCTGATGAAGGAGCATCGCTCCGAAAGCTAGTGTGCTTCCAATTAAACCTGTTGGACTGTAACCTGGTGTTGTGTGATTTTTAACTTTATAGTATGCTTGCCTTCATTGGACGGGGTATTGCGTATAAGAGCTGGCAAGTCATGTTAAAATTGTACAAGACATTGGTTCGGCTGCATTTAGAATACTGTGTACAGTTCTGGTCCCCACATTACCAAAAGGATGTGGTCACTCTGGAGAGGGTGCAGAGAAGGTTTACGAGGATGTTGCCTGGTATGGAAGGTGTTAGCTGGAAGAGAGCTTGAGTAGGTTAGGATTATTTTCATTTAAAAAATGGAGATTGTGGGGGGACCTGATTGAGGTTTACAAAATTATGAAAGGTATAGACAGGGTGGACAGGTGGGGAACAGAGGGATACAGACGCTTAGGAATCAGATGACAGGTTTAGGTAGAACATTTGGATCGGCTCAGGCTTGGAGGGCCGAAGAGCCTGTTCCTGGGCTGGAAATTTTCTTTGTTCTTTGTTCTTTGCTAACAAATCTCCACAATTCTCCCAGACAAAACTGCTAACAAATCTCAACTGCTAACAAATTGCCTCAATTCTCCAAGACAAAAAAAACTTTCATAAAAAACTGAGACAAGAGTAGGGCATTGTCCTTTCAAGCCTGCTCCACCATTCAATAAGATCTAACCTGGGTCTGACTTTAACCTCAGCTCTACATTCCTGCATTCCCTGAATAATCTTCAGCTTCCTGCTCACCAAAGATTTACAAACGTGTGAGAGAATCCAAACTCTGCATCTCTGTGTGATTCCCCGAATGGAGGGTGGAGCCTTGTCCCCAGGAATTCTTCCATTGGGCAATAGTCAAAAGACAGTGAGTCAACTCAGACTTTAATTAAACAAACCCTTCCTTATTTAACTCTTGAGGTACCAATACTCAATGTAAAACTGAAATTAATTGAATCATTTACTTCGAACTTCATCTAACTAAATTTCAACTTTAATTCACTTCATTGAACTTCACTTTAGTTAACTTTAATTTAATCTTCACTTAAAGCTAACTTTAACTCTAATAAGGGTTGGCTTGAAGTCAATACCACCTTGATTCGGGTGAAACGGCCAGTTATCGCTGTCAGTGTTGGCCTGGCTGGGTGGTTCTTTGTCCCTGAGAACGTAATGTCAAGGTGCGTACTTCTCAAATGTGGCTCTCAAGGGCTCACTCCTGCAAAATCATCTGTGCTGGTGACGTTTTCCCCAAGTGTGCTCATTTTCTGGAAACTTTTCTGGCAGTCAGCCAAGGAATTGACCAAACCTGATCCCAATGTTGGGTCCCAGCCAGTGGAGTTTACTGGTAAACAACTCTCAAATGTTGAAACCAAATCATAAACAGCCACATGCCCACCCTCTATGGAAGGTAACATGGTCGAGCAGACCAACGTACAACTTCCTTATTTGGTCAACACAGGAAACTACAGGTCGCAGTTTCAGGACAGATCACATTCTGTCCTAGGTGCAGATTGAACCAAAGTCAGAACTTAAACTCCTGAGCGGCTCAGTGGTGAAGGACACAGGTTCAATTCCACCTTTGAGCCCTTATCTGTGTGGGGTTAGTACGTTCTCTCCATTTCTACATGGGTTCCTACCCACATTCCAAAGAAGAGCAGGTTAGAGTGGATTGGCCATGCTAAATTGCCTTATAGTATCCAGGGATGTGCAGGCTGGGTGGGTTAGCCATGGGGATAGCAAGGTTATGCGGAGTGGCCTAAGTACCAGGCTCTTGGGAGAATCAGTGTGAATTCAATGGGCTGAATGGCCTCTTTCCATGCTATGCTATGATTCTAAACTAGCTTGACCAAATTTCCCAGCATGCTTGATTTTAGTTCTGAAACCGTCTTTCCCTTGCTGGCTACCTGACCACAGTATTAAATGGGTGCCTCCTTATTTTAAAATATGACCTCGAGTTTGAGATTTTCAAACAAGAGAAAACATCCTTTTAACATCCACCCAATCAGGTCCCTCAGGATTCAGACTCTGCTAAACTCCAGAGGATATAGGCTTGACCTGCCTGGCCTTTCCTCATACTTCAGGGATTAGTCCAGGAAACATTCTCTGAACACCTTCCAACACATTAACATCCTTCTGCAAGTACGGTGAGACCAGACATGATCTCACCAATGCCCTGCCAAACTGAAGCCTAACCTCTGTACTCTTGTATTCAATTCCCCTCAATCAAATAAGACATTCTCTGAGCTTTCCTGATCATTTTGTACCTGCATACTGACCTTCGCTGGTTCACACATGAGGAGACCCAGCTCCTTTGTTTCCCAGAGCTCTGCAACCTCTCACTGTTCAGATAATTTTTTTCGTCATTCTTTTAGACAGAATTTCACCGTTTCCATGTTATACTCCATTTACCAGGCCTTTGGCCATTACAGATCCTACCCCTGTCCTTTTGTAAGCTCCTTAATTCCTCTTCACAACCCATTTTATGACATTAGCAAATTTAACTGCCTCACCTTTGACACCTCCTCAAAATCATTAAATAAATTGGAATTGACCCAGCAGTGACTCCTGTGACACACCACGCATGACATTGTGTCAGCCTGAGTAAGACCCCTTCTTCCTACTCTCTGCTTCATGTTAACCATGTGGCCGCAGTGACAGAGTCTCAGGTGCCAGAGAGAAGAGTGTGGCCCTTAGCCTGGCCCAACAGAGAAGGTCATTGACCTTCTTTCAGCACTGCTGCAAATTCCCCCACACCGCTGGGATGGTACTGACTCCGATGGCAACCTCTGATTGGATGGCAGTCCTCCCAATCAAGGGGAGCCCTAATTTGCAGCTCCCCCTGGACCAGGACCTCAAAGCCCTTATCAGAGAATGGTGCTGCCATGTTTCCTTTCTCTGACATGTTCAGATTTGGGCCTTGGCTGAATCGAGCTGCCTTGGAAAGCCAATGGAGATGGTGTAGGTCCAAGCGATGCTGGTCTTGGCAGAAATCCAATGGGTGGAGGGTTGATCTGGCTGTGAGGGAATTTACCGAGGTAATGGGGCAAGTTTAATAAGGTACAATGAGAAATCTCACAAGACTTCACGATAAGAATCCCTCCATAAAGACGAACACAACTCACAGTTAGACGAAAAAAAGTGAGTTGCAGCACAACATTTCCCATCCGACCAGACTGTTCCTCAGAAGTGAGGAAGAATTGTTTTGTGGAAATGTCATATCGGACTCAAACGATAACTCTATTTCTCTCTCTCCAGCTGTCACTAGTCCTGCCCCAGAATTCCCAACATTTTCTGTTTCTGTGTCACCAGATGAGGTTTGTATCGAGGGGTTAAGGAAGAGAAGACAGGCATGTTTATACCATCTGGTGTCATCAAAGGTGATTGTGAGTTGCAGGGGAGTGGGGCTGTGAGGGAGTGACTCGGTATGAAGCACGTTGAGTGTTTCAGGTCCAGAGAGGTCTATGTTCTCAGTCACACACACGCAATGATGATGATCGCCTTCCCTGCCCCATGTTAGTAAAGACATTTATACGTGTCGTACCCCTCTGCTCACCACTGACCTCTCTGCCTGCCCCTATCCTGATCCCATCCCTTCATCGACCCTGCCCTGGCCTCTGTTCCCCTCCCCGGCTCCTCTCTTGCCCCTGCTCATGCCTCGTCCCTTACTTGCCCTTTTCCTGACCTCTCTCTCTGACCCCCTCTCTCTGACCCCCTTGTACAATCATACCTGGCTTAACCGATATCCTCACAGCACCTTATCTGTTTGTCTGTAACATCTACCATTATTTGCAGGCACGTTTCATTCTTGTATACACATTTTAGTACATTCTCCCTGTCCATCCGCCTTGTCCACTCTCCCTGTCCCCTGACCCTGCCCCCTCTCCCTGCCCCCTCTCCCTGTCCCCTCTCCCTGCCCCCTCTCCCTGTCCGCTCTCCCTGAAACCCCCCCCCGCCCTGACCTCACTCCCTGTCCCCTCTCCCTGACCCCTCTCCCTGTCACCACTCCCTGTCCCCTCTCCCTGCCCCCTCTCCCTGCCCCCTCCCCCTGTCCTCTCTCCCCGTCCCCTCACCTGGTCCCTCCTCCCAGTCCCCCCTCCCTGTCCCCTCTTCCTGTTTCCCCCGTCCCTGTACCCCCTCTCGGTCCCCCCTTACTGTCCCCTCTCCCTGACCCCTCACTTTGACCCCTCTCCCTGTCCACTCTCCCTGCCCCCTCTGCCTGTTTCACTCTCCCAGTCCCCTCTCCCTAAGCCCTCACCCTGCTCCCTCTCCCTGACCCCTCTCACTGTCCCCTCTCCCTGTCCCCTCACCCTGCTCCCTCTCCCTGTCTCCTCTCCCTATCCCCTCACCCTGCTCCCTCTCCCTGACCCCTCTCCCTGTCACCTCTCCCTGTCCCCACTCCATGTCCCCTCTCCCTGTCCCCACTCCCTGACCCCTCTCCCTGTCACCTCTCCCTGTCCCCACTCCATGTCCCCTCTCCCTGACCCCCTCCCTGACCCGTCTCCCTGACACTGCCCCCAGTTCAGGGTCTGTTGCCTTTGGCTGTCCAGCACCTGCTCTCTGCTAAATGAAAGGGTCATTGAGGGAGTGAGGGAGGGAGTGAGTGAGTGAGGGAGGGAGTGAGGGAGGGAGTGAGGGAGTGAGTGAGGGAGTGAGGGAGTGAGTGAGTGGTTCAATCTGTTTGGATGTTGTTATTCCTGTGGTTCAGAGCTGACGTTGAGTGGAATAAAGTCGTGATGGTTAGCTATGTACTATAATTGATTAAAACAATTCCTATGTCATTAATGGTTGTCTTGCATAATGTTGATTGGCTTTAATTGCGTCAGAATATTGTATTTGGAAAACGTATCCACAGAAACGGACGGCGGTTGGTGTGTGAGCTGACGAATTGTTTCTGTACACTGATGTCCTTGTGCTGGCATCGCTGCCATTGTCCAGGATAGAGAACAGTCCCACTGTCTTGTGGGAGCGACTGGAGCCTCTCTGGACCTCTCCTCCTCCACACCTCCCAATGCAACATTTCAGGATTTTGTACTTTGCACAGTCCCAGGCTCTGCCTTATTTCTGCTGCTCCACACTCTCTTCTGTCACCATTACCAGTCCCTGGGGCAGTCTAAACTCACTTCCTCTCTCAGAGGTACACTCTGGGGTTTAATTTTGATTGGTGCGAGCCTCTGCTGTCCTTTTGGACGTTATTTTCATTTGCAGCATTCTGGTTTTGTGAACCGTCCTGAGCTTTGTTCCTCCTGTGAGTTTGCAGCTGCAGTACATTGGAGGCTGAGATTGATCTTCAATTCTCATGCAGCACCAGGGGGTCACTGGTGTGGCCAACATTTGCTCTGGAATCGATCGTCTCTCTGGGGTCAGACACCTGGAGACATATGGAGGCCATGGGCTTTTATAACTGTGACAAGGTGTTGGAGAGATGGCTGAGGGACAGGATGTACATCTATTTGGAAAAGCAAGGACTGATTAGGGATAGTCAGCACAGCTTTGTGCGCGGGAAATCATGTCTCACAAACTTGATTGAGTTTTTTGAAGAAGTAATGAAGAGGATTGATGAGAGCAAAGCAATGGAGGATGTGACCTATATGGACTTCAGTAAGACATTTGACATGGTTCCTCGTGGGAGACTGGTTCGCAAGATTAGATCTCACAGAACAGGGAGAACTAACCACTTGGATACAGAACTGGCTCAAAGGTAGAAGACAGAGGGTGGTGGTGGTGGGTTGTTTTTCAGACTGGAGGCCTGTGACCAGTGGAGTGCCACAAGGATCGGTGCTGGGTCCACTACTTTTCATCATTAATATAAATTATTTGGACGTGAACATCGGAGATATTGTTGGTAAATTTGCAGATGGCACCAAAATTGGACTGCGAAGAAGGTTACCTCAGATTACAACGGGATCTTGACCAGATGGACCAATGGACCAAGGATTGGCAGATGGAGTTTAATTCAGATAAATGCGAGGTGCTGTATTTTGGGAAAGCAAATCTTAGCAGGACTTATACACTTAATGGTAAGGTCCTAGAGAGTGTTGCTGAGCAAAGAGACCTTGGAGTGCAGGTTCATAGCTCCTTGAATGTGGAGTCGCAGGTAGATGGGATAGTGAAGAAGGTGTGTGGTATGCTTTCCTTTATCAGTCAGAGTAGTGAGTGCAGGAGTTGGAGGTCATGTTGTGGCTGTACTGAACAAGTTAAACCATTTAGAATCATGGAGTCATAGAGATGTACAGCATGGAAACAGACCCTTCGGTCCAACCTGTCCATGCCGACCAGATATCCCAACCTCATATTGTCCCATTTGCCAGCAACCGGCCCGTATCCTTCAAACGCTTCCTTTTCATATACCCATCCAGGTGCCATTTAAATGCTGTAATTATACCAGTCTCAACCACTTCCTCTGGCAGTTCATTCCATACACATACCATCCTCTGCATTGTCCCTTAGGTCTCTTCTTTATCTTTCTCCTCTCACCCTAGACCTATGCCCTCTCGTTCTGGACCCCCTGACCCCAGGGAAAAGACATTGTCTCTTTCCTCTATCCATGCTGCTCATGATTTTATAAACCTCTATAATGGACCCCTCAGCCTCCGATGTTCCAGGGAAAGCATCCCCAGCCAGTTCAGCCTCTCCCTATAGGTCAAACCTTCCAACCCTGGCAACATCCTTGTAAATCTTTTCTGAACCCTTTCAGGTTTCACAACAGCTGAAAATGTGTTGCTGGTTAAAGCACAGCAGGTTAGGCAGCATCCTAGGAACAGGAAATTCGACGTTTCGGGCCAGAGCCCTTCATCAGGAATGAGGAGAGGGTGCCAGGCAGGCTAAGATAAAAGGTAAGGAGGAGGGACTTGGGGGAGGGGCGATGGAGATGTGATAGGTGGAAGGAGGTCAAGGTGAGGGTGATAGGCCGGAGTGGGGTGGGCGCGGAGAGGTCAGGAAGAAGATTGCAGGTTAGGAGGGCGGTGCTGAGTTGAGGGAACCGACTGAGACAAGGTGGGGGAAGGGGAAATGAGGAAACTGGAGAAATCTGAGTTCATTCCTTGTGGTTGGAGGGTTCCCAGGCGGAAGATGAGGCGATCTTCCTCCAACCGTCGTGTTGTTATGTTCTGGCGATGGAGGAGTCCAAGGACCTGCATGTCCTCGGTGGAGTGGGAGGGAGAGTTAAAGTGTTGAGCCACGGGGTGGTTGGGTTGGTTGGTCCGGGCGTCCCAGAGGTATTCCCTGAAGCATTCCGCAAGTAGGCGGCCCGTCTCCCCAATGTAGAAGAGGCCACATCGGGTGCAGCGGATGCAATAGATGATGTGTGTGGAGGTGCAGGTGAATTTGTGGCGGATATGGAAGGATCCCTTGGGGCCTTGGAGAGAAGTGAGGGAGGAGGTGTGGGCGCAAGTTTTGCATTTCCTGCGGTTGCAGGGGAAGGTGCCGGGAGTGGAGGTTGGGTTGGTGGGGGGTGTGGACCTGACGAGGGAGTCACAAAGGGAATGGTCTTTGCAGAACGCTGATGGGGAGGGGAGGGAAATATATCGCTGGTGGTGGGGTCCGTTTGGAGGTGGCGGAAATGACGGCGGATGATACGCTGTATGCGGAGGTTGGTGGGGTGGTAGGTGAGAACCAGTGGGGTTCTGTCTTGGTGGCGGTTGGAGGAGCGGGGCTCAAGGGCGGAGGAGCGGGAAGTGGAGGAGATGCGGTGGAGGGCATCGTCGATCACGTCTGGAGGGAATCTGCGGTCCTTGAAGAAGGAGGCCATCTGGGCTGTACGGTATTGGAACTGGTCCTCCTGGGAGCAGATGCGGCGGAGACGAAGGAATTGGGAATAAGGGATGGCGTTTTTACAGGGGGCAGGGTTGGTTTCACAACATCCTTCCAATAGGAAGGAGACCAGAATTGCACGCAGTATTCCAACAGTGGCCTAACCAAGGTGAGGTGGAAGGAATGACAGAAAGATGTTGGTCAGCTGACAGATGCATCCCCAATTCCCGTATCCTGACTAGTGACCAGAGCTCACTGATGTCCTTATACAAAGTGGGCAGCAGCCACTTCGCCATGCAGGTGCCGTTAGCCTCCTCCAGGTCTGTGCTAGTGCTTGGAATCGTCTCCCATGGTCTACTCTGTGAAGGAGCAGAGTGTGTAGTCAGTGTCTTGCGGTCTATCAGGATTGTTCCCCCTTGAATATCGAAGAGTTGTCAGCATGCAGGCCAGGGAGCGTGATGAGTCATGCTAAATGTATGGTTGTTAAGTTGAGTATTGATAAAATGATTTGGTAAGTGGATGTGGAGAATTGAGGGAGGTGTAAGGCAGGTGGTGCAGTTTAAAGATGATAACTCATGTGATTTCATCGTGATACTTCCTCCACTGCATTCACCTTCTTGACCTGTGGCACTTCTGTTTCAAGAGTCTCCTGAGCTGACCTTTCGGTTCTCACTGATCACTCCCCTCCTTTCCAGCTCTTCCGCTGAGACACCCACTGTATTGTGTGATAACCTGCATGCTGGCTCGATCAGATGGTCGTGCATTGTTCCAAGCATTAGCACCCAGCTTGTCTTCTGAAGCATCTGCCTCCAACTCTTGTGACTGCAATGTATTTAGAGGAGCAGGCTGACAACTCAGGAAGGCAGGCCCACTGTCAATGTGTACAGCCAATCCAATAGCATGGGTGAGCTAGCGACTTGCAACAAACATTTCAAAAAGGACATTGTTCCAATTCAGTATCTTACCTTCAATGTAGGATTAGAACTCATACATTATTCACCATTGAGTCATAGAGGTGTACAGCTCGGAAACAAACCCTTCGGTCCAACTCATCCATGCCAACCAGGTATCCTAATCTAATCTAGTCCCACCCGGCCCATATCCCTCCAAACCCTTCCTATTCATATACCCATCCAGATGCCTTTTAAATGTTGCAACTGTACCAGCCTCCACCACTTCCTCTATGTGAAACAGTTGTCCCTTAGGTCTCTTGTATCTTTCCCCCTTTTACCTTAAATCTATGTCCTCTAGTTCTGGACTCCCCAACCCCAAAGAAAAGACTTTGCCTATTTACCCTATCCATGCTCTCATGATTTTATACACCTCTCTATAAGGTCACCCCTCGGCCTCCGATGCTCCAGGGAAAACAGCCTCTCCCTATAAGCTCAAACCCTCCAACCCTGGCAATATAGTTGCAGGTATTGAGAAAGAGCAATAGAGAGTGAGAGGCTGATGCCTTTCAGTCACATGTCTTGAAAGATCTTGAAAGAAAATGAAGAGAAACAGGTTCCAAAGTTTAAGGTAATCGACAATAAACATAAGGTAAGTGATGATTTGGTATACATGGCTTGAAAGGGTGAAGTAGATTCAATAACCTGCCAAAAGTTACCCAGAATTGAATGTTATTATTCCAATCATCACTCTAACCTGGTTATAGATTTATGATAAAGTTGTGTTTTGGGCTACTTTAATTATCTATTGATCAGAATTAAGGGAAAATCAATCCAGAAAATTAATGTAGAAATCCTCTGTCAGAGTTACAGAGTGCCACTCAGAGTATTGTGTCTAATACTGGCTCCTTAAATGGGCAACATGATCTTCTTTATGACTCATGGAAAATACCAGCTAGGTGTGCCTGAACATCTCATGAGTACTGACCATAGTATGTACCATCCAATTAAAAAGTGATTAGAAAAGCAAGTCAGATTCAATCATTCTGTCTGATTGGGAGGGAATGACATGCTGGAGGAGGAAACTGCCACACAGTACAACCGTGGAATGGTTTTAGAGAGATTGCATGGACAGGTATTTATTAAGTACAATGAAGAATCTATTCCTGCTTTTAAGATACCATGGACAAACCAAAATGTTTTAAGGTGAAAATTAATTCAAAAACAAAAGAAAAATGTGAGAAAATAAGAAGGCAAAACTAAAAGAGTCCATGAGGAAAATCATTTTAAAAACATGAGATAGTGCAGGTATTTACTGAATATGGTAATTTATTTAGTAGGCAAATCTTTAAGAGCAATATGAGATTTTTAGACTGGAGAGTATTCTAAGTTTGCAGATAATCATAACGGGGAGAAGATGGCCGACTGGTATTATGGTTCGACTGTTAGTCCAGAGGCCCAGGTTTCTTTTTATTCATTCACAGGATGAGGGGGTCTTGGGGGGCCCAGCATGTGTTACCCATCCCAGAGGATAGCCAAGTGTCAATCACATTGCTATGGGTCTGGAGACCCAGGTAAGGATGGCACTTTCCTTCCCGAAAGGGCATTCGTGAATCAGATAGGTTTTTCCTACAATTGACAATGGATTCATGGTCATCACTAGACACTTAATTCCAATGTTTTAAAGCATAGAATTCAAATTCGAACCTAGACTCCTTGATGAGACACTGGCCTAGAGGTTTTTGTCACTAGATTATTAATCCAGAAACTCAACTCATATTTAGGGGACTTAAGTTCAAATTCTCCAGACAGTCAGAATAAGCAAAGAAAGTGAGCCACAGCACAGAAAGGGGCAACTCAGTCCATGTGCCTGCCAGGTCTTTAAGAAGCTATTAAATAGTTCAATTCCACTGCTCTTTCTCTTTTGCTATGAAAACCATCCTCCCTTTATCTAATGTATCAAATTTCCTTTGGAAGGTTATTAAATCTACTTCACCCACCCTTTCAAGCCATGTATACCAAATCATAACTTGTGTCAAAAAATGATTCATTCTTTCACGTTATGTTCTTTTGTCAATTATCTTAAACCTTCGGTGACTGGCCTATCCTCCTCTGGAACCTGCTTCTCTTTATTTTCTTTCAAAATATTTCAAGACATATTAATGGACGACATCTGCCTCTCACTCTCCATTGCTCTTTCTCTATACCTGTACATATTCAGAATAATCTTAGTCGAGATCATGATGGCCTTCATTGCTGAGAACAATAACTGTCAATGATGAGACAGATATTGTTTGGAGGAATTAGGCAATATTGAGTCTGTGTGCTGGCTATGCCTGGCAGAGACTGGCTGGGGTTGAAAGCAGGGCATTGCCTGTGGTCCTTGTTGTATATGTACTCTGTCAGCGAGGTAGTCCTACCACAGGCAGAAAAAGCTGTCACTTCAGTCCAACATCATCACTATCAGGGGTTACATTTTTTTGTATGTAATACTTCTTTTTCAAAGAACAAATTACCTCATCAGAGATCCTACATTTTCATCGAAAGCCAGGTAATAATCTGCAGGTATACCTATGCAATCCTCCTGAAGTTTCTGTATTGTCTGAGCTTTGAGTCTATCCTTGCATTGAGAATTGAATGACTGGAGAGTTTGGGATCTGAAGGTTCATTGAGGCTAGTTTGCTGTCAGGAGATGTGTAGCTGCACTGGATAAAGGGGATTGTTATGTGAGTTTCAAGGCAAAGCTGTTACTGCTCTGCTACTGGGGTCAAATTTGCTGAATGTAATAATCATTTGTTGATGCACCCAAATGGATTGTTAATTGGTAACAGTAGCTAGAGTGGTACAGTGGCTCAGTGGTTAGCACTCACAGCACCAGGGTCCTAGGTTCAATTCCATTCCTCGGGTGACTGTCTGTGTGGAGTTTGCACATTCTCCCCGTGTCTGCGTGGGTTTCCTCCAGGTGCTCCAGTTTCCTCCCACAGTCCAAAGATGTGCAGATCAGGTGAATTGGCCATGCTAAATTGTCCATAGGTGCATTAATCAGAGGGAAATGGGTCTGTGTGGGTTACTCTTCGGAGGGTCGGTGTGGACTGGTTGGGCCGAAGGGACTGTTCCACACTGTAGGGAATCTAATGTAGTAAGTTAGTTGCGATTATTTCACTTTTATAGATATCAGTCTCAAGCTCATTCTTGCAACATTTTACCAGGGTCCCGTCACCACAAAGTTGATGGACATTCTCTTTATGTTTGTCAACTGTTCTGGAAACTCTCAAATATTCTGTAATTGTTTGAGGGAGGCATTTCTGTCATTCGAAACTGTTTCCACATGATGATTTAGTCAGCCTTTGTTTCGTTGCCTTTGCCATTCCAGCTATTTATAGATTGGGTGGTGCAGGGATCTGAGATTGTGTGCAATGCTCTGGTGTGAAAATTCTGACCTGTCACATCTTCTGTTGCTGTTCTAATCCTGAGATTGGCAGCAGCTGATAGAGCCAGAAGCCAGGCACAGAATTGTTTTAACATACCAGAATCTATTTTTTTGTATTTAAAAGATGGAACGTGGAAAGGTCTTTATGACTTGAGTGTTATCTTAACAGTTTCCTTAACACTTTTGTTGAGCACGATAGTTCCAAAGAGTTGATATGCATTTCATAGTCAGTTACATTCACTTTTAATCAGACTGAAGATATTTGAACTCTCCCAAAACTCACCTAACCTTTCCAAAAGGTGTACAGGGACCAGTTCAAACAGAAACCGTTCCTCTCCAGGAGGATAATCTACATCTTCAAAGAACTGCAAAAGAGAGCTTCTCCCACCACGTTTCACACACACAAGTGTACGTGTGGACATCCCCTTCACAAAACTCCAATCTGGCTGATACAGCTGAACTTTACTTACCTCCGTAAACCCCAGAAGAGAGGCCGCCCCTCCCCCCACCACCCTGCGGAGTAGACAGCGCGCCCCCACCCCGCGGAGTAGACAGCAGGAGCAGGATTCAGGACAAGAACTTTGGAATTAAAGCCTTGGCTGCCTTTTTGATTAACCTCTCCCTCTGAGCAACAAGAAGGCCATAGTCTCTGCTCCATTCTCAGTGGATCTTCCAAATGGAAACTGTAGTATTTCAAGGGGACCTTGCTTGTTTCCACTGTTTCAAATTCATTCACAGGATGTAAGTATTGCTGACTGGATTAGCGTTAATCATCCTTCCATTATTTGCCCCTTGAGGAGGTGGGGGTGAGCTGCCTTCTTGAACCACTGCAGTCCACCTGCTGATGGTTGACCCACAATGTCCCTAGGAAGGGAATTCCAGGATTTTGACCCAGTAACAGTGAAGGAACAGGGATATATTTTCAAGTCGGGATGGCGAGTGGCTTGGAGGCGAACTTGCAGGGGGTGGTGTTTCAATGTATCTGCTGCCCTTGCCCTTCTAGATGGAAGTGGCTGTGGATTTGGAAGGTGCTGTCTGAGGATATTTGGTGCATTTTGTAGATGGTACACCCTGCTGCTACTGAGGGTCAGTGATAGAGGGAGGGGATGTTTGCACATATGGTGCCAATCAAACAGTCTGCTTTGTCCTGGGTGGTGTCAAGCTTCTTGTGTTGTTGGAGCTGCACTCATCCAGGCAAGTGGGGAGTATTCGATCACACTCCTGACCTGTGCCTTGTAGATGGTGGACAGGCTTTGGGGTGTCAGGAGGTAAGTTACTCTCTGCAGTATTCCTGTCTTCTGACCTGCTCTTGTAGCCACTGTGTTTATGTGGTGAGTATCATTGAGTTCATGGTCAATGGCTATGCCCAGGATATTAATAGTGAAGCATTCAGTCATGGTAACATCATTGAATGTTAAAGGGTAGTTGTTAGATTGTCTCTTATTGGTGACGGTCATAGTGTGGCATATATGTGGGTGAATGTTACTTGCCATGTCAGTCCAAGCCTGGATATTGTCCAGATCTTGTCGCATTTGAACAAGAACTGTTTCAGTATCTGAGGAGTTGTGAATGGTGCTGAACGTTATGCAATCATCGGTGACCATTCCCACTCTGACTTATGACTTTTGTCGAGAGGTGTGAGGGAGAAGCGAAGGACTTCTGGGGAGTTTTTAAGTGGGTGAGATCTAAACCTGAAACCCTACACCGTAGGGCTTCCCTCCCACTCACCTCCTCTAACCTTACTAAGAGTCTGTAAACTCGGTAAGTTTTCAGGTTTCTTTTTTTCTTCTTCTTCTCTTCCTTTGTGTCGTTCTGTGCAGGCTTTCAGAATAGCGGGATATGGATGTCCTCCTGCAGAATGTGGCAGGTGAGAGACACTTCACATGTCTCTGTCGACTATATCTGCGGGAAGTACACACAACTCCAACTCCAGAACTGGAGCTGGTGCTGGATGAACTACGGATCATCTGGGAGGCTGAGGGGGAAATTGAGAAGATGTATAAGGAGGTGGTCACTCCCCAGGCACAGGATAAGGACAGACGGGTTACTGCCAGGGGGAGGAAAGGGAACCAACGGTCAGAGCAGGGATCTCCTGGGGCCATTCCACATAGCAATAAGTATACTGTTTTGGATACTGCTGGTGGGAACAGCCTATCAGGGGAAAGCCAGAGTTGTCAGGTCTCTGGCACTGAGCCTGGCACTGGGGCTCAGAAAGGAAGGGGGGGAGAATAGAAAAATGCTAATGGTAGGGGACTCAATAGTTAGACAGATTGACAGGAGATTTTGTGGTCAGGAACGGGACACCCGGAAGGTATGTTGCCTCCCTGGTGCCAGGGTCCAGGATGTCTCCGATCGGGTTTACAAGATACTGAAGGGGGAGGGTGAGCAGCTAGAACTCATGGTTCATATTGGCACCAATAATATAGCTAGGAAAGGGATTGAGGATCTGAAAAGTGTCTACAGAGAGTTAGGTTGGAAGCTGAAGAGCAGGACGAGTAGAGTAGTGGTCTCAGGTTTGTTACCGGTGCCACGAGATAGTGAGGTGAGGAACAGTGAGCGAGTGCAGCTTAACACGTGGCTGCGAGGCTGGTGCAGGAGGGAGGGCTTCAGATACCTAGACCATTGGGATACCTTCTGGGGAAGCTGGGACCTGTACATGAAGGACGGGTTGCACCTGAACTGGAGGGGAACAAATGTCCTGGGTGGGAGATTTGCTCGTGTGATTCGGGAGGGTTTAAACTGGTTTGGCAGGAGGATGGGAATCGGAGCCACCGGTCTGAAAGGGGGTCAGTTGCAGACAGGACAGTGACAGGATATACTGAATCTATCAGGAAGGTTTCTCACGTGATGAAACAAAGGGATCGGTTGAAGTGTGTCTGCTTTATTGCAAGGAGTGTCTGGAATAAGAGTGATGAACCTAGAGCATAGATCAGTACTTGGGGCTATGATGTTGTGGCCATAACGGAGATGTGGGTTTCACAGGGGCAGGAATGGTTGCTTGATGATCCAGGGTTTAGAGCATTTAAAAAGAACAGGGAAGGTGGAAAAAGAGGAGGGGGTGTAGCATTGCTAATCAGAGACTGCATCACAGCTACAGAAAGGAAGGTTGTTGAGGAAGGTTTGTCTGCTGAGTCAGTATGGGTGGGAGTTAGGAACAGCAAGGGAACAGCCACCACATTGGGGCTTTCTACAGACCACCCAATACCAGTAGAGAGATTGAAGAACTCATAGGTGGGCAGATTCTGGAAAAATGCAGATGTCGCAGGGTTGTTGTTATAGGTGATTTCAACTTTCCCAATATCAACTGGAACCTCCTAAATACAGATGGTTTGGATGGAGCCGTTTTGTCAGGTGTGTTCAGGAGAGTTTCCTTAGTATGTAGACAGGCCAATGAGGGGAGAGGCCATTTTGGATTTGGTGTCGGCAACGAGCCAGGACAGGTGTCAGATCTCGCGGTGGGAGAGCACTTTGGTGAAAGTGATCACAACTTCCTCACATTTACCATAGCCTTGGAGAGGGAAAGGAGCAGTTACCAAGGGAAGATATTTAATTGGAGAATAGGAAATTATGACACTATCAGACAGGAGTTGGGAAGTATAGACTGGGAGCAATTGTTCCACAGAAAGGGCACAGCAGACATGTGGAGACTGTTTAAGGAGCAGTTGTTGTGATTGATGCACAAATTTGTTCCTCTGAGACAGGTAAGAAGGGGCAAGATTAGGGAATCTTGGATGACGAGAAGAGAGAAGCTTCTCGTCAAAAGGAAGAAGGCAGCTTACATAAGGTGGAGGAAGCAAGGATCTAGCATAGTTTTAGATAATTACAGGCTTGCTAGAAAGGAACTCAGAAATAGACCGAGGAGGACTAGGAGGGGGCACAGAAAAGGCTTGGCAAGAAGGATTAGGGAGAACCTAAAGGCATTTTACTCATACGTGAGGAATAAGTGGATGATCAGGGAGAAGGTAGGGCCGGTCAGGGATAGTGTAGGGAACTTTTGCGTGGAGTCTGAGCAATAGGGGAAGCCTTAAATGAGTTTTTTGCTTCAGTTTTCACCAAGGAAAGGGAACTTGTTGTAAATGAAAACTTAGAGGAGCTGGGATACAGTCTTGACCAAATCAAGATTGATAAGGTTGATGTGCTGGATATTCTGGACTGAAAATGTTTGTTGCTGAAAAAGCACAGCAGGTCAGGCAGCATCCAGGGAACAGGAGATTCGACGTTTCGGGCATAAGCCCTTCTTTAGTGCTGGATATTCTGGCAAATATTAAGATTGATGAGTCCCCAAGTCCAGACCAGATTTATCCTAGGCTGCTCCAGGAAGTGAGAAAGGAGGTTGCTAGGCCGCTGGTAAAGATCTTTCCTTCCTCACTCTCCACGGGAGTCATACCGGAGAATTGGAAGGAGGCGAATGTTGTTCCTCTTTTCAAGAAGGGTAATAGGGAAATCCCTGGCAATTACAGACCAGTCAGTCTTATGTCTGTGGTCAGCAAAGTTTTGGAAAGAATTCTGAGGGATAGGATTTATGACTATTTGGCAAAGCATAGTGTGATTAAAGGCAGTCAGCATGGCTTTGTGAGGGGCAGGTCATGCCTCACAAATCTTATTGAATTCTTTGAGGGGGTGACAAGGCAGGTTGATGAAAGTTGAGCAGTGGATGTGGTGTATATGGACTTCAGCAAAGCATTTGATAGGGTTCCCCATGGTAGGCTCATTCATAAAGTCAGGAAGTATGGGATACAGGGAGATTTGGCTATCTGGATTCAGAATTGGTTGGCTGACAGAAGGCAGAGAGTGGTTGTAGATGGAAAGTATTCTGCCTGGAGGTCAGGGTTGAGTGGGGTCCCGCAGGGCTCTGTTCTTGGGCCACTGCTCTTTGTAGTTTTTATAAATGACTTGGATGAGGGGTGGGTTAGTAAATTTGCAGATGACACAAAGGTTGGAGGTGTCGTCGATAGAATAGAGGGCTACTGCAGGCTGCAGCGTGACACAGACAGGATGCAGAGCTGGGCTGAGAAATGGCAGATGGAGTTCAACATGGATAAATGTGAAGTGATGCATTTTGGAAAGTCAAACTCGAATGCTTAATATAGGATTAAAGACAGGATTCTTGGCAGTGTGGAGGAACAGAGGGGTCTGGGTGTGCAAGTACATAGATCCCTCAAAGTTGCCACCCAAGTGGATAGGGTTGTTAAGAAAGCATATGGTGTTTTGGCTTTTGTTAACAGGGGGATCGAGTTTAAGAGGCACGAGGTTTTGCTGCAGCCCTGATGAGATCACACTTGGAATATTGTCCCGTTCTGGTCTCCCTACTATAGGAAAGATACAGAGGATTTGGAGAGGGTGCAAAGAAGGTTTACCAGGATGCTGCCTGGACTGGAGGGCTTGCCTTACAAAGAAAGGTTGAATAAGCCACGAGTTTTCTCTCTGGAGAGAAGGAGGAAGAGAGGAGACCTGATCGAGGTGTACAAGGTAATGAGAGGAATAGATCGAGTCAATAGCCAGAGACTTTTCCCCAGGACAGGTTTGACTGGCACGAGGGATCATAATTTGAAGGTATTAGGAGGAAGGTATAAAGGAGATGTCAGAGATAGGTTCTTTACGTAGAGAGTTGTGAATGTATGGGATGTGTTGACAGCTGTGGTGGTGGAAGCAGCGTCATTGGGGACATTTAAGCGACTGCTGGACATGCACATGGTCAGCAGTGAGTTGAGGGGTGCGTAGGTTAAGTTACTATATTTTACATTAGGATTAAACCTTGGCACACCATCATGGGCCAAATGGCCTGATCTGTGCTATACTTTTCTATTCTATTCTATGATGGAGGCAAGGTCATTGAGGAAGCAGCTGAAGATTGTTGGGCCTAGGTCACTACCCTGAGAGACTCCTGTAGAGATGTCCTGGAGCTGAGATGGCTGACTCTACACAACTACAACCATCTTCCTTTGTGCCAGATATGACTCTAACCAGCAGAGAGTTTACCCCCGACACCCATTATTCCAGTGTTACTGGATCTTCATGAAATCACACATAATCAAGTGCCGCCATGATGTCTCGACAACAGACAAAAGACAACAGACAATAGGTGCAGGAGTAGGCCATTCTGCCCTTCGAGCCTGCACTACTATTCATTATGGTCATGGCTGATCATCCTCAATCAGTATCCTGTTCCTGCCTTATCCCCATAACCCTTGATTCCAGTATCTTTAAGAGCTCTATCCAACTCTTTCTTGAAAGTATCCAGTGACTTGACCTCCACTGCCTTCTGGGGCAGAGCATTCCATACACCCACCACTCTCTGGGTGAAGAAGTTTCTCCTCAACTCTGTTCTAAATGGCCCACCCCTTACTTTTAAACTGTATCCTCTGTTCTGCACTCACTCATCAGCGGAAACATGCTTCCTGCCTCCAGAATGTCCAATCCTTTAATAATTTTATATGTCTCAATCAGATCCCCTCTCATCCTTCTAAACTCAAGTGTATACAAGCCCAGTCGCTCCAATCTTTCAACATATGATAGTCCTGCCATTGCAGCACAGGTGTGTTTAAACTAAGTCGCAGGGGTCAGAAGACTGGAGAGTGTCTAATGTTGAGCCATTTGTTGAGAAAGATTGCAAGGAAAAGTCATGGAACTACTGACAGTGAGCCTGACATCAGTAGTGGGTGAGTTGTTGGACTGGATTCTGAGAGACAGGATCTACATGCATTTGGTTAGGCAGGGACTGGTTAGGAGTAGTCAGCATGACTTTGTAAATGGGGAGTCACAAATTTGATTGAGTTTTTTGAAGAGGTGACCAAGAAGATAGATAAAGGCAGAATGATAGACATTGTCTACAAATACTTCAGCAAAGCATTTGACCAGGTTCTGCATGCTGGATTCGTCAGTAAGTTAGGTCACCTAGGATCCAGGGAGAGAAAGCCAGCTGGAAAAAAAATTGGCTTAATTGTAGGAGACAGTTAAAAATCACACAACACCAGGTTAGAGACCAAGAGGTTTAATTGGAAGCACACTAGCTTTCGGAGTGATGCTCCTTCATCAGGTGATAGTGGAGGGCTCGATCGTAACACAGAATTTATAGCAAAAATTTACAGTGTGATGTAACTGAAATTATACATTGAAAAATTGATTGTCTGCTAAGCCTTTCATCTGTTAGAATACAGTGATAGCTTCACTTCTTTCACGTTTCCACCTCTAATATCTGGAATTACAACAGGTATCCTTCGTACATCATAGTTTAATAATGACATATACCAAAGAAGTATAAATAAAGATGATGGAACATAAAGTACGTTTGAAGAACTTAGTCAGATTTTGACATTGTGAAACATTTAATGCAACATAGCATTCCAGGGCACTAATTATTTTTTCACAGCACCTTTGCCTCACATAGTTGCTCAGTCATTTTGCAATCACAACAAGGTGCATTTAAGCACTTAAACAATTTTCAGGTGTTTGGATTAGGTTAGATTAGGTTAGAGTTATAGAGTCTGTTGGGACGGACCCGTAGGGTCTCGTCTCCACGTGTTCTTTTGGAAGGAGAGATCAGACCGGCTAGAGTTTGGAGCAAAAACACCGTTTATTACAGAATCAAGACTGGCAAACTATACAACGAATTCAAAGGCATGCAATTTGTTGGAGAAGGCGTTCTGTCTTTCCCTTCGGATCTGGTGCAGTTATACTTCGCGCTTCCTCGAGTTCCCGGTCAGGTTCCCCTCGTTCGGTTCTCTCATTGGTCGGTTCACCTGTCTGTGAAGGGATTAGTGTCTCTATTGGCTGCCCCGAGATACCTGTCCAGCTCCTGCTGTGCTGAACAATGGGTAGACATCCTGGGTTCAGCAGTTTCCGATCTTGTAATTTAAAAGTTTATTGTTTGGAAGGGTTTCCTCATTGCTATGCGCCTGGCTGTCTGGGTGTTCACAATAGTTCTCCATAGTTGAATATACAGGTATTATCATTTAACACAGGACCCGAATGAGTTTGACGTCAGCGGAGGCATTAGCAAGTACTTTATCAATCAAGTGTAGTATCGGTGCGATTTACACTATCCGATAGTTACTGGTTTCCTTTATTAACAATGAGAGTGTAACAGGATGATCTGAAACTGACGGACATGTTCTAATCCCCCAGGAATGTGGCCCCAGGCAGACAGTCCTGCAGTGGCTGGGTTTACTTTACATGGCTGTGTTTTAGCTGGTATCTGACAGTGTCTGCTTTAATAATGGTGCTCCCCTCCCTAGCCCCAATGTAGGTACCCCGATAGCAGATTATCCCCAACATTCCCTCCCTTGGCCTCGAAAGAGGCCACACCCCCTTATCCCGTAAGGAACGCAACCCCACGAGGCGACCGGTGCCCGGTGTTGTATCGACCAGACTCACCGGTTCTAAGGAGACAGTCACGTGGGGATGAAGGGTGCCCTGAAAAACGCGCCGCTACACAATTAAGCAATAGATGGTCACAGCTGCATGCTAAGCTAAACTAATAGTTGAAGTAATTGAGGCAGTGTCTGCAGAAATAACGAAAAGCACAGGATTAGACAAGCATTGCAATAAGTCATTCAGAGCTGGTGGAATGTACGCGAGTGCGTTAGAATGAGTAAGCCATTTAGTAAACGCAAGTCTGTAGTCCAAAGAGCCGGCAAATGTAAATAGGCGTTGTAAGTTTGGAAAGGGAGTAGGAACAGCCTGGTACCAGCAGGTAGGTACCTGCTAGAGATCTGAAACCCAGTGTGAAACTGTACTGTGCCCCGGTGGTCCCGTAGATCAGTATGTTCCGGAGAGCAGCAGTGCTGTCCAACCGTCCGACACGGATGCAGGCAGGCAGAAATCTCATCAAATGGAGACGAACGGAGGCCACGCGTTCCGATGTCAATGCGCGACTGTGCCTGTCTTAGGTTGTCCCTCGCCCGAGGGATCTTACCCGTCATTGGCTTACCAGTCGTGCTGCATTGAGTACTCGATGCCGACATCCATTTCACCACCCCAAGGACAGGCATGGGCAGCTCAGTAGCATGGTCAGTGGCCTCCGAGGGTGGCTGAGGCCAGTCAGGAATACTGGACAGTCCGCAAAGGCCGCTTGCGAGAACAGCAGTGTCTCAATTGCCAAGGCACACAGTACATCTCCCCCACCCGCTGTTATGGAAGGATCAATTGACATATCCCCAATTTAGACGGGCAAAATAAATGAGTAAGGGCTCTTTGGACAACCAGGCTTCATTCAATGTACATGAAGGTGAAAATTTAGTCATGAGCACAACAGGATGCACAACAGGATCATATGAATTCGAAAGAAAACCATTGAGGGAGCCGACACGCCCCGGAGAGATAGCCTCTACTACGCCCGAACCCCGAGCTCATGCAACGGCGGTACTATAGCAATGAAGAAAAGAATTGGGAGGTCCCCACTCGCCCGCCCTTATCGCAACCAGCCGTAAGCAAGAAACCCGGTATCATGGCTCACGAGTGGAAGTCGCATTACAGCATGTATTGGATATGTCCCTGTCCGTTTGTAGGAGGTCACACACAGGCTGTCGTGTTGTCGGAGTTGGTGGCAGCGGCGTCTCCTGGTGGAGCTCAACGTATGGGGGTCCGGTTGAAAAGTAATGATACCTCATCACCTTTAAACCAGTGAGATGGGGCTGTGGGAATGCAGTAAAAAGGAGTCCCCGCATCACCAGGGTGATATATGGCGGGGTCAGTCAGGAACTATGTGACTACTATGGGAAATAAAGTGTTGTGTTGCATAGGGTGTTTGGGGTGGCATGTCTGGGAGACCGGAATGGACGGGAGGCGGTCCCCAAATTCTCCAGTCAGTACTCCTGAACATAAGGTTTGTGCTCATGTGGACAGTCAAATGCAACCAGGAAGAGTGTACTCAACCATTTGTGTAAGAGGAATGGGGGCAGATATAAAAAGACAATGGTGAAAATAATGAAGGTAGTGTGAAACCCTTAACCATTCTTATGAGTTGCGGACCTGTACGTGGCAGTATTTCAAATATCCACCAAAGGAGTCACATAAAAATAGAGTGAACTCTGTGTGAGGTAGAAGGAGTGGTTTCATGTAAGGGAAAGGGTACAACTTTACACAAAGGAAGTCAGAGGAATTCGTGATCTCAAATCAGAGAAAAAAGGCTCCCCAGCACGGGCTGCCACAAAAAGGCAGTCGAGGCAAGGGTAGCCAGATTGTACTATAGGTGTTTTAATGTTCGTCGAATTACGAAGAGTCAGCGGAAAAATGTAAAAAACTCAACCACGACACTGGTTCAGTGTCGGGGAGCAGTCACGCAAACGGTGTCAAGTCGCAATATTCTGACAAAGTTAAAATCAAGTGTGCGCAGACTGTGGAAGACAATTAGTAGGATAATCCGTGTCCATTTGAGCAGCAGCACTACACGGGGTAGATGAAAGTTGGGACACTGATACAAATGCAAGATAGTACGAGTGGCAGTTATGACTCGGTGGGAATGTGTGCTAGCAGCTGCAGGAGCGCAGGCGCCTGTATGTTTTAAAACGCAATGTTTGAAGAGTAAAAACATTCGTCCAGGAGTTGTGTCGAATAAATAGAGTAAGTCCCTCGAGAGGGAAGTGGGATTGGTAATAGTGAGAAGGGAACCACAATAGACTGCATAGGGGAAGGCAAACGGTACGCTTTGATAATGAACGGTAAGGGGCACAAGTAGTATCGATTTGTACCCCGGGGAACTGCCCGTGCTCGGGGTGCGCAACCAGTGGGGCTGTCGTAGGACAATCGTTTGATGAGCCACCCATGGAGACCGTTTAGGACAAGGGTCATTAATGTGGAAATGATGACGATCCCCACCAACTCTGTGGTAATAGGACAATAGAGCAGGTGAAATTCCAGTGTGTGGTTAGGGAGGACAAAGCGCAGGAGATGCCCCAGGCCTCACAGGGCGCGCAGAATAAGCGGCAAGGTAGCCGGGAACCCCCTTTAGCAAGCAGGGCGGGATTGTCGCCCCCAGACACTTGGGTAGGATATTGGAGCGATCCGCGACTGTGAGGCAGAAAGTATTGGTAACATCAGGAAAGGCGCCTATACAATGTGTTTCCAGCCAGCTCAGTATAAGATATGATGATGATGATTATGGAGAGGGGGACAATGTAAAACTCTGGGCAATTAGGAGATTTGCGGTGGGACAAAATTGGACTGTTTGCCTGAGGGGACTTGTCCCCCCAAACGAGATACAGAACGAGAGGTGCAAGTATAATCCTTGTGTATGCAAGAATCTGTGTGTGTGTAGGGCCGTGTGGCATAGCCAAAAGAGAATGCGCAGATGCTGCGGGCATATCGGACTTCATCCCTGTGTAGAGGAGAGGGAGAGAGAGAGAATCATAAAAGGATGGTCAGACAGGTCAGGACAGAAATTGTCTGTGTAGCACTTTCCTCCGTTTGACACTTGAGGATTTGATCAGTTTGAGGGAAGTGACAGCCTTTAAAAGATACCCCGGGAAAAGAATCATAAAGGAACCTGGTGACCCTGCCGTTCTCAGCGCGAACCAGCGCCTTGCAAAAGATACGAACAGATGAGTTGGAGAGGACTACTCGCAGTTGAAGAGACTGAAGGATTTGGGCAGGAGCTGAGTATTGATCCCTGTGGGAGGCGATTGTATGTATAATGCCTTCAAGCAAAAGGCGACAGCAAAGTGCTGCCGGTACTGTAGGTGCGGTGGAGGACAAAAGAGAGCGTTGGCCAGGAGTGTAACAGAGAAAAATGAAAGGCAGGCGTGAGCGCCCACAGTGCAACAGAGGGGTCGGGAACCTTTAAGTTTGCAGTGGCGGTGGCACCATTTATTATTTGGAGATGACGTGATGAATCCTGGTAGCAAACCTCAGGGAGCATGAGAGTGGGGAAAGAAGCCATTTAGTGTTTGGAGACGACGTGCCGAACCCTGGTAGGAAACCTCAGGGAGCATAAGACTTTGGAAAGAAGATGGGGCGCAGAGCACAGCAGTGGAAGCATAGTGAGTGAAATGCCCTAATGGAGAGATGAGGCCAGAAGATGAGTTACTGTGTCCTGGTAGAAAACCTCAGGGAGCTGAAAACCTTAAAAGAGATGGAGCGTAAGGATCCGCGGATCTTCTACTCAGCAAGACCCAGTTGAATTCCTGCAAGCTGAATGAAAGACAGAACTAAGACGACCTCAGATCCGGCGGTGAACATAAAGTGTGTGGGTTTGGGAGAAAACGATAAAGGGGCGTGACTATGGCGTGGGGAATGGGGAGCGGGGTTGTAGGATAGGGCAGTACAATCGGCAAGAGGAGTCTGTACGAGATTTCAATGGGAAGGTTTGGTACTGACTGGCAGTTACAGGTTGCATGTTCAAAGCATTGGAGAGTGTAGCCTCAGACAGGTAGACTGGCTGGCATCTTCACCCCGCATGGTTGCCAATACCCGCTTCAGGGACTGGAAATGGCAGTGTCGGTGGCAGCAGTAGCTCAACCCTCCCTAGCCGCAAAGTTGAGGAGGGGGGGGACAAGTAGCAGGAGGAAATTGCTTTAAAATGAGCGTCCATAATGCTTTAGCGAAAGAAAAAATCTGTGGACTTGGGAGAAAGGATAAAAATGGGTGTGTGAGAAAGGGCATTAAAATGTGGAGGGCATAGACGGAAGAAGGAGTAGGTGGGCCCCCCCTCGTTCTTGGCACTTTGTGAACAGAAGGGGAAAGGGATGGCCTAAACACCCATGCCGGTGGACAAAAAGATGAGTGAGAGGCCGCGAGGAAAAGAGATGGGCCAAGCACCCTGCTGGGTGCTGAGTAGCACGTCCTAGTTGAAGGCCTGAGGTCTGTGACCACCGGGGGAAAAAGAGAGAGAGACAAAAATAAGTGGGTTGGGGGATATTTGGGCAGTGGGACGGCCAAACACTGGACATATAAAACATTGTAAATGAAAACGCACAGTATGGCGATACGGCAATGCGCATGTTGTTGGTCGGGACGTTATAGTTAAAAGTAAAAGGTACAACCTGTCAAACAAGATGTGGTTAGAGGCATGATTCATATCGACATCCCAGTAACTGAAGAGGACCTGTTCATCGAGTAATGCCATGGAGTAAGGCAATGATGCTTGAGAGACCCATCGGTGTAGTGGTGGCGCGGTAGTTGAGCTAATAGGGTGGCGTCCGCAGGCAAGCAGCCCCTTCTAGACTGTGCAATCCTGCCAAGAGGGAGCATTCGCGCCAAAAGCAAATGGGCGCCGCCCCAAACGAGCGTTCGCGCCAAAAGTCAGCTGGCCCCGCCCAACCTGAGCCTTCGCGCCAAAAGCAAGAAAGCCCGCCAAGAACTAAGGTGACCCACCCAGAGAAGGGTGACCCGCCAAAACTAGGGTGAGCACGGGACACCCCGGGATTTACCGTCGTAGGATTCCACAACCGTAGTGTTATTAAAATAAAAAGCTCCACCATCCCTTCCTGCGCCCCCTCCCTACATCCAGGTATTCCTTTCCAAGTATAAGAGTAATTAAAAGTGATAGTGGGGGAACAAGCGGTATTTAATCCTAAAAATCAAGACGAGACTATGGAGAAAAATCCCAGACCATTAAGTTATCAATCCCAAACCGCTAAGTGTAGGGAACAACACTCACGCACTCCGACAGTAGTAAAACTGCTTTCGGCTGCTGGGCGGCTTCCCACGGTCCCTCTCCGTCACTCAGGCTGTCGGCGCCGGTCCACTGTACACCGAGACCTGGGATGAAACATTTGCTGCGACACCTCTGTTCGCCACGTCTGTTAAAAATCACTGCACTCACTCACTCACTCCCTCTCTCACTGGGCCGGCCCCACACTGGTTTTCATCCACATACATGCCAATCCACGCATACTGTCGGTGTGTCCGTACTCTCGTCTCAGCCTGTCGCAGTCCCTTGTCCCTAGTTTTAGTGACATGTTTCGAGGCATTATATCCTCGTAGAAACTGACAATCTGTGTGAAATCGTAGCATATCTCGGTCGGGGGCGTCCGAAATGGCTGGGGCTGTGGTGGAGGTACAGTGGCCCCCTTGCCACTGCGGGTTGAATGTGACTAACAGTTTCGTCTTCCACCCCAGGGATTTATCGGCGGTCGGTGGTGCCCAATCAGTAGGGGGTTTCCCTAGGGCTATTGTTTGCCGCACTGAATATTGCGGTGAGAGTAGGAGACCGTTTAAAATCTTGGTCATTAGCGCCGTATCTGTGAAGGTCTCTTTTAGTCTCGTCAATATCAGGTCTTTTTGGGCGGGCGCTTGGTTAAACACTTGATCCAGTGCTGTCTTGTGCACTGCTACACTGTCCAGTAATAAATGGGCATGCCAAGTTACGTCTGTGCCAACTGTGAGGTGACACCAGGGCACTCCGGGGCGTGATGGTCGAAATTGGGTCATTTTTGGTGGTCCAAAGTTCAAGTCCCCCATGACGGATCTCACCTGGTGGGTACCGCTTTAAAAACAGAGCGTTTTTCAAAAGCCTGACCTTCGCGTGGCAGATCTCTGCTCTTAACAACCGGTCTAAGGCAAACGCCTGTGCAGGTAAATCCTAACCAGGAGATGAGATCCGCCCTCTGTCCCCTTAGGATGCTAGCAGCGAGTGTGTCTATCGATAGTTGTCAGAGTTAAAGTGCTTATTAAAAAGAGAAAGGATCCAATCAGTCAAGTGTGGTCAGCGCTGTATTAATTAATTTCAAAAAGCGTCCAGGCTCCGTAAGCCACGCTGTACCTTAACTCAGACCCAGAGTTTTTTTTTCCCCACTAGCGCGTCGGGCCCGACAAAATCCCCCATTCAGAAGAAAATTACTGCAGCACTGGACGTCTCACGTGTCAGAGCCTTCGTTACCTCTGAAGACAGTCCATCAGGGCACCTTGTTACCTTCGAAAATTGCCCGTCAGAGCACTTTGTCACCTCTGAAAATTGGGCTGCCGGAACCACTTGTGACCTCCAGGAAAAACACACTTTAAAAACTCAGAAACCGTGTCCAGGATCCGAAATCCACGCATTAACTTAACTCAAAAACTGCGTCTAGGATCCAAAATTCACGCATTAACTCAACTCAGAAACCTCGTCCAGGATCCAAAATTCACGTATTAACTCAAATCAAAAACTTCATCCAGGATCCAAAATTCACGTATTAACTCAACTCAAAAACTGCATCTAGGATCCAAAATTCACGTATTAACTCAGCTCAAAAACTTCATCCAGGATCCAAAATTCACGTATTAACTCAACTCAAAAACTGCGTCTAGGATCCAAAATTCACGTATTAACTCAACTCAAAAACTTCATCCAGGATCCAAAATTCACGTATTAACTCAACTCAAAAACTTCATCCAGGATCCAAAATTCACGTATTAACTCAACTCAAAAACTGCGTCCAGGATCCAAAATTCACGTATTAACTCAACTCAAAAACTGCGTCTAGGATCCAAAATTCACGTATTAACTCAAATCAAAAACTTCATCCAGGATCCAAAATTCACGTATTAACTCAACTCAAAAACTTCATCCAGGATCCAAAATTCACGTATTAACTCAACTCAAAAACTGCATCTAGGATCCAAAATTCACGTATTAACTCAACTCAAAAACTTCATCCAGGATCCAAAATTCACGTATTAACTCAGCTCAAAAACTTCATCCAGGATCCAAAATTCACGTATTAACTCAACTCAAAAACTGCGTCTAGGATCCAAAATTCACGTATTAACTCAACTCAAAAACTTCATCCAGGATCCAAAATTCACGTATTAACTCAACTCAAAAACTTCATCCAGGATCCAAAATTCACGTATTAACTCAACTCAAAAACTGCGCATTAACTTAAGGCTAGCCTTGGATCAATTAGTCACTTCAGTACCGCGAAAACAGGCAGGTATTAGTGGAGAAGTGAGAAAATAGCTTACCAGTATGGACTCTGCAACGTTGCTGCCAAACTGATTTAAAAGTACTGTTTGTGTTGGTGAGGATCAGGGAGCAGACAAAGACTGACTAACTAAAAAATTTACCTACTGGAAGTCTTTGCTTTAACAGGCGCTTCCTGACCTTTTAAAAGTTCAGCCGAAAGTTTGTCTGCCCTCTGGTCCGCCAACGTGGCCAACTTGCGGTCGTCTCTTTCCCTTCCCACGGTCAGGCTCACCATCTGTTGGGACGGACCCGTAGGGTCTCGTCTCCACGTGTTCTTTTGGAAGGAGAGATCAGACCGGCTATAGTTTGGAGCAAAAACACCATTTATTACAGAATCAAGACTGGCAAACTATACAACGAATTCAAAAGCATGCAATTTGTTGGAGAAGGCGTTCTGTCTTTCCCTTCGGATCTGGTGCAGTTATACTTCGCGCTTCCTCGAGTTCCCGGTCAGGTTCCCCTCGTTCGGTTCTCTCATTGGTCGGTTCACCTGTCTGTGAAGGGATTAGTGTCTCTATTGGCTGCCCCGAGATACCTGTCCAGCTCCTGCTGTGCTGAACAATGGGTAGACATCCTGGGTTCAGCAGTTTCCGATCTTGTAAATTAAAAGTTTATTGTTTGGAAGGGTTTCCTCATTGCTATGCGTCTGGCTGTCTGGGTGTTCACAATAGTTCTCCATAGTTGAATATACAGGTATTATCATTTAACACAGGACCCGAATGAGTTTGACGTCAGCGGAGGCATTAGCAAGTACTTTATCAATCAAGTGTAGTATCGGTGCGATTTACACTATCCGATAGTTACTGGTTTCCTTTATTAACAATGAGAGTGTAACAGGATGATCTGAAACTGACGGACATGTTCTAATCCCCCAGGAATGTGGCCCCAGGCAGACAGTCCTGCAGTGGCTGGGTTTACTTTACATGGCTGTGTTTTAGCTGGTATCTGGCAGTGTCTGCTTTAATAATGGTGCTCTCCTCCCTAGCCCCAATGTAGGTACCCCGATAGCAGATTATCCCCAACAAGTCATAGAGATGTACAGCATGGAAACAGACCCTTCGGTCCAACCCATCCATGCCGACCAGATATCCCAACCCAATCTAGTCCCACCTGCCAGCACCCGGCCCACATCCCTCCAAACCCCCCCCTAACTATATACCCATCCAAATGCCTCTTAAATGTTGCAATGGTACCAACCTCCACCACACCCTCTGGCAGCTCATTCCATACACGCACCACCCTCTGCGTGAAAAAGTTGCCCCTTAGGTCCCTTTTATATCTTTCCCCTCTCACCCTAAACCTATGCCCTCTAGTTCTGGACTCCTCAACCCCAGGGAAAAGACTTTGCCTATTTATCCTATCCATGCCCCTCATAATTTTGTAAACCTCTATAAGGTCACCCCTCAGCCTCCGATGCTCCAGGGCAAACAGCCCCAGCTGTTCACCCTCTCCCTGTAGCTCACATCCTCCAACCCTGGCAACCTCCTTGTAAATCTTTTCTGAACCCTTTCAAGTTTTACAACATCTTTCCGATAGGAAGGTGACCAGAATTGCACGCAATATTCCAACAGTGGCCTAACCAATGTCCTGTACAGCCACAACATGACCTCCCAACTCCTGTACTCAATACTCTGACCAATAAAGGAAAGCATACCAAACATCATCTTCACTATCCTATCTACCTGCGACTCCATTTTCAAGGAGCTATGAACCTGCACTCCAAGGTCTCTTTGTTCAGCAATACTCCCAAGGACCTTACCATTAAGTGTATAAGACCTGCTAAGATTTGTTTTCCCAAAATGCAGCACCTCGACTTTATTCTAAATTAAACTCCACCTACCACTTCTCAGCCCATTGGCCCATCTGGTCCAGATCCCATTGTAATCTGAGATAACCCTCTTCGCTCTCCACTACACCTCCAGGTTTGGTGTTATCTGCAAACTTACTAACTGTACCTCTTGTGCTCACATCCAAATCATTTATGTAAATGACAAAAAATAGAGGGAACAGCACCGATCCTTGTGGCACTCCACTGGTCACAGGCCTCCAGTCTGAAAAACAACCCTCCACCACCACCCTCTGTCTTCTACCTTTGAGCCAGTTCTGTATTCAAATAGCTAGTTCTCCCTGTATTCCATGAGATCTAACCATGCTAATCAGTCTCCCATGGTGAACCTTGTCGAACGTCTTACTGAAGTCCATATAGATCACAACTTCCACTCTGCCCTCATCAATCTTCTTTGTTACTTCATCAAAAAACTCAATCAGGTTTGTGAGACATGATTTCCCACTCACAAAGCCATGTTGACTATCCTGAATCAGTCCTTGCCTTTCCAAGTACATGTCCGTCCTGTCCCTCAGGATTCCCTCCAACAACTTGCCCACCACCAACGTCAGGCTCACCGGTCTATAGTTCCCTGGTTTGTCCTTACCACCCTTCTTAAACAGTGGCACCACGTTTGCCAACCTCCAGTCTTCCTGCACCTTACCTGTGACTATCGATAAAATATCTCAGCAAGAGGCCCAGTAATCACTTCTCTAGCTTCCCACAGAGTTCTCGGGTACACCTGATCAGGTCCTGGGGATTTATCCACTTTAACCGTTTCAAGACATCCAGCACTTCCTCCTCTGTAATCTGGACATTTTGCAAGATGTCACCATCTATTTCCCTACAGTCTATATCTTCCATATCCTTTTCCACAGTAAATACTGATGCAAAATATTCATTTAGTATCTGCCCCATTTTCTGTGGCTCCACACAAAGGCTGCCTTGCTGATCTTTGAGGGGCCCTATTCTCTCCCTAGTTACTCTTTTGTCCTTAATGTATTTGTAAAAGCCCTTTGGATTCTCCTTAATTCTATTTGCCAACACTATCTCATGTCCCCGTTTAGCCCTCCTGATTTTCCTCTTAAGTATACTCCTACTTCCTTTATACTCTTCTAAGGATTCACTCGATCTATCCTGTCTGTACATGACATATGCTTCCTTCTTTTTCTTAACCAATCCCTCAATTTCTTTAGTCATCCAGCATTCCCTATCCCGACCAGCCTTCCCTTTCACCCTGACAGGAATATACTTTCTCTGGATTCTTGTTATCTCATTTCTGAATGCTTCCCATTTTCCAGCCATCCCTTTACCTGCGAACATCTGCTTCCAATCAGCTTTTGAAAGTTCTTGCCTAATACCGTCAAAATTGGCCTTTCTCCAATTTAGAACTTCAACTTTTAGATCTGGTCTATCCTTTTCCATCACTATTTCAAATCTAATAGAATTATGGTCACTGGCCCCCAAAGTGCTCCCCACTGACACCTCAATCACCTGCCCTGCCTTATTTCCCAAGAGTAGGTCAAGTTTTGCACCTTCTCTAGTAGGTACATCCACATACTGAATCAGAAAATTGTCTTGTACACACTTAACAAATTCCTCTCCGTCTAAACCTTTAACACTATGGCAGTCCCAGTCGATGTTTGAAAAGTTAAAATCTCCTACCATAACCACCCTATTATTCTTACAGATAGCTGAGATCTCCTTACAAGTTTGTTTCTCAATTTCCCTCTGACTATTGGGGGGGTCTATAATATAATCCCAATAAGTTTCTTTCTTATCTCTCAGTTCCACCCAAATAACTTCCCTGGATGTATTTCCGGGAATATCCTCCCTTAGCACAGCTGTAATGCTATCCCTTATCAAAAATGCCACTCCCCCTCCTCTCTTGCCTCCCTTTCTATCCTTCCTGTAGTATTTGTGTCCTGGAACATTAAGCTGCCAGTCCTGCCCATCCCTGAGCCATGTTTCTGTAAATGCTATGATATCCCAGTCCCATGTTCCGAACCATGCCCTGAGTTCATCTGCCTTCCCTGTTAGGCCCCTTGCATTGAAATAAATGCAGCTTAATTTATTAGTCCTACCTTGTCCCTGCCTGCCCTGACTGTTTGACTTGCTTCTGTTCTCAACTGTACCCATCTCAGACCGATCTCTTTCCTCACTAACTCCCTGGCTCCCACCCCACCACCTTACTAGTTTAAATCCTCAATAGACAATAGACAATAGGTGCAGGAGTAGGCCATTCAGCCCTTCGAGCCTGCACTGCCATTCAATATAATCATGGCTGATCATTCCTAATTAGTATCCTCTTCCTGCCTTATCTCCATAACCCTTGATTCCACTATCTTTGAGAGCTCTATCCAACTCTTTCTTAAATGAATCCAGAGACTGGGCCTCCACTGCCCTCTGGGGCAGAGCATTCCACACAGCCACCACTCTCTGGGTGAAGAAGTTTCTCCTCATCTCTGTCCTAAATGGTCTACCCCGTATGTTTAAGCTGTGACCTCTGGTTCGGCACTCACCCATCAGCGGGAACATGTTTCCTGCTGCCAGAGTATCCAATCCTTTCATAATCTTATATGTCTCAATCAGATCCCCTCTCAGTCTTCTAAACTCAAGGGTATACAAGCCCAGTCGCTTCAGTCTTTCAATGTAAGGTAATCCCTCCATTCCAGGAATTGACCTCGTGAACCTACGCTGCACTCCCTCAATAGCCAGAATGTCTTGCCTTAAATTTGGCGACCAGAACTGCACACAGTACTCCAGGTGTGGTCTCACCAGGGCCCTGTACAGCTGCAGAAGCACCTCTTTGCTTCTATACTCAATCCCTCTTGTTATGAGGGCCAGCATGCTATTAGCCTTCTTCACTACCTGCTGTACCTGCATGCCTCCCTTCATTGACTGGTGTACAAGAACACCCAGATCTCTCTGTACTGCCCCTTTACCTAAATTAATTCCATTGAGGTAGTAACCTGTGTTCCTGTTCTTGCCACCAAAGTGGATAACCACTTATCCACATTAAATTGCATCTGCCCACTCACCTAACCTGTCCAGGTCACCCTGTAATCTCCTAACATCCTCCTCACATTTCACCCTGCCACCCAGCTTTGTATCATCAGCAAATTTGCTAATGTTATTGCTGATACCATCTTCTATATCATTAACATACATTGTAAACAGCTGCGGTCCCAGCACAGATCCTTGCGGTCACTGCCTGCCATTCCGAAATGGAGCTGTTTATCACTACCCTTTGTTTCCTGTCAGCCAACCAATTTTCAATCCAATCTAGTACTTTGCCCCCAATACCATGCGCCCTAAGTTTACTCACTAACCTCCTATGTGGAACTTTATCAAAAGCTTTCTGAAAGTCCAGGTACACTACATCTACTGGCTCTCCCTTGTCCATCTTCAGAGTTACATCCTCAAAAAATTCCAGAAGACTAGTCAAGCATGATTTCCCCTTCATAAATCCATGCTGACTCTGACCTATCCTGTTACTACTATCCAGATGTGCCGTAATCTCATCCTTTATAATAGACTCCAGCATCTTTCCCACCACTGAGGTCAGACTAACTGGTCTATAATTTCCTGCTTTCTCTCTCCCACCTTTCTTAAAAAGTGGTATAACATTAGCCACTCTCCAATCCGCAGGTACCAATCCTCCTGAGCAGTTCTAGCAAATCTCCCTGCCAGTATATTAGTCCCCTTCCAATTTAGGTGCAATCCGTCCTTCTTGTACAGGTCACTTCTACCCCAAAAGAGATTCCAATGATCCAAAAATGTGAATCCTTCTCCCATACACCAGCTCCTCAACCATTCATCCATCTGCTCTATCCTCCTATTCTTGCCCTCACTAGCTCGTAATTAAGATATTACTACCCTTGAGGACCTCCTTTTTAAAATTCTACCTAACTCTCTGTAATCTCCTTTCAGAGTGTCTACCTTTTCCCGTCCAATGTCGTTGGTTCCAATGTGGACAATGACCTCCTGCTGGTCCCTCTCCCCCGTGAGAACATTCTGCACCCTCTCTGAGACATCCTTGATCCTGGCACCAGGGAAACAACACACCATTCTGCTTTTTCTCTGCTGGCCACAGAAATGTCTGTCTGTACCTCGGACTACAGAATCCCCTAACACAATTGATCTCTTGGAAGCCGACGTATCCCTCGTTGCATTAGAACCAGTCTCAATACCAGAAACTTGGCTGTTTGTGCTACGTTCCCCTGAGAATCCATCACCCCCTATATTTTCCAAAACAGCATACCTGTTTGAAATGGGTATATCCACAAAAGACTCCTGCCCTAGCGGCCTACCTCTCTTACTCTTCCTGGAGTTAACCCATCTATGTGACTTCCCCCTCCTTCCTATAACTGCCATCCATCACATACTGTTGCTGTTGCAAACTCCTCATCGCTTCTATCTGTCTCTCTAACCAATCCATTCGATCTGATAAGATTTGCATCCAACAGCATTAATGGCAGATCTAATCAGCAGTAACCTTTAAACTCTCTTTAAACTCCCACATCTGACAAGAAGTACATAAAACTGCAAAGGCCATTTTTACTCCTTCACAATCTACAGACCCAGAAAATAACACCGTCTTATTCCTCTACAAACACTGCCCCAGGTTAAATTAATAGCTGTGGCTTTTTTTCAAGATTAAGCAAGAGACTTATCTCCAAAAACACATAATCAGGAAAGAATCCACTATACTCACTACTGCAGCCTTTCTCTTGGACAGACTTAAAACAACAATTACCTTATCTGATTCTGTGCTGTGAACTTCGCCCAACAGTTCCTCCAAGATCAATTGTGAATTTCACTGTTTGTTAATTTTCCCAGATGCACTCCGATGTCCAGCGATACGTGAATTCAAACAGCAAAGACGGTAACTGTGCAGGCCCTTCGGCCCAACCAGTCCACACTGACCGTCTGAAGAGCAACCCACCCAGACCTATTCCACTTCACCTAACATTACGGACAATTTAGCATGGCCAGTTCACCTGACCCGCACATCTTTGGACTGTGGGAGGAAACCGGAGCACCCGGAGGAAACCCACGCAGACACAGGGAGAACGTGCAAACTCCACACAGTCAGTCGCCTGAGTCGGGAATTGTCTTGTTTCTCCAGTGTCCCTTGCAATTAAGAATGCTCTCCATTTGCATGTCCATCTGACATTGGTCATATGCACTCTATCTCTGTTACATCATGCTCTCAACCCCTCTCATTAACCAAGCAACCCTGGATTTATAGCAACAAGAGGCTATTTGACCTTTGAACTGAGCCAATCATTCAATAAGATTATTGTTGATTCTTTTCTGGTCTCACCTCAAATTTCCTGCTGTACTCAACTCCCTTGCTTAAAAATACAGGGTAGACCATTTAGGACAGAGATGAGGAGAAACTTCTTCACCCAGAGAGTGGTGGCTGTGTGGAATGCTCTGCTCCAGAGGGCAGTGGAGGCCCAGTCTCTGGATTCATTTAAGAAAGAGTTGGATAGAGCTCTCAAGGATAATGGAATCAAGGGTTATGGAGATAAGGCAGGAACAGGATACTGATTAAGGATGATCAGCCATGATCATATTGAATGGTGGTGCAGGCTCGAAGGGCTGAATGGCCTACTCCTGTACCTATTGTCTGTTGTCTATTGTCTCTCAAAATGCCTCTGTAACTCACTCTTGCATAAAGGACCAACTTCTACTTTGGGCAAGAGAGTTCCATCTTCTAACAAGGCTCCAAGAAAAAGAAATGTCTCCTTATCCCCATCGAAAAAGGGAGCCCTCTTATTTTTAAACCATGCCCCCTTGTTTTTAGATTCCACCAGAAATATCTTCCTAGACTTAGAATATAGAACATGACAGCACAACACAGCCCCTTTGGCCTTCAATGTTGCGCCAACTTGTGAAACTAATCTGAAGCCCATCCAACCTACACAATTCCTTTCTCATCCATACGTCTATCCAATGACTACTTAAATGCCCTTAAAATTGGTGAGTCTACTACTGTTGCAGGCAGTGCGTTCCACACCCCTACTACTCTGAGTAGAGAGTAGAGAAACTACCTCTGACATTTGTCCTATATCTCTCACCCTCAATTTAAAGCTGTGTCCCCTTGTGTTAGCCATCACCATCTGAGGAAAAAGGCTCCCACTGTCCATCCTATCTAACCCTCTGATTATCTTATGTCTTAATTAAGACACCTCTCAACCTTCTTCTCTCTAATAAAAATAACCTCAAGTCCCTCAGCCTTTCCTCATAAGACCTTCCCTCCATCCCAGGCAACATTCTAGTAAATCTCCTCAGAACCCTTTCTTACGCTTCCATATCCTTCCTATCATGTGGTGACCAGAACTGTACACAATATTTTAAGTGCGGCTGCACCAGAGTTTTGTACAGCTGCAGCATGACCTCGTGGCTCCAAAACTCAGTTCCTCAATTAATAAAAGCTAACACACCTTATGCTTTCTTAACAGCCTTATCAACCTGGGTGGCAACTTTCAGGGATCTATGTACATGGACACAGAGATCTCTCTGCTCATCTACACTACCAAGAACTTTACCATTAGCCCAGTACTCTGCACTCCTGTTACTCCTTCCAAAGTGAATCACCTCCCTCTTTTCCACATTAAACTTGGATCGGCACAGTGGCACAGTGGTTATCACTTTTGCCTCACAGTGCCAGAGACCCGGGTTCAATTCCAGCCTTGGGCAACTGTCTGTGTGGAGTTTGCACATTCTTCCTGTGTCTGCATGGGTTTCCTCTGAGTTCTCTGGTTCCCTCCCACAGTCCAAAAAACGTGCAGGTTTGGTGAAGTGGCCACACTAAATTGCCCATTGTGTTATGTGTCGGGGAATGGGTCTGGGTGAGTTTCTCTTCGGAGGGTCAGTGTGGACTTGTTGGGTCGAAGGGCATGTTTCCACTCTGTAAGTAATCTAATCCATTCACCAGCTTATCCCAGTAACATCGTTCATCACTATCCACAACTCCACTGACCTTAGTATCATCTGCAAATTTACTAATCCATACTTGTATGCCCTCATCCATGCTTCTAAATCTTTCCTGAACCCTTTCAAGTTTCACAACATCTTTCCGATAGGAAGGAGACCAGAATTGCACGCAATATTCCAACAGTTTAACCAATGTCCTGTACAGCCACAACATGACCTCCCAACTCCTGTACTCAATACTCTGGCCAATAAAGGAAAGCATACCAAACATCATCTTCACTATCCTATCTACCTGCGACTCCATTTTCAAGGAGCTATGAACCTGCACTCCAAGGTCTCTTTGTTCAGCAACACTCCCTAGGACTTTACCATTAAGTGTGTAAGTCCTGTTAAGATTTGCTTTCCCAAAATGCAGCACCTCGACTTTATTCTAAATTAAACTCCACCTGCCACTCCTCAGCCCATTGGCCCATCTGGTCCAGATCCCATTGTAATCTGAGATAATCCTCTTCGCTCTCCACTACACCTCCAATTTTGGTGTCATCTGCAAACTTACTAACTGTACCTCTTGTGCTCACATCCGAATCATTTATATAAATGACGAAAAGTAGTGGACACAGCACTGATCCTTGTGGCACCCCACTGGTCACAGGCCTCCAGTCTGAAAAACAACCCTCCACCATCACCTTCTGTCTTCTACCTTTGTATTTCATGAGCTCTAACCTTGCTAACGAGTCTCCCATGGGGAACCTTTTCGAACGCCTTAATGAAGTCCATATAGATCACATCTACTGCTCTGCCCTCATCAATCCTCTTTGTTACTTCTTCAAAAAACTCAATTAAATTTGTGAGACATGATTTCCCACACACAAAACCATGTTGATGATCCCTAATCAGTCCTTGCCTTTCCAAATACATGTATATCCTGTCCCTCAGGATTCCCTCCAACAAATTGCCCACCACCGAGGTCAGGCTCACTGGTCTATAGTTCCCCGGCTTGTCCTTACCACCCTTCTTAAACAGTGGCACCAGGTGACACGGTGGCTCAGTGGTTATCACTGCTGCCTCACAGCGCCAGGGACCCAGGTTTGATTCTAGCCTCAGGCGACTGACTGTGTGGAGTTTGCACATTCTCCCCGTGTCTGCGTGGGTTTCCACCGGGTGCTCCGGTTTCGTCTCACAGTCCAAAGATGTGCAGGTCAGGTGAATTGGCCATGCTAAATTGCCTGTAGTGTTAGGTGCATTAGTCAGGGGTGAATGTAGGGGAATAGGTCTGGGTGGGTTTCTCTTCGGAGGGTTGGTGTGGACTTGTTGAGTTGAAGGGCCTGTTTCCACACTTGTAGGTAATCTAATCTAATTAGCCAACCTCCAGTCTTCTGGCACCTCACCTGTGACTATTGCTGATACAAATATCTTAGCAAGAGTCCCAGCAATCTCTTATCTAGCTTCCCACAGAGTTCTCAGGTACACCTGATCAGGTCCTTGGGATTTATCTACCTTTACCCATTTCAAGACATCCAGCACTTCCTCCTCTGTAATATGGACATTTTGCAAGATGCCACCATTTATTTCCCTACATTCTATATCTTCCATATCCTTTTCCACAGTAAATACTGATGCAAAATACTCATTTAGTGTCTCCCCCATTTTCTGTGGCTCCACACAAAGGTCGCTTTGCTGATCTTTGAGGGACCCTTTTAAGTTACCCTTTTGTCCTTAATGTATTTATAAAAACCCTTTGGATTCTTCTTAATTCTATTTGCCAAAGCTATTTCATGTCCCCGTTTTGCCCTCCTGATTTCCCTCTTAAGTATACTCCTACTGCCTTTATACTCTTCTAATGATTCACTCCATCTATCCTGTCTCTACCTGACATATACTTCCTTCTTTTTCTTAACCAAACCCTCAATTTCTTTAGTCATCCAGCATTCCCTATACCTACCAGCCTTCCCTTTCACCCTGACAGGAATATACTTTCTCTGGATTCTTGTTATCTCATTTCTGAAGGCTTCCCATTTTCCAGCCATCCCATGGGCCCTAAGATCCCTCTGTCCCTCCACACTGCCAAAAATCCTGCCTTTACCCTTGTAATCTGCATTCAAATTCGGCCTTCCTAAATGAATCATTTCAGACTTTTCCAGGTTGAACTCCATCTGCCAATTATCAGCCCAGCTCTGCATCCTGTCAATGTCCCGTTGCAATCTACAACAGACCTTCGTGGGCGGCACGGTAGCACAGTGGTTAGCACTGCTGCCTCACAGCGCCTGAGACCCGGGTTCAATTCCCGACTTAGGTGACAGACTGTGTGGAGTTTGCACGTTCTCCCCGTGTCTGCGTGGGTTTCCTCCGGGTGCTCCGGTTTCCTCCCACAGTCCAAAGATGTGCGGGTCAGGTGAATTGGCCATGCTAAATTGCCCGTAGTGTTAGGTAAGGGGTAAATGTAGGGGTATGGGTGGGTTGCGCTTCGGCGGGTCGGTGTGGACTTGTTGGGCCGAAGGGCCTGTTTCCACACTGTAAGTCTAATCTAATCTAAAAATCTAATCCACACTATCCACAACTCCACCAACCTTCATGTGATCAGCAAACGTACCCTTCTACCTCCTCATCCAAGTCATTTATAAAAATCATAAAGAGCAGAGTTCCAGAACAAATCCCTGTGGAACACCACTGGTCACTGAGTTCCAGGCTGATACTTTCCATCTACCACCACCCTCTGTCTTCTATGGGCCAGCCAATTCTGTATCCAGGCAGCTAAATGTCTCTGCATCTCATGCCTCCTTATTTTCTGAATGAGTCTACCATGGGGAACCATATCAAACAATAGACAATAGGTGCAGGAGTAGGCCATTCTGCCCTTCGAACCAGCACCACCATTTATTATGATCATGGCTGATCATCCTTAATCAGTATCCTGTTCCTGCCTTATCCCCATAGCCCTTGATTCCACTATCCTTGAGAGCTCTTTTCAACTCTTTCTTGAAAGTATCCAGAGACTTGGCCTCCACTGCCTTCTGGGGCAGAGCATTCCACACAGTCACCACTCTCTGGGTGAAGAAGTTTCTCCTCAACTCTGTTCTAAATGGCCTACCCCTTATTTTGAAGCTGTGTCCTCTGGTTCAGGACTCACCCATCAGCAGAAACATGTTTCCTGCCTCCAGAGTGTCCAATCCTTTAATAATCTTATACGTCTCAATCAGATCTCCTCTCAGTCTTCTAAACATAAGTGTATACAAGCCTAGTCGCTCCAACCTTTCAACATATGATAGTCCCGCCATTCCAGGAATTGACCTCGTGAACCTACGCTGCGCTCCCTCAATAGCCAGAATGTCCTTCTTCAAAATTTGGAAACCAAAAGTGCACACGATATTCCAGTTGAGGTCTCACCAGGGCCCTGTACAGCTGCAGAAGAATCTCTTTGCTCCTATACTCCATTCCTCTTGTTATGAAGGTCAACATGCTATTAGCTTTCTTCACTGCCTGCTGTACCTGCATGCCTCCCTTCATTGACTGATGTACAAGAACACCCAGATCTCTCTGTACTGCCCCTTTACCTAAATTGACTCCATTTAGGTAGTAATCTGCCTTCCTGTTCTTGCCACCAAAGTGGATAACCACACATTTATCCACATTAAACTGCATCTGCCATGCATCTACCCACTCACCTAACCTGTCCAAGTTGCCCTGTAATCTCATAACATCCTTCTCACATTTCACCCTGCCACCCAGCTTTGTATCATCAGCAAATTTGCTAATATTACTTTTAATACCTTCATCTATATCATTAATATATATTGTAAACAGCTGCGGTCCCAGTACTGATCCCTGCGGTACCCCTCTGGTCACTGCCTGCCATTCCGAAAGGGAGCCATTTATCACTACTCTTTGTTTCCTATCAGCCAACCAACTTTCAATCCAAGTTAGTACTTTGCCCCCAATACCATGTGCCCTAATTTTGCTCACTAACCTCCTATGTGGGACTTTATCAAAGGCTTTCCGAAAGTCCAGGTACACTACATCCACTGGATCTCCCTCGTCCATCTTCATAGTTACATCCTCAAAAATTCCAGAAGGTTAGTCAAACACGATTTCCCCTTCATAAATCCATGCTGACTCTGACCTATCCTGTTGCTGCTATCCAAATGGGTCATAATTTCATCTGTTATAATTGACTCCAGCATCTGTAGAGGTGGCATGGTGGCTCAGTGGTTATCACTGTTGCCTCACAGTGCTATGGACCCGGGTTCAATTCCTGCCTCGGGTGACTGTCTGTGTGGAGTTTGCACATTCTCCCTGTGTCTGTGTGGGTTTCCTCCAGGTGCTCCGGTTTCCTCCCATAGTCCAAAGATGTGCAGGCCGGGTGAACTGGCCAGGATAAATTGCCCATAGTTTGAGGTGCATTTTTCAGAGGGAAATGAGTCTGGGAGGATTGCTCTTCAGAGTGTTGGTGTGGACTTGTTGGGCTGAAGGGCCTGTTTCTACACTGTAGGGAATCTAATCTTTCCCACCTCTGATGTCAGGCTAACCGGTCTATAATTCCCTGGTTTCTCTCTCCCTCCCTTCTTGAAAAGTGGGACAACATTAGCCACCCTCCAAGCCACAGGAACTGATCCTGATTCTGTAGAACACTGAAAAATGATTACCAATGCATCCAGGATTTCTAGAGCCACCTGCTCTAAATACCCTGAGATGCAGACCATCAGGTCCCAGGGACTTATCAGCCTTCAGACCTAACAGTCTATCCAAGCCCATTTCCTGTCTAATATCCCTTCAGTTCATCCATTATCCTTGGTCCTTCAGCCAAGGTTGCTTGTGTCTTTCCCAGTGAACACAGATCCAAAGTATCTATCCAACTCATCTGTCATTTCCTTATTCCCCATAATAAATTCACCCGTTTCTGTCTTCAAGGGCCCAATTTACGGCTTAACCATTTTTTTTTCTTTTCACATACTTACCAAAGATTTTTTTATCCTCCTGTATATTTTTGACCAGTTTGCCTTCGTACTGCATTTTCTTTTCTGCGTATTGCAGTTTTAGTTACCCTTTAATGTTTCCCAGTCCTCCAGCTTCCTGCTCATCTTTGCGGAGTTATGATTAGATTCCCTATAGTGTGGAAACAGGCCCAACAAGTCCACTCCAAAGAGTAACCCACTCAGACCCATTTCCCTCTGACTAATGCAACTAACGCTATGGGCCTTTTAACCTGACCTGCATATCTTCAGACTGTGGGAGGAAATCACAGACACGGGGGAGAATGTGCAAACTCCACACAGACAGTTGCCTGAGGCTGGAATCGAACCTGGGACCCTGGTGCTGTGAGGCAGCAGTGCTAACCACTGAGCTACTCAAAAAAATTGAGCTTCAATTAAGCTCAGTGAGCCTGACGCGATTTGAACATGCAACCTTCTAATCGGGAGTCAGATGCACTCCTGTTGTGCCACAAACCCACTATAAACTTCTTCTCTTTTATCTTTATGTATCTTTAACTTCCCTTGTCAGCCACAGCCACCCCTGCCTCTCCTGAGAATCTTTCTTCCTCTTTGGAATGAACTGATCCTGTACCTTCTGCATTATACCCAGAAATACCTCCCATTGTTCCTCCACTGCCATCCCTGCTAAGGTATTGCACCATTGAACTTTGGCCAGCTCCTTCCTCATAGCTCCATAGTTCCCTTTGTTCAACTGCAATACTGACACTCCCGATTCTCCCTTCTCCCTCTCAAATTTCAGATTAAAACTTCTCATATTATAGTCGCTACCTCCTAATGGCTCCTTTATTTTGAGATCCCTGATCAGATCCGATTCGTTGCCCAACACCAGATCCAGAATTGCTTTCCCCCGGTAGGCTTCAGCACAAGCTGTTCTAAGAATCCATCTCGGAGGCACTCCACAAACTCCTTTTCTTGGGGTCCAGTACCATCCTGATTCTCCCAGTCTACCTGCATGTTGTAATCCCCCATAACAATTGTGGTATACCTTTGCGACAGGCCAATTTCAGCTCCTTATTCAACTTACACCCTACATCCAGACTACTGTTTGGGGGCCTGTAGATAACTCCCAAGAGAGTCTTTCTACCCTTAGAATTTCTCAGCTTTATCCACACTGAGTCTACATCCCCTGATTCTATGTCCCCCCTGGCAAGGGACTGAATATCATCCCTTACCAACATGGCCACCCCACCCCCTCTGCCCATCAGTCTGTCCTTACAATAGCACATATAGCCTTGAATATTCATTTCCCAGGCCCTGTCCACTTGAAGCCACATCTCAGTTATCCCTACAACATCGTAGCTGCCAATTTCCAACTGAGCCTCAAACTCATCCATCTTATTTCTTATGCCTTGCTAAAACTCATGTACATTACATCTACTTCAGAGGCATGACCTGCCCCTCACAAAGCCACACTGACTATCTCTAATCAAACTGTGGTTTTCCAAGTAATGATAAACTCTGTCTCTTAGAATTCTCTCCAATAATTTGCCCACCACAGACATAAAACTGACTGGTCTGTAATTCCCAGGATTATCTCTATTCCCTTTCTTGAATAAGGGAATAACATTTGTCACCCTCCAATCATCTGGCACTATTCCAGTGGACAGTGAGGATGCAAAGATCATTGCCAAAGGCACAACAATCTTTTCCCTCACTTCCTGGAGCAACCTTGGGTATATCCTACCTGGGCTGAAAATGTGTTGCTGGAAAAGCGCAGCAGGTCAGGCAGCATCTAAGGAACAGGAAATTCAACGTTTCGGGCAAAAGCCCTTCATCCTGGATCAGGGGACTAATCTATCTTTATGTTTTTCAAAATTTCCAGCACATCCTCCCTCTTAATATCAACCTGTTTGAGCGTATCAGTCTGGTCCATGCTGTCCTCACAAACAAAAAAATCCCTGAAGCATAGTATTCATTAAGGACCTCCTCTACCTCCTCCGACTCCAGACACAACTTCCCTGCACTATCCCTGATCGGCCTTACCCTCTCTGGCCATTCTCTTGTTCCTTACATAGGTGTAGAATGACTTAGGATTTTCCTTAACCCTCCCCACTAAAGCTTTTCCATGCCCCCTTCTAGCTCTCCCCAGTCCATTTTCAGTTCCTTCCTGGATACCTTGTAACCCTCTCGAGCTCTGTCTGATCTTGGTCTCCTCAACCTTAAGTTAGCTTCCTTCTTCCTCTTGACTAGATGTTCCACATCTCTTGTCACCCAAGGTTCCTTCACCCTACCATCCCTTCCTTGCCTCAGTGGGACCAACCTATCCAGCTCTCGCAGCAAGTGCTCCCAAAATAACCTCCACATTTCTGCCATGCATTTCCTAGAGAACATCTGTTCCCAGTTTATGCTCCATAGTTCCTGCCTAATAGCATTGTAATTCCCCCTCACCAATTAAATATTCTCCCATACCATCTGCTCTTATCACTCTTCATGACAATAGTAAAGGTCAGGGAGTTGTGATCACTATCACCAAAATGCACTCCCGAGAAATCTGATCAGGTTCATTGCCAAGCACCAACTCCAACATGGCCTCCCCTTTAGTCGGCTTATCTACATATTGAGTCAGGAATCCTTCCTGGGCACACCTGACAAAATCTGCTCCATCCAAACTATTTGAACTAAGGAGATTCCTATCAACATTAGGGAATTTAAATTCTCCCATGACAACAACCCTGTTACTTCTGCAGCTTTCCAAAATCTGCCTCTCAATCTGCTCCTCCCTGTCTCTGTTACTGTTGGGGGAGGTCAATAGAAAACACCCAACAAAGTGACTGCTCCTTTCCTGTTTCTGACTTCCACCGATATTGACACTGTAGGCAAACCCTCCTCGATGACCTCACTTTCTGCAGCTAATGTCTTAATTGAAATTAATGACACATGTTTACTCTAATTAAACTCCCTCACATTTTTCAACACATCACTACTTCACAATGTTATGCTGTGATGCAATCTTATTCATCAGCATTGGTATGAATTTCCTCATTAAACTATTTTGAAGGCATTAAGTCAATTAGAATAAATAGCTTTGAGGATGTTCCAATGTGGGACTAAAATTTAATAAAATCTACCTTAAGCACAGTGTAATCAGTATCCAAAACCGTGGTCCCATCCCACATTTTAATATGGTAAAAAGAAGCACTAAAAAGTATCTCTTAAAAAATCAATTCCTTATAAACCATTCTTGATTTAAATAGAGAACATGTTGACCATTGCAAACTGCTCCCAACCCAAATGGAAAAAAACATTCAGATAACTTTGTGTAAATGCAAATATTTGTGAAGGAAATTATTTTATGTCAGCCAGACATTTCTTATGGAATCTTAAAAATTGGATCTACATTTTCTAAGTTTTTTTTTGTGTTCCACCTTAATGGGTATTTAGGTCAAAAGTCAAAAACTGTAAAATAAACTTTGATGAAGAACATTTTGTTTGTAATGTCCTCGGGTTTGAGGGTGTACAGGTTTGGTGAACTGGCCGTGCTAAATTGCCCATAGTGTGGGTTAGGTGTATTAGTCAGGGGTAAATGTAAAGTAATAGAGGTGGGGAATGGATCTGGGTGGGTTACTCTTCACAGGGTTGATGTGAACTTGTTGGGCCAAATGGCCTGTTTCCACACTGTAGGGATTCTATGATTGTATGGTTTGCTCTTTCACTTTTAGTTAACCAGCCACCTCTGTCAGATTTTGTGATTTCTGAAGCTGTTCCCTTAAAGAGGCACCATAGTGCCTCAGTGGTTAGCACTGCTGCCTCACAGCATCAGGGTCCTGGGTTTGATTCCACCCTTGGGTAACTGCCTGCGTGGAGTTTGCACATTGTTCCTGTGGGTCTGCGTGGGTTTCCTCCCACAGTCCAAAGCTGTGCAGGCTATGTGAATTGAGCAGAGTTATTGGGCTGGATCTGGGTGGAATGTCACTGTGGTCCTGATGGGCCAAATGGCCTGCTTCTACACTGTAGGGGATTCAGTGAACGAAGGTGGGCTTGAATGCTCCCAGCAATTGAATGATAAAGACATTGATGAAAAAGAGTCGTAAGAACGTAAAGCAGGAAATCCAACTCATCAATGCTGACCAGATATCCCAAATAAATCGAGTCCCACCTGCCAGCACCCGGCCCATTTCCCTCCATACTCTTCCTGTTCATATACCCATCCAGAAGCCTTTTAAATGTTGTAATTGGATTAGATTACTTACAGTGTGGAAACAGGCCCTTCAGCCCAACAAGTCCACACCAATCCCTCCAAAGTGCAACCCACCCAGACCCATTCCCCTACATTTACCCCTTCACCTAACATTACGGGCAATTTTAGCCTGGCCAATTCACCTAACCTGCACAGTTTTAGACTGTGGGAGGAAACCAGAGCACCCGGAGGAAACCCACACAGACACGGGGAGAATGTGCAAATCCACACAGACAGTTGCCTGAGGCGGGAATTGAACCCGGGTCTCTGGCGCTGTGAGGCAGTAGTGCTGACCACTGAGCCACCATGCTGCCCAGTGACCCACCTCCATCACTTCCTCTGGCAGCTCATTCCATACACGCACCACCCTCTGCGTGAAAAGGATGTCCCTCAGGTCCCTTTTAAATCTTTCCTCTCTTACCTTAAACCTATGCCCTCTAGTTCTTCACTCTCCCACCTCAGGGAAAAGACTTTGTCTATTTATCCTATCAGTACCCCTTATGATTTTATAATTTGGAGATGCTGATGTTAGATTGGGGTGTACTAAATTGAAAATCACACAGCACAGGGTTATAATCCATCAGATGGTTGTCGGAGCAGTGCTCTGAAAGCTAGTGCTTCCAATTAAACATGATTTTATAAGCTACTATAAGGTCACCCCTCGGCCTCCAAAGCTCCAGGGAAAACAGCCCCATCTTGTTCAGCCACTCCCTATAGCTTAAATCCTCCAACCCTGGCAACATCCTTGTAAACCTTTTCTGAACCCTTTCAAGTTTCACAACATCTTTCCGATAGGAAGGAGACCAGAATTGCACGCAATATTCCAACAGTGGCCTAACCAATGTCCTGTACAGCCACAACATGACCTCCCAACTCCTGTACTCAATACTATGACCAATTAAAGAAAGCATACTAAATACCTCCTTCACTATCCTATCTACCTGCGACTCCACTTTCAAGGAGCTATAAACCTGCACTCCAAGGTCTCTTTGTTCAGCAACACTCCCTCGGACCTTACCATTAAGTGTAAAAGTCCCGCTAAGATTTGCTTTCCCAAAATGCAACACTTCGTATTTATCTAAATTAAACTCCAACTGCCACCACTCAGCCCATTGGCCCATCTGGTCAAGATCCTGTTGTAATCTGAGGTAACCTTCTTTGCTGCCCACTACACCTCCAATTTTGGTGTCACCTGCAAACTTACGAACCATACCTCCTATGTTCGCATCCAAATCATTTATATAGAGGATGAAAATCAGTGGACCCAGCGCCAATCCTTATGGCACTCCACGGGTCACAGTCCTCCAGTCTAAAAATGATACAAATGTCTCAACAAGAGGCCCAGCAATCACTTCCCTAGCTTCCCACAGAGTTCTCGGGTACGCCTGATCAGGTCCTGGGGATTTATCCACTTTTATGTGTTTCAAGACATTCAGCACTTCCTCCTCTGTACTGCGGACATTTTTCAAAATGGCACCATTTATTTCCTCTCATTCTATATTCTTCACGTCCTTCTCCACAGTAAACACTGATGCAAAATACTCAACATCTGTGGTTCCACATATAGGCCACCTTGCTGATTTTTGAGGGACCCTATTCTCTCCCTAGTTATCCTTTTGTCCTCAGTGTATTTATTAAATACCTTTGGTCTTTCCTTAGCCCTTTTTGCCAAGACAATCTCATGTCCCTTTTATGCCATCTTGATTTCCCTCTTAAGTTTACTCCTACTGCCTTTATACTCTTCTAAGTATTCACTCGATCTCTCTTGTCTATACTTGACATATGATTTCTTCTTTTTCTTGACTAAAACCTCAACTTCTCTAGCCATCCAGCATTTCCTACAGCTACTTGCCTTTCTTTTCATCCTAACAGGAATATACTTTCTCTGGATTCTTGTTATCTTAATTCGGAAGGCTTCCATTTTCTAGACATCTCTTTATTTATGAAATCCACCTGCAATCAACTTTTAAAAGTTCTTGCCTAATATCATCAAAATTGGCCTTCCTCCAATTTAAAACTTCAACGTTTAGATCCGGTCTATCCTTTTCCATCTCTAGTTTGAATCTATTAGAATTACAGAGGAACCCCGATTATCCGAATATCAATTATCCGAAAATTGGATTATCCGAACGAGATCTCATGGTCCCGATAGAAACATTACCATCAAAGACGTGTTTCTAACAGTGATCGCGTCTTTTGTTTACACTGATTAACAGGCACCGTCTCCAATTGACTGACCTCCTGCCCTCTCTCCTTCCCCACACTTTCCCTGGAATTCTACACAGGGGTGTACCCTAAACCCTGCTTCCCCAGATAATCTCTCCAACATTGTCCTGTACAGGGCAAACGTGGAACCTGTCAAAAAGCTGCAGTAAGAAGTTGTGTGCTCATGTGGCTGTGTGTGCGATTTGGAGACTTACCCCACAAAGGCAGCAGTAGCAGCAGCAGCAGTCTTGTTGTTGCTGTAAGGTATGGCTGCCCCTGTGTTAGGGGAGTGGGGGGGTGAGAGTGCGAGGGCAGGGCGGTGTCAGGGGCGGGGTCTCACACACTGTGTGCTGCCGCAGTCTCCTGAACAGGGAGCAGACTTCAAAAACTCCGAGTCCCAGAGGAAAGGCATTTAATTGATTCACCAAATAATCGATTATCCGATGGCAATAATGCCACCCATCTCGTTCGGATAATTGAGTTTCTCCTGTATGGTCGCTGGCCCCAAAATGCACCCCCACTGACACCTCAGTCCCCTGCCCTGCCTTATTTCCCAGGAGGAGGTCAAATTTTGCACCTTGTTTAGTAGGTACATCCACATACTGAATCAGATACTTTTCTTGTGCACACCAATTATGAGAAATTGGAAATCGTGAAATTGGCATGCATTGACCCCACATCATTTTTAATGTCTTGACTCATTGATACATAGTTTTCCATCCTTCACCTGCTAAAACTAATTCCAACAAAAAAGTCAGAGCAGTAACATGCCAACTCCAGTTCAGCAAGTTGTCCTCCATCTTGGACCCCAGGTACCAATATCTTTGTGCACAAACCACATACACCTTGACCTCTAGGTCCCCCTCGGCAAAGAAAGACACCAATTCCTCTTGGTCTGACATTGCTGTGAAGGAAGGGAAAGGAAGCATGTGGGACCGTTATGGACAGCCAGCAGTGGACCAGGTGGCTGGTCTGGCTCCAAACGTGACCCTTCTGTCAGTGACCCCAGGAGGTCCCGCAGCGGCCAATGAGGTAGACAGTGGGAGGATATCGTTAGCAGGGTGCCAAAAGTGTTTAGGCCATGAAGCAAATTTTGGAACGTAATAAGAACATTTGCTAAGCCTCACAGGAGAAACCCTCCTAAAACTTTCCAAAATGAACATCTTATTCATTTCTGTTACATTCAGACAATTAGCTCACCTTTCATTATTCCTCAATGATAACTTTTAATTTTAAATTTAATTTTCGATTAGTTCTGTCTTTGTCACCTTGTGTTTGTATATCGTTAGATAGTAGCTAATAACACGAATCCATGTTAAGTTGCTGTGTGGGAAATAGAGCAACATATACCTTGAGTGTGTTCTTCATGGGCAAGAATAAAAGTTCATAAATTTACTCAAATCGTTTTAATAGGTGAAAATCTACATTCTCTGCAGTCATAACATGTAGAGTCATCGGGCATTTTATGATCCAAATGTTTGTGTGGAAAACAGACAATTCCTCACAGTTCTTTTCTTCCTAGTATTTTACCGTAACTTCAATTCTTATGGAATGATTTTAAGATTAAGTGTTTCAGTGATGTGTGAATGTCTACTCAAATGCTAGAAAATTCATAGTTCCAGCAATGTATACCTTATAGAACAGACGATTGTCCAAATTCAGTCGGCAGTGGTTTGTTTCTGAAAGGTATTTAAGTCATCAGATGGTTATTGGTGTTTGTGTATCTGAGTCTATATTTAGTTTTGTAGGAAAATCCCAACTCTCTGTAGCCACTGTCAGGTTGTTATACCTGATCCTGAGCAGAGCTGACAATCCCAGAATCTCTTCATCACCAAAACTATTCTTTCATTTCAGCTTATCTGATCCCTGCCTCATGACCTGCTGTGGAAACCATCATCCATGCCTTTGCCACTTTTAGAGTGAAATATTCCATAGTTTTCATGGCCAGTTTCTCACCTTACAGCTTTCACAAACTTATGCTCATGCAAACATTATTCTAGTTCATACTGAGCCCTATTTACCCACTGAAATACCCTGGTTCCGAAATCAACACACTCTCAATCTCCCTGGTGCTGTCCCCTACCTCAGTGCCCTGACTCGCCGAGATCACTGCATTCCTTCGATTCTTCCTCTTGCACATTCCTGATTTTCATTGCTCCATCACACCCTCTGCAGGTTAAAGCCGACGCTCTGGAAGTTTAGCCTCATATTTTCTACTTCTGTTCATCTCTCTTCCTTTTTTAAGGAACTCTTTGGCTGTCTGTTTTGGGTGATTTATTTTATATCAGAAAGAATAAACTCTGGCAAACCTCATACAACCCACTGAAAACATTGTGTTGGTATTGGCTTAGACGTAAGTAACAGAGCTGATAAATGCCAGATTGTAAAATACTATATACAATCTATCTTATCCGACTGCTATCTAATGGTTCTTCAGACAAGTATCATTTACTTCAAGGATTTTATGCTTTTCCATTTTCTTTTTTAAACAAGAATGAAATTGTTGAAATTATGTTATGTGACAACATAATCACTATGCAACAAAATACTTCTGCACTGTCTCAGTAATAATTACTCTAAGGTATGAATTTTTCTTCTGAGTCATGGTGATGATTAATATTCTGGCTGTATATAAAGAAAGACAATGGATTGTGCCTTTTATCTTGAGGCTGTTTACAACACCGTAAACAACCGAAATGAAGACAATGTACTTTCTCCTTCCTGTTGCACTTGGCTTGTTAGCCATTTCTTCAGCTGCAAGTGTAGGAACACAAATGCAGTCATCCCAACAACACAATGAGGTATGTTCAAGCATCAATTTGTGACTTTGTGCATCTCGAATGTTATTCTTTATTTTATAAATTTGAGGGTATCAAGTGATTCCTGTTTTGTTTTATTTTTGTTCATGTTTTAATGGTAGAAACATGAAAAGTTATGAACTGTTGACCTGATAAAGCTGGAGTTAAGTCAGAATTGAACCATGCTGCAGCTTTAGTTACGATTGGGGAATTAGGGCTACAACACCATCGCATAAAGTGCTTAATGTAGCTGTTCTTCCAAAGAAAATCAAGTTTCTCAGCAAGAAATTCTTGGTTTGGGATCATATGCCCATTGCACGTTATAAAGTTAGATAGCCCAGAGCACTTCTTGGATCCCTTTGAGACAGATCCTACTGTTGGAAATTTGGGTGAAATGTCTTGAGGTTGCCCACAGATTGACCCCCATTCTCTATGATATTTTTAATCTCAGGAGTAGAGACACAATGGGAACCAGGCGATTTAACCAGAGGAGTTCAAATTTGCCAGTTACTGGGGGCAGTAGAAAATGGTGAATCTCAGTTAGCCATCAGTTTGGTCTGCGTTTTGGTCCTGTGTAGCATGCTGATTGGAGTTGGAAATGGTTGTTTGTGACAGCTGTCTGGTAGACCATTCGTTCCAACTCAGAGAGACTAACCAACCATTTGCGTCATGTTTGTTGTTGTATTGTTATTGATTCTCTGATAGGCACACCTTAAACAATGCCTTTTGGTGTTAAGATAAATATTAAGCTTCATTGATAAATTATGCTTGACGAAAATTGAGGTATCTCAGCCACAAGGATTGTGGTAAGGAAAAGTCAATAGCTCAGTTTTGAACTTTTATTAAGATACCAGAGAAAGCCCTCCAAAATGTAAAATTAATGGGATTAAAGAACACAAAATAGCAACAATTATTCACAATTGAAGATTTATTTTTACTTTAATTATTTACTCTCAATTCAGATTAAAATGGGATCTTGATCAGATGGGCCAATGGGCTGAGAAGTGGCAGATGGAGTTTAATTTAGATAAATGCGAGGTACTGTATTTTGGGAAAGCAAATCTTAGCAGGACTTATACACTTAATGGTAAGGTCCTAGAGAGTGTTGCTGAACAAAGAGACCTTGGAGTGCAGGTTTATAGCTCCTTGAAAGTAGAGTCGCAGGTAGATAGTGTAGTGAAGAAGGCGTTTGGTATGCTTTCCTTTATTGGTCAGGGTACCGAGTACAGGAGTTAGGAGGTCATGCTGTGGCTGTACAGGACATTAATTAGGCTACTGTTGGAATATTGCGTGCAATTCTGGTCTCCTTCCTATCAGAAAGATGTTGTGAGACTTGAAAGGGTTCAGAAAAGATTTACAAGGATGTTGCCAGAGTTGGAGGATTTGAGCTAAAGAGAGAGGCTGAACAGGCTGGGTCTGTTTTCCCTGGAGCTTCGGAGGCTGAGGGGTGACCTTATAGAGATTTACAAAATTATGAGGGGCATGGATAGGATAAATAGGCAAAGTCTTTTCCCTGAGGTTGGGGAGTCCAGAACTAGAGTGCATAGGTTTAGGGTGAGAGGGGAAAGATATAAAAGGGACCTAAGGGGCAACTTTTTCACGCAGAGGGTGGTACGTGTATGGAATGAGCTGCCAGAGGATGTGGTGGAGGTTGGTACCATTGCAACATTTAAGAGGCATTTGGATGGGTATATAGTTAGGGGGGGGTTTGGAGGGATGTGGGCCGGGTGCTGGCAGGTGGGACTAGATTGGGTTGGGATATCTTCTGGAACACAACTGCCCTGGTCCCCCCCCCCCGATCTCTGTATATCCAGGACATAGGGAGAAAGAAGGATGAGAATTTAGAGAGCTAGTATTAAAAAGCAAGACCATAAAGGTTATAATCTCTGAATTACTCCCACTATGACATACCTGTGAGTATACGAATAGATGGATAGAACTGCTAAGTATGTGGCAGAAAGTTAATACTCTCTGGAAATGTTTAGGCCTATACTCTCTGGAATGTAGAAGAATGAGGGGATTTGAGGGATTCAAGATAATGAAAGGTGTCGATAAAATAGGCTGGAGTGGATGCTTCCTCTTGTGGGGCATTCTGGGATGCGAGGCCATTGTCTTAGGTAGCAAATTTAAAACAGAGTTGAGGAGAAACTCCTTCTCCCAAAGGGCTGTGAATCTGTGGCATCTGCTACTCCGTAATGCAGTAGATACTGGGACAGTGAATAGATTTAATGAGGAGTGAAACTGATTTTTAATTGGTATTGGGTTGAAGGGATATGAGGAGAAAGTAGGAAAATGGGAGTGAGGAGCATATCAGCAATGATCGAATAGTGGAGCAGACCCGATGGGCTGAATGGCCTAATTCTACTCCTCTACCTTAAGACATATGAACTTATGAACCAAGAGTTGGAGCAGGAGGAAGGGCTCTAGATTCCTGGCTTTGTTTCTGGAGAAGGTGGGACCTAGATGAGTCTGATTGGCTGAACCTGAGCTGGAAGGAGACTAACATTCCTGCAGGGAAGTTTATAAGTGCAGTTGAAAGGGGTTTACATTAATTTGGTGGGGGAATAGGATGTGAAGGGGTAGTGCAGTCAACCTCTGATTTCCACACACCCACCATTTTTCTTTTCCCATTCCAGGTTAATTGACCAAGTATTAGCCATGGACATAGTTCAGTAACCATGCTGACTTTAAAACAATGTGTGTCTATTGTTGAAGTCATTATGATAATAAAACACAATAATCCATTAAAAAAAACATATCGAATCTCTTGAAATTCTTTCCAGTAATCATTGATAAAACAAATATTTCTATTCTCTAAATGCTCTGCATTCTGTTTTCAAACTTCTCACCTGACAAGTGCCCCATTATGAAAATTCTCAGGAAATCAGTCGTGCTGTATAAGTCCAACAATTACTTTTTATCAACAGTCCCACTGAAATATCTAGCATCTAAAAAAAAATCCACCTTTTTTGACAGTTCTTCAACAGCCAATAATTCAATGATTTAGGTTCACTTCAGGCAATGTAAATATACTCTTACCAATTTCAAAGCATTCCTGAATCCTAGCCTGCAAAGGACCCTCCCCAAAGGGTGCTCCTGTAGAAAACCCGACAGTCACCATCCCCACCTGTAAAACATTTTGGCAGCCTCCTATTCACTGGGATATCTTACCTCTCCAAAGTGGGAACTGACTGTCCAAACAAATTCACAATGCTCTGATCTGTTCATAATATCCACACTCTGGCTTCATCAATACAAAGAAACCATGCAGTGAAGAAATCTCATGGTTTAAATAGCCAACTGACTCTGTAAAGTATACAAAACACAATCTGACTCCACCACCATCCCAGCCAAAATGCAGAATGCTGGGATTGAGGGCAGGTCTTTGGAATTTCTGGGTGTTCTGAATTTCTGAATTTCTACCATTGAGAGTCTCTCTACTGTTGCTAACATCTGGGCTGGAATCTTCGCAGTTTCTGTCATATTGGTTACTGTAAAGAACAAAAGTAATTCCTTAGCATTATTTTATTAATATTTATGGAGGAATTATAATTATTATTATTTTATAATAACTTCTCATTTTCATAAAGCCAGAAATGCTGTTGGGTGATAAGTTTGCGACACTGCGATTTTTCAGGTCACTTATCTGTTGAATTTGTACTGGGTAAATTCTTCCAATTATGATGTGATAGGGGAAAAGGAAATGAAAGCAACAATGTTTTGTTCATGTTGTCATTAACTTCCTGTAACTGGTGTTACAGGCAATGCATTTAAATTCACTATTTGTTAGAATGCCTTCTTTGTTTCTATGTAGGAACAGAATACAGTTTAATTACTTTTTAAACACTGAACACAAGTGTTTGTCTGCAGAGGATAAATGCAGAGTAAAATGAATATACTTTTGGAAATAATTGTTCCAATTGCTCTCTAAAGGAAACTCTAATTACATTGAATATGTTAACACGGATAGTTTTGAATTTTATCCTTCCTGACATGGGAAGTAAAGTGTACATGCCATTTAAATATCCTGGGTAATCCTTTAACTATTTTAACTACCAGGCTTCCGTTAGTTTGCTTCAGGTAGAGAAAGGACTCATTCATGTTTTAAATTCAAATTTCAACGGTGTCATTTTGACCTCTAACTGACTCTATTTGCCAGCCACGGCAGTGACAGCAGTGAAATCTTGCACCGAGGAGTGAAACCAGGGTGAAAATGTACAACTACTGTCTTGAATTCCTTGTGGACTGGGTTCACTTCTCCGTTCACAATCATGACAATCTAGAGACAGGTCCCAAACACTTATTTAACACTCGGAATTCTTTCAGCACGTTTCCAGAGTTTGCCAGAAACCCTGCAGAACATTTTTGTTGTAATAAGCAGCTGGGGCCTTTACTGTAAGTTTCACCTGGACGACCCTGCCTTGATGGTACAGCAGTCCCTCATTAATGCACTGCAGCGTTAACATTGGTTTTTGTGTTTTAGTCCTGGAGTGGAACTTCAACCTGGAACATTTGATTAAATTAGATTCCCAAAACAGACCCTTCAGCCCAACAAGTCGACACCGACCCCCGAAGAGCAACCCACCCAAACCCATTCCCTTACGCTATTACTCTTCAAGTACCCCCTGACCAATACACCTAACCTACACATCCCTGAACATTATATGCAATTTATCAACCTAACCTGCACATCTTTGGATTGTGGGAGGAAACCGGACTACCCGGACGAAACTCATGTAGACAAGGGGAGAATGTGCAAACTATACACAGACAGTTGGCTGAGGCTGGAAAGGAACCTGGGTCCCTGGCACTGGGATGCAGCAGTGCTGACTGCTGAGCCACCGTTCCACTCAGTCAAGAATATCACCAACTGGCTCACACTTGAGTGAGTGAACAATATCTCAGAGGGCTCTATTTTTTCAAAGAAAGTATGAAATATTTTTTAAAAACTGGAATACTGTAAGCAGATTTGGTATGCCTTCTCTGAGGGAAGATGGTATTTGAGGCAGTCCAGAGATTACAGATGTATCCAAATGACTCTTTTCAGATTCAGTTAAATGTAGTTAAGTGAAGACTCAACAATAGCAATTTGCATAAATACAAATGTTTATTAAGTAGCAATAAAAAAAAGGAAAAACAAACTGAAATATGAGCATCTATTAAATAATTAAAAATGGAAAAGGAAGAAATGAAAGCAATGAGGCTCACGCCCTCCTGCACGTCAGAGGGTCCTTGATTGATGGCTGGTCTGGAGGCTGTGCTTTATTCTTGGCACCGTTCACTCTCTGGGTCTGATGTGAAGTCCAGTGACTTGAATGAAACTCTCTTTCTTATACAGTGTAACAACAGCAAGTACAGAAAAGCAAATACAGACAACAAGCCATCTTCGGCATGCACAGGAATGATGACCAAAATCATTCAAGCTCATGCACCTATGAAATCTCATCAACGTTAGCCCTTCAGCCCATCCCAAACACCTGGCTAGGACAGAGAGAAGGAGAAACTTTATCACCGTGTGGGTGGTGAATCGGTGGAAATCTTTACAGAATCAGAGAAGTCTTAAAGTGCGGGAGGATGCCAATCAGACCATTGCCCGCTGGTTGGGTCATTCAAGGCTGAGGTAGATTGTTAATCAGACAGGGAATTGTGGGATATAGGAAAAAGGCAGGAAAATGGAGTTGAGGTTTATCAGGTTACTTATGATTTAATGGAATGGCACAACAAACTCAACAGGCTGAATGGCCAATGTCTGCTCCTATGTACTTGGTTCTATGGTCTTACTGAATTTGCGAAGCAGATTTCCAAAAATTAACTGAGGCCAGGATGTAAACCTCTAGAAGTCAGGTTTCAGGGTTGGGTAATTTAACCTGAGGGTTCGCTTTTCTAAGTGAGTTCAGAATTAAAATTGGTAGCAAGACTTTGCAACTGTTCACATGTTAATCCAGATCCTGTCTCTATGTAGCAAGGCATCAACATTCAGGCCTCAGCCAATAATGGCAAGTAATAATAAAATGACCATAAAAACATGGGAATGAAATGGTATCACATGAAAATAAATCCATTTCTTACTTCTAGGTACCATGGAAACTTAAAATAAGTCAAAACATTGTTCAAGTAACAGCAGGTCAAGATGGAGTACCTCGATGTGGAGTGATCGATGCAAATAATTTTGCCTTTTTTCCAAATATGCCTACTTTTACGAAGACAGATCTCACTTACAGGTATGTAATCTGCTTATATGATATGCCCTGTTCATTCATTAACATCTGTTCGTAGTTAGTCTGAAATGGATGGACATCAAGCACAAAGGCTGTAGCTTATTAATTCTGTAGACTCATGCTTCTGCTCAGTGGTCCTGTGTACAGCTGGGTACAGTGTGTGACACTGAGTGCTTACAAACTTCACTTGGGCAAGATTGTTGTGATCTAGAAATTATGGTTCTGAGTTTTGTTCCTGGTTCAATAACACAGGAACAGGACTTTGCTACTTTCACAAAGCTGACCCTAGAAAATCTGCTCTAGAGATTCAGGGAGTGATTTTGCACTGAGGGGGATCGTGCGAAGGCAGGCAGATGTACCCAACGTGAAAGGGATGGCAGCTCACTGCAGACTGAGGTGAGAATGAGCCTGGCTCCATAACCCCACACTATACAGCAATGGAAAAGAAAAGAATAAACTAAAAATATTGGTCTTTATTTCAAAGGGAATGGACTATAAAAATAAGGAGGCCATGCTAAAATTATACAAGGTATGAGTTAGCCTGTCTGGCACACTCTCCTCAGTCCTGATGAAGGGCTCTGGCCCGAAACGTCGAATTTCCTGTTCCTTGGATGCTGCCTAACCTGCTGTGCTTTAACCAGCAACACATTTTCAGCTCTGATCTCCAGCATCTGCAGACCTCACTTTTTACCCCATGAGTTAGAACACAGCTGGAATACTGTGGACAGTTTCCACTTGATGAGAGATCAGAAGCAGCATGTTCTTGTGAGAATTAAGGATGGCTATGGTAAGTTATATGAACCCTAGACTACCAGCGATGTTATGATCTTGGTCAAAAAGACAAAGTAACCATAAGTCAGGTCTAGGTGAATGGGAATTGAGAAAGTCCTTGAAGTATCTAAGTAAAGTAAGAAAGAACTTAAACAAGGAATTAGGAGGGCTAAAAAGGGTCATGAAAAGACATTAGAAAACAGGATAAAGGAGAATCCCAAGACTTTTTATACAGATATAAAAAGCAAAAGGGTAGCCAGGGAAAGGGTTGGCCCACTCAAGGACAAAGAAGGGAATCTGTGTGTGGAGCCAGAAGTGGAAGGCGAGGTCTGAAACAAATACTCGGGAATCACGAAGAGCAGGAATTGGTGGTGGATGATCTCAAAAATGGGCTGTTGAATTTCTAAACCAAGCTGCTATTAAAAATGAAGAGGTGTCATGCATCTTGAAAAAACATTCAGGTAAATAAGTCCCCAGGTCCTGATGGGACACTCCGAGGATATTGAGGGAGGCAAGAGCACAAATTGCTGGAGCATTGACAGACATCTTTGTATCCTCTTCGACCACAGGTAAGGTGCCAGAGGACTGGAGAATAGCCAATGCTGTCCCATTGTTTAAGAAGAGGAACAGCAATAATTCTGGAGTCTAATGTTGGCAGGACGGAAATTCTTGGAAAGGATTCTCAGGGACAAGGTCTCTACGTATTTAGAAGCAAATTGACTTATTAGCGATAGCATGATTTCATGTGGGGAGGTAGTGCCTCATTAACTTGATGGTGGTTTTGAGGAGGTGATGAAGATCGATGAGGGAAAAGCAGTTGATGTGCTCTACATGGACTTCAGTAAAGCCTTTGACAAGGTCCCCTCATAGCAGACTGGTACAAAAGGTGAAGTCACATGGTATCAGACTGAGCTGGCAAGATGGATACAGGAGAACGGACTTCGTCATAGGAGACAGAGGGTAGCGGTGGAAGGATGCTTTTCAGAATGGAGGGCTGTGACTAGCGGTGTCCCACAGGAATCAGAGCTGGGACCTCTGCTGTTCATGATCTACATAAATGATTTTGAGGAAAATGTAACGCGTCTAATTAATAAGTTTTCTGATGATACAAAGATTGGTGAAGGTGTGGATAGTCAGGAGGACTGTCAGAGGATGCCGCAGGCTGTAGATCAGTTGAAGGCATGGACAGAAAAATAGCAAATAGAGTTTAATCCAGAAGAATATGAGGTGATGTATTTTAGAAGGTCAAGTATGGGTGGCAATTACACACTGAATGGCAGAACTCTCAGGAGTATATGCAGAGGGATCTGGATGTGCAGGTTCACAGATTACTGAAGGTGACTGCACAGGTAGATAAAGGAGTAAAAAAGGTTTATCGAATGCTTGCCTTCATTGGAAGGGGCATTGAGTATAAGGATAGGCAAGTGATGCTGCAGCTTTATAGAACTTCATAGTCAGGCCATGCTTGGAATATTGAATACAGCTCTGGTCACCACACTACCAGAAGGATGTGGATGTTTTGGAGAGGGTACGAAAGTTTTACCATTTTTTGCTTGGTCTGGGGGATTTTAGCTATGGAAAAAGGACAGATAGACTGGGTTGGTTTTCACTGGAATGCAGGAGGTCGGGGTGACCTGATGAGGCTGATAAAATTCTGAATGGTATGGATAGAGTGAGGAGATTGAGGTTTTTTTCCCAGGTTAGAAGGTCAATTATTAGGGGCACAGGTTCAAAATGTTTAATAGAGATGTGTGAGGCAGGTTTTTCACACAAAGGGTGGATGTGCACCTGGAGCACTCTGCCAGAGGAGGGGGTAGAAGCAGACGCAATAGCAGCATTCAAGAAGCACTTGTGCAAATACATGAACAAGAAGGAAATAGAGGGACTTGGTTCCTGTAGCGAAGATAGTTTTATTATGGAAGAGTAAAATATGTCAACACAGGCTTGGGGGGCTGAAGGGCCTGTTCCTGTGCTATACTGTTCTTTGTCCATTATCTAAAGAAAGACATATCAGCAATGTGAGCAGTCCAGAGAATGTGTTTTAGGCTAAGTCAAGATATGGAAGACGTGTCTAATGAGATGAGGCTGATTAGATTGGGCCTGTATTCATTGGTATATGGAAGGATGAGAAGGAAATTGAGATAGACAATGTTTTAATTAGTAAAGCATAAAAGAGTGTTAAGACCTTGAATGAGGCCTTATGCAGGACTCTTAGTAATGCGTCAGTTTCAATGAGATTTGCCCCTTAACCTTCTAAACTCCATCGAGAACAGATCCAGGGTCCTCAGCCACTCCTGGTATGACAAGCTCTTCATCTCTGGGACCTCTGCTCTTTGTGATTGTTATAAATGACTTGGAAGAGGAAGTGGATGAGTGGGTTAGTAAGTTTGCCGAAGACATGAAGGTTGGTGGAGTGGTGTATGGTGTGGAGGGCTGTTGTAGGCTGCAACGGGACACTGACAGGATGCAGAGCTGTACTGAGAAGTGGCAGATGGAGTTCAACCTGGAAAAGTGGGAGGTGCTTCACTTTGGAAGGTCGAATGTGAATGCAGAATACAAGGTTAAAGGCAGGAATCTTGCCCGTGTAGAGGAACGGAGGAATCTTGGAGTCCATGTCCACAGATTCATCAAAGTTGTCACCCAGGTTGATAGGGTTGTTAAGAAGGTGTTTGGTGTGTTGGCTTTAATTAGCGGGGGATTGAGTTTAACAACTGCGAGGTTATGCTGCAGCTCTATAGAGTCCTGGTTAGACCATATTGGAATATCGTGTTCAGTTCTGGTCACCTCATGTAAGGAAAGATGTAGAAGCTTTAGAGAGGGTGCAGAGGCGATTTCCCAGGATCCTGCTTGGACTGGAGGGCATGTCTTATGAAGAAAGGCTGAGGGAGCTAGGGCTTTTCTCATTGGAGTGAAGAAGAATAAGAGGTGACTTGATAGAGGTGTACAAGATTATCAGATTGGTGTGGGAGAAACTGCTTCAAATTCATGGAATGTTGGCACCAGTACTGGGGAAGGAGGGAGCGATTCCAATGAGACAGATTCCACACTGGGACCAGAGTCCTGGTGAATCACATTCCTAGGACTGCAGCTAGGGCTTTACTAATGAGAAGGGATAGCCAGAGACTTGTCCCCATGGCAGAATTGGCTATCACAAGGAGACATAATTTTAAGTGAATCTGAGGAAGGTTTAGGGGAGATGTCAGAGGTTGGTTCTTTGCACAGAGAATAGTGGGTGCGAGGAATGCACTGCCAGCAATGGTAGTAGACTCAGATACATGAGAGACATGTAAGCGACTCTTGGATAGGCACATGGATGATTATACAATGAAGGGCATGTAGATTGGTTTGATCATAGAGTAGGATAAAACACAACATTGCAGGCTGAAGGACCTGTACTGTGCTACACTTTTCTATGTTCTGTATGTTTTATGTTTTATGTTCTGTATGTTTTATGTTCTATCTTTGTGTCATCTACAAATGTATCAACAATACTGTCAGTTCCTTTGTGGCAAATCATCAAAGACCTGCTGGAAATCTAAATAGATCATGTCCATTGACTCTCCTTTGTCAAACGTGCTCATTTCCTCATCAGAGGATTCAAACAGATGTGTCAGGCATGACCTCCCCACTGCAAAGCCTCGCTGGCTCCACCTTATTTTATGGTGCACTCTAAGTACTCCACAACCTCATCCTTAATAATGGACACGAAACTCTTCCCATTGTCTGGTCTATCATTTCTTCTCTTGTGCTTATCTCCCTTCTCATTAGTAAAGCCCTAGCTGCAGTCCTAGGAATGTGATTCACCAGGACTCTGGTCCCAGTGTGGAATCTGTCTCATTGGAATCGCTCCCTCCTTCCCCAGTACTGGTGCCAACATTCCATGAATTTGAAGCAGTTTCTCCCACACCAATCTTAAAGTTATGTGTTTACCTCATTAGTCCTGCTACTCTGTGGCAAATTGCTCATGACACAGATAGTAATCCAGAAATTACTACCTTTTTGGTTTGGCTATTTTTAAACATTTAGCCCAAAGCTTCCCATATTCCCTCAGCGGAACCTCTTTCCTCTTTCTACTGATATCATTGGTATCTACATGGACCACGGCAGCTGGATCTTTCCCCTCCCTCTCCCAGTTCCTCTGCAGCCCAGCTGAGATATCCTGAACCTGGGCACAAGGCAAGGTAGCCTGGAAAATCTCAATGCCAGCTACACAGAACAATGTCTATTTCCCTGATTTTATATATATTCCAATTCCAATTACATTTCTCTTTTCTCCCCACTCTTGGATGACTCCCTGTACTGCAATGCTATGGTCTGTTTGCTCATCCCCACAGGGAGCAAGAATCTCAAACCTTCAGCACCACCTCCTGGATCCCTCTATCTGTCTTGCTGATAGGCACACCTTCCTGTCACTATACTCCAGAATGAATCCTCAGGAAAGAGAGTTCACATTCACCCAAATATGGTCAATCAGATCTCGTGTGAGATTGCAGTCACATACAGATTATGGTTGGTGGGAATGACAAACTTCAGTGAACCATTCTGAAGATTGCTGCAGTGTTACAGCATTCCATTTTCATATCTTGGCCCACAATTGATCAGATGCATTGAGTTAAATTTCCTAATGTCAAATGGATAATTAATAATCTGACAACTTCTGGGTTAAAAGCAGTGTCATATTGGTCTACTATACCCCAGAAGGGTGCTATGCCTGAGCTTAGTCCCTTAGCTCTGAGGATCTGATGTAGAAGATTTAGGTTTGCACAGGATTCAATAACTTAATCAATTACCCAACATGGTACAAATATGGACTGATTTCATCGAAATGCTGCTTGGCACATTCTGAGATGCATTTCCCAAGTGCTTCTGCTGAATCTGCACCCTCCATTTGCTGACTTGTCCTTGAAGGTACATGCTCGTGAGATCAACAAATGAAGGAAAACAAGAATGGGGTCCCTGTCAGAATTCATTTTGTGTTCTTGCTCAGTGACTCCTATTGTGTTCCCCTTACAATTGGTCACCTGATCAACCCCGTTAATATTAGGGTGCGAGCACGTGTCTCAAGTTTAGATCGTTTAGATAAATGTGAGGTGCTGCATTTTGGAAAGGCAGATCAGGACAGGACTTTTATACTTAATGATACAGTTCTGGGGAGTGTTGCTGAACCCAGAGAACGTGGAGTGCAGGTTCATAGTTCTTTGAAAGTGGAGTCTCAAATAGACAGGGTAGTGAAGTAGGTGTTTGGTATGTTTTCTTTTATTGGTCAGTGCATTAAGAATCAGAGTCAGAAGGTCATGTTGTGGCTGTACAGGACATTGGTTAGGCCACTTTTGGAATATTGTGTGCAATTCTGACCTCCCTCCTCTCAGAAGGATGTTGTGAAACTGGAAAGGGTTAAGAAAAGATTCCAAGGATGTTGCCAGGGTTGGAGGATTTGAGCTTTCGGGAGGGGCCGAACAGGTTGGGGCTGTTTTCCTGGAGCATCGGAGGCTGAGGGGTGACCTTATAGAAGTTTATAAAATCATGAGGGGCATGGATAGGGTAAGTAGGCAAGGATTTTTCCCTGGAGTTGGGGAGCCCAAAACTCAAGAGCATAGGTTTAGGGTGAGAGGAGAAAGATGTAAAAGGGACCGAAAGATCAGCCTTTTCATGTAGAGGGTGGTATGTGTATGGAATAAGCTGCCTGGGGAAGTGGTGGAGGTTGGTACAAAATTGCAACATTTAAGAGGCATCTGGATGGCATATGATTACTAAGGGTTTAGAGCAATATGGGCCAAGGGCTGGCAAATGGGACTAGAATTATTTTGGATATCTGGTTGGCATGGATGAGTTTGACCAAAGGGTCTGTTTCTGTGTTGTACAGCTCTCTGGCTCGATGACTCGATGTGACCAGAGCAGGAGGTATGCTGAGCTTTCAGAAGAGCAAACATTGATCTCCAAAACAGTGATCAGCAAAATCTTTCCAAAATGTTTAAACATTAGTGATACGTTTGAATTTATCTTCTCACAGAGTAGTGCAATCCACACCCGACTTGCCAAACGCCACTGTGGATGCAATTTTGAAGCGAGCTTTCGAACATTGGAGTAATGTTACTGTGTTAACATTTACAAAGACAGATACCATGTCAGATATTGAAATTATCTTTGCTGCAAGAGGTATGTTCAAATAACATTAAAACTAACAACTGCAAATGCTGGAACTCTGACATTAGTACAGACGTTCTTGAGTACTTAGTGGACCAGTCAGTATCTGTAACCAAGTCCATAGGTGTATGATTAAATATTGTCGATGATGTTAATGTACAAGGAATCAGGAATCCTAGAACAATGACTTCAAACCTACAGCTCCTCCATCCCCTCTGTGCCATCACTCCCTGCCCTTGGGGCGTTGTTGGCAGGCTGGTGGGATACCACAGCAGCTGAAAAGTACCTGCAGTTAGTGTGATCACTCCTGTGCCAATGTTACCTTTAATCTGTCAATTAATGACCATTTAAGGACCTCTTCCTTCCAATGCCAATTTTTCAGAACATCAGATGGGACCTGGAGTTCTGGTGGCCGCTGGGCAGAAGAGTGTGACTCCTTTCTTAAGGCTTCTGTCCCTTCCTAATGCTTCCCTCAATGGGAGCAGGGGTCACCTCTCAGTCTAGCCTTCATTGCTGACTTGCTCCACAGGGGCAGGTTTAGACTGAACAGTATCTGACGGTACTGCTGGCTATTTGATTGATGGCTTCTCTTAGAGGCAGGATTTCCAGTTGGAGTGAGACAAAAGACGTGCCTCAAATCAATGAACAACTCAACAGTTGTTGAATGATTGCAGGGTGAACTGGCCAACTAGACATAGTGACAGGGATGTCGTGCCTAACGAGAATAAAATTAAGGTCCTGTATTCAAATCCCAGCTGGACAGCCGATAAATTCAATTTTAATGAATAAAATAAATATGATGGAAAAATTAGGTTTATATGATCAGTCAATTGTTTTAACAGTATTGTTCTGTTTTGTTTCATGCTTCAAACAAATACTGATCTGTTTTCTTCCTGAGCTAGAAATAATCCTTTCCTAACATATCTGTTCAATACCTTCTGCTAGCTCATGGTGACGGATTTCCTTTTGATGGACCGAGTAATGTCCTGGCTCACGCCTTTGCTCCTGGACCAGGCCTTGGAGGTGATATTCATTTCGATGAGGATGAGCCGTGGGTAACAGGAAGTGATGGTAAATGGTTTTCATCCTTTCTTGAAGCACACTGAGTGAAGTTACTGTAGTCTCGGATAATGGTAAACAGCAGCTGCTGCTGTTCAGATATCTTTGAGAGTTGTGTTCGAGGTAGCTGAGGGACACAATACTGTTGTTTGTGACAAGAATGAGTTTGAAACATTCAGCAATGGAATAATCATACTGACGACTTATTTCTCACTATCATCGAATTATGCTTTAGCAACAAATAAACCTAAGATTGTCTGAGCTGGAAACTTGATTTTGAATACTGTGTCAACAAATTACTGACATAACCCTTCATTTTTGAGTTGATCAAATGTCACAGCCTGTTCTCTTCAGGGCCAGACTCTGCAGTGGGATCACATTTTCCAAACATTTATCCTCAATTCACACAATTACATGGCGAGTGAATTTAAAGGAAAATTAACAATCAGCCTGCAGAGTTCCAAATGGTACAAGTACAAATTCGAGGATAGAGGCTGGAGTTCAGGATACCAACTTATGCAACGTGGGAATTGCTAATGCAAGCAGCTAGATCAGTAATGACCCATCCATGCAAGAATCGCTTCGGATAGGTGCCCAGATAAAGTTTATATATTCACTCTCAGCATGTGGCCATCGATGGGCTTTGTGGTTTTATGAGCAGAGGGAATATCGGAACTGGAAGAGGCCATGCAGCCCATTGAGCCTGTCCCATCATTCAATAGGATCATGGCTGATCAAACACATGAAAACCTTTTACCCACCCCTACCTTAAATATACTCGAAGACTAAGCTTCCATAGTCCCCTTGTGGTACAGAATTCTTAAGGTTCACAGTCCACTAAACAAAATAAATTCTCCTCATCTCAAACCTAAGAGACATCCTCCTTAATTTTTAAATGGTGTCCCCTCTTTCTAGAGTGTCCAACGGCAAAATACTGGATGTACGTTTGAGCTAGAAGGTTCATTTTCAGATGTTTTATCACCATACTGGGTAACATCATCAGTGAGCCTCCAGATGAATCACTGGTGGAATGGCCCTCTTTCTATTTATGTGTGTAGGTTTCGTTGAGTTTGTGACATCATTTCCTGTGGTGACATCATTTCCTGCTCTTTTTCTTGGGGATGGTAAATGGGATCCAGAAAAAGCTGCAGATAAAACTGGAGAAACTTACATCAAATAACAATATAGACAACATGGAAGCATGGATAAAGAACTTACCTGACTGACCCTTCACAGACACTCGAAAAGCCATCTTAATGAGAGGATTAAATGACAACTTCCAGGATGCAGACAAGAAAGATTTCTTAGCAGCATTAGAAACAACACTGAAAGACAACCAACTCACGGAAGCACCCCAGCAGCAGACACAGTCACACCAACATTAAGCAGAAAAAAAGAAGGAAACATACTCAATACATAAGAAAGGAAAGCAGTAGAAAGATTTAAAGAAAAAACATTGTGATCCTACCTGCAGACAAAGGACGCTTGACAGTCATTTTAAATCAAAGAGACGACCTTGAAAAAGTGAGCGCACTACTTGCAGATACCAACACTTACCAACAAGTGGCGATAGAGCTGACCCCACAACTATAGAACCAAATCACAGCCCTACTGAAAAAACTTCAGAAATCTGGAGAAATAAATAAGACTGACTTCCAGAAAATGAAACCTGATGGATCCAACACACCACGCTTCTACGGATTACCCAAAATTCACAACCCAGGAGCCCCCCTCAGACTCATAGCCTTATGACCTGGAACACCAACTTACAGATTAGCCAAGGACTAAACCACTTAGTAGAAGACACTCCATCCATTCCACCCAAGAATTCCTGAAGAACGTCAAATACACCAAGACACAAGAGGATGAAATAATGGTCTCCTTTGATGTAACAGCCCTGTCCACATCCATCAACATTAATCTGGCCAAGGAAACACTGACTACACTATTAGAAGACCCAAGGACATGTACACCAAACACCACTAATTTCACCAGCAAGGCCAGTATCGTCAAGCTAGTGGACCTATGCCTTACCACCCACTTCACCTTCAACAACAACACCTCCAGACAAACCAATGGAACATCCTTGGAATCTCTGATATCAGGGTACTCAGCAGAGGCTGTAATGCAGAGACTTGAACAAACAGCTCTGCCAACATCCAACCCAAACTTTGGGTCCACTACATGGATAATGACACCTTTGTCATCACTAAACGAAACAAATTAGAGGAAACCTTCAAGACCATCAATAATACCCTTAATGGCTTAAAATTCACTAAAGAGGAGGAAAACAACAACAAACTGCCATTCCTAGATGTCACAGTAAAGCGAACAGCCAATGGGGAACTTCAAACCAGAGTCTACAGGAAAACAATACATACAAAATAAATACTGAATTACAGAAGAAACCATCCCAACATCCACAAATGCAGCTGCATCAGAACATTATTTCAATGAGCCACCACACACTGCAGCACAGAGGAACTATGCAGACAGAGGAAAATCAGCTATACAGTGTTATCAAAAAGAACGGGTACCCAATGAACGCAGTCTGTCAATTTCTCAGCAACAAACCCAAACAAACAAATGAAACATGTCCAGAAACCCTCCCCTACATCAAACACATCTCTGAAATGACTGCCAGACTACTCAGACCCCTTGGCATCATGGTAGCCCACAAACCCACCCACACTGAAACAGCAGCTAATGAACTTGAAAGACCCTGTACAGACAACAAGCAAAACTAATGTCATTTACAAAATACCGTGCAAGAACTGTTACAACCACTATATTGGACAAACAGGCAGAAATCTAGCCACCAGGATACATGAACATCAACTAGCCACAAAAAGGCATGACCCTCTCTCACTAGTATCCTTACATACAGTTGAGGAAGGACACCACTTCAACTGGGACAACACATCCATCCTACGATAAGCCAAACAGAGACACTTGAGAGCATTCCTAGAAGCATGGCATTCCAACTGCAACTCTCTCAACAAACATTGACTTGGATCCCATTTACTACCCCTTGAGAAAAAGAGTAGGAAATGATGCCACCATAGGAAATGATGTCACCACAAGAAATGACATCACTAACCCAAAGAAACCTTAACACACAAATAGAAAGCAGACCATACCACCAGTCCTTCAGGAGGCTTACTGAAGATGATACCTAGTTTGGTGATGAAATGTCTGAAAATGAACCTTCCAGCTCAGTGAGCAAACTTACTTTCAGAACCTCAACCTCAATCTTCACAAAACCCGCTCCCAGCAAAATATCTCATCGATACTCTTTACCTGTTTCAGTATTTTGTATTAACCAGCATCAATCTGGTTTCTGTCTTTTTGTTTTCACAACTCTGTAAATTTGACTTTTGCTCACTGCTGTTGGAGTTCTTTGCCATAAAATTACAAAGGAACACTGATAGACGGGGTGGATAGGCACAGCTGGGGCAGATGGGTTTCAACATTAACTAATGTAAGATTATCCATTTTGGACACAGAAAGGATAAAGCTGTGTACTTTCGAAATAGTATGATGGTGTAAATACAAGTGTTGTGGACCAGGCTAGATCCCTTCCATATAGTTTAAGAAGTTAGCCTGGATCCTAACTTTTTCTTATTTTAAAGGTAGATGTGATGTGGATATTCCAGGTGGGATACAGCTGGTCAAACCACTCAGCTTTAAGCAAAACAGAATTTATTTAAGCACTACAGCTGAAACAAGAAAAAAAATCGGAATTTAGAATAACTGAACTATTGGAAAACTTAACCAACTTGATACAGTAACTGTTACTAAATAACTGTTCTAACACAGTAACATCCCATAAACACACCCGTTGGTAAAAAGGTAAATTCAAACATAGATTCTGAGAGGGAACAACTTCCAAAGAGATTTCAGAAGGAGGTCAGAGGAGTTCTTTACTGAAGATCACAACCCCCTGCACTCTCACATCTCGTGACTGTCGCAGCTAAAACAAACGAGAAAAAAACCTGAACTGGGAGAACTGGCCAATCCCCTTCCATTGTTAAACTGACCAATCCCCTTCCTTTGTTAAACTGACCAATCCCCTTCCTTTGTTAAACTGGCCACTCCCCTTCCATTGTTAAACTGGCCGCTCCCTTTCCATTGTTAAACTGACCAATCCCCTTCCATTGTTAAACTGGCTGCTCCCCTTCCATTGTTAAACTGACCAATCCCTTTCCATTGTTAAACTGGCCACTCCCCTTCCATTGTTAAACTGACCGCTCCCCTTCCATTGTTAAACTGGCCACTCCCCTTCCATTGTTAAACTGACCAATCCCTTTCCATTGTTAAACTGGCCGCTCCCCTTCCATTGTTAAACTGACCGCTCCCCTTCCATTGTTAAACTGACCAATCCCTTTCCATTGTTAAACTGGCCACTCCCATTCCATTGTTATGCCTCTGTCTTTACAACCTTTCTTCAAAAAAGATCTAAGGACAGAACCTTTTTAAAGTGACATCATCATCACACAATGGATGACCAAAAAGATCTGGAGGGATCCGGTGAATGGATTTTTAAAATGCCATGAACAGGTGCAGGAAATAGTCAAGAAAGCTATTGAATAACTGGTCTTTATATCTAGAGGAATGGAGCAGAGGATGCAGAAATTATGATGCAGCTATACTAAATCCTGGGTAGGCACCATTTGGGAGTATTGTGAGCAGATCTTGGCACCATACCTTGGGAAGGATATATTGGCAGTGAGGTAATACAATATAGATTCACAAGAATGATATTTGGATTTCACGAGTTAAGATAGTTGAAAAGATTAGACAAACTAGGCCTGTTTTCTCTCAAATTTTGAAGGTTAAGTGGTGATTTGACCAAAGTCTTCAAGATATTAATAGGATAAAGATAAACTATTTCCATCGGGGATTCTAGAACTAGGGGCATAGTCTGAGAGTTAGGGCCAGACCATTCAGGGGAGATGTTAGGAAGCATTTCCACACACAAAGGGTGGGAGAGTTAGGAACTCTCTTCCATAAATGGTAGTCGATGATGGATCGGTTGTTAATTTTAAATCTAAGACAGATAATGTTTACATAAGCAAACGTATTAAGGATGTGGGCCAAAGAGAAGTTTATGGAGTTAGGCCACAGACAGCTGCCAGAGGATGTGGTGGAGGCTGGTACAATTACAACATTCAAAAGACATCTGGATGGGTATATGAATAGGAAGGGTTTAGAGGGATATGGGCCAAGTGCTGTGAAAGGGACTAGATTAGGTTAGGATATCTGATCAGCATGGATGAGTTAGAACGAAGGGTCTGTTTCCATGCTGTACATCTCTATCAGCCACGATCTTATTGAATGGATGGACAGGCTCAGGGCAATGAATAGCCTGTTCCTGCTCCTATCTTCCTTGAATGTGCCTTGTTTCTTTACACATTTCCCATCAGTCCATTTCCTGAGCACTAATTTCTTCTTAACTCTAAGTACTTTTGTTTGGTGTTACTTTCCTTATTGCAACTGAATGGTTTCTTTCTGTTGCAGACTGCCTACTTTGCTCTAGGCTTTCTCGCGTGCTTTCTCCAGCCTCAGCACAGGCTTTCCAATCCACAACTCAGTGCCTAAGTCAAACTTGAAATCCGTTCCTGGCCAGCTACTGCCACCCCTGAGGTTTAGTTGAGGTATTTTGTCCACTTCAGGGTTTGAATCACTGGGTTGGCCCTCAGGATTTCCCATCAATGGCCCTCACATCTGGCTCAAATTGCCCATGTATCTTATCTATTCCATGATGCCATAACACGATATCTACACTCTTACGAGTGAACAGACGCAGGGATTGAATAGACATGGGGATGGTAAGAGAAGACATCTTACATGGAATCCTGTAGATCAAGGATTCCATTCCACATGATCTGATGTCATTATGCTCTGTGTGCTTTTGTACTTTGTCAGTCACTCCACCCACAGTAATTGTACAACTTAGGCAATTCTGCAGAGCATGGACTGGCACTGAGGAACAAAAACATATTTCAATCACTAAAGTAGCTTCAATGCTGGTCCTTAGGAAATATTTTGACCGAAAGCAGCTGAGATAGAAAATTAACTCCTGATGTAATCATTTGATAATTTGCTCCATTTATCCCGTGGGAAAAAGCATTGTGGGCTCCATTCATTCCTGATTTAAAAGACCTGCTTCATTCAGACAGACTCCACATTACCGAAAACCATCATCCTGAGGGATCCATAGTGAGTTGGTAAATTGGATACAAAATTAGCTTATTCATAGAAGTCGGAGGGTAGTTGTAGAGAAGCCTTTCTGACTGGAGGTCTGTGACCAGTGGTGTTCCGTGAGGATCAGTGCTGGGACCTCTGGTGTTTGTCATTCATAACAATAATTGGGACGAAAATGTCAGCAGTCTGTTTGCAGATGACATGAAAACTGGTTGAGTTGTGAATAGTGAAGAAGGTTGTTGGAGAAATCTGCAAGATATGTAGATCATTTGAAACGTTCAGGGAGAAATGGCAGATGGAGTTTAATCTGGACCAATGTGGGGCTACACCTTTTGGGAGATCGTGTGCAAGAGGAAAATATACAGTAAATGGCCAGACTCTGAGAAGCACTGGGAGAAATGTTGGGCTGTAGGCCATAGCTCCCTGGAAGGTGGTAAAGAAGACATATAGCATTGTATAAGACTTTAGTCAGACCACATTTGGATTATTATGTGCAGTTCTGGTCACCACACTAAAGGAAGAAATGTAAGGCTTTAGAGAGAGTACAAAAGAAGTTTACCAGGATGTTGCCAAGATTGGAGTGTATTAGCTATAAGCAGAGGTTGGACAAGGTTGGATTTCTTTTGTTAGAGGCTGAGGAGCAACCTGACAGAAATATATAAAATCGTGAGAGGCATGGATAGAGTGGATAATCATAATTCTTTTTCCAAGATACTAGGGGGCGCAGGTTGAAAGCGAAAGGGGGAAAGTTTAAAGGATATATGAGAGGCACATGTTTTACACACAGTGTATAATACACTGCCAGGGGAGGTGCTAAAGGCAGATATGTTAACAACATTTAATAGGTATTTAGACAGTCACATGAGCCAGCAGGGAATAGAGGGATATGGAGATGGGATTGGTTGGGAATGGTATCATGTTTGGCACACACATGAGCTGAAGGGCCTGTTCCTGTCCTGTTCTGTCCCAGGCAGTCAATTTCTTCTGTGCATAGCAGCTAGAAATGTATGATTGCATCGAATTAATTGCTCGAGACTCTATATTCAAAGTTAAGGAACTGAAAATTGATCTTATTGAATATTGAATAATCTTCCAGTACCATTGAATTTCTGCGGGGTGGAAGCAAGCCATCCAGCCCTCCAGAGAGCATCTCATCCAGACCTACATTAACCCCCCTCACTACCCACCCCATCCATGTAATCCTGCATTTCCATTGGCCAATCCACCTAACCTGCACCTCTTTGGACTGTGGGAGGAAACACAACACAGACAGTCACCCGAGGGTGGAATCAAATCTGGTCCCTGGCACCATGAGGCAGCAGTGATTACCACTGAGCCACCATGCTGCCCTGTATCCTTGATTCATCATATAAAGTCATGTAAAAGTTGAATACTTTAGACTATTTTTAAAAGTTCAATTTATAGGATCGACTAATACACAGATAATCGTTTTGAAATTCATGCTGCAGTTTGAAATACCGTATTATTAGCAGAAGTCAATTTGTTCGCTCAGCTAATCCCAGGTAAAGAAGAAAAACACAATGAATTATGTTAAAGGTAATTGCTGGATAAAAGCAAGAGAAACAAGAATGAATTACTGATAGGAAGTTTTATTTATACATACTGGTATGAAAATATAACGTCAAAGATTCATTGAAATCCTGCAAAATGTTCCACATCATCATGGCCTGGTATAATGGCACACTTAAAGTGAAACATTTATTAAATTCTGAATGTGTAAACATCTTGAACTTTCCCACCAAATTCATTCATTTCCCTCCCATTTCCTCTCGTATGCTATGAAACTTAGCAATAGTAACAAATTTGTTAAAGAACTAAAGATATATGTAGCTAATATATCTCAGTTTTATTCAGATACGATGGCACAATTAAAATGATTAACTTTTTAACGAGATTAATTTTTGGATGTATAGTGAACAAAGTGCAATAAGTACCAATAGACTTGTATTGGTCTGAATGAACGGATCAATCAAAATGTGGTGTGGTAAACCAAGTTGGCTAAAGAGATTTATGAATGAATGAATAGAGATGTGATACAGTAAACAACGACCAATGAGTAGCATTACTGGTCTGAATGGACGAATGAATGCGATTTCATTGAAGCGGGTTAAACAGAACATGCAGTTTCCTAGTGAGGTTGACTTTTACACCAGATATATGGAAAAGGCAAGACTTTTGGCCAACAATTAGGGGTCAACTTTTGCATGAGACCGATTTTTAGACGAGTATGTTTGGTACTTGATTTCTAGCACAACATGTACATCACTGGAAATCAAGTCATTTATTTACTTGTTCTCATTTTTGTGATCATTTAGGGGTCTATTTGAAACTGAAACACTTTGAGACAGTATAAAGCTGTGACCTGTAAGAAACACGTTGATGAAAGGCAGGAATCTCTTGGGAGGAGATGGTTGCACAGTTATATTGTCATTGCACTGATATTGCAGATCCACAGGCTAAGGATCTGGAGGAATGGGTTCAAATCTGACTATGGTGAAAATCAACTCAACAACATTCTGAAATTCTTTTAAAATCTAGCCTAATGGAATCATTGTCAATTGTCATAAAACCCCCATCTGGGTCATTAATGTCCTTCAGTGAAGGAAATCTGCCATCCTTACTTGGTCTGGCCTACATGTGACTTCAGACCCACAGGCATGTATCTGCCTCTTAGCTGCTCTCTGGGGCAATTAGGGATGGGCAATAAGTACTGGCCCAGACAGAGATGCCCACATCCCTAGAATGAACAAAAATAACCTCACTACAGGTTTATTTATCTGTCGAATCAATTTCAATAGTGACATAAATAATTGACGAAAAATCTAAAATAAAACATAGAACTGCAGATGCTAGAAATCTGAAGCAAAAACAGAAATGCCTGAAGAAACTCAGTATGTTTCTTCAGCAACAGAAGGGTCTACCTTTCTGAAGAAGGATCACAGCACTGCTGTGTGTCGCCAGCCATTTCTGTTGTCCTGAAGGTCCAGAGGAAGATTACATAAAAGTATTGACATATATTTATGACCAACTTTGAACACAATGTTTTCATGTTGTTTTTCTAGGAATCAACTTGGAGATAGTTGCCACCCATGAAATTGGACATTCTCTGGGACTTGCTCATTCGAATGATTCAACCGCTGTGATGTTTCCTTTCTACATGTTTAAGGATCCATTTCAGCTTGCGCTTGATGATGTTCAAGGAATCCAGACTTTATATGGTATAACAGCATTGATCTGTATTTATACATTGTATTTAAATTTAAATCGCTAAGCAGGTGAATAATCAGAGTTTGATAACTAATCCTTAAGGAAATGATGACCAAAAGCTTGAGCAAAGAGCACTGTCTGAACAGAGGCAAGGCAGGTTACCTGGAGAGTGATTTCAGCAGAAAACCCCATCGCTTAAAGCCATGGTGAGAGCCAGAAGTAGAGGTATTAGAAGCAGAAAATCTCAGGGACCAATATTAATGGAGTACCATGTGTGTTGGAGAGTGCAGAGTAGGAGGTGATCACCAAGATAGAGAGGTCAAGGCCATCAAGGAAGTTGAACACAGTTTTAAAATTAAGGATTTCTTCACTGGGTGTCAAAGTAGGTCAATGAGTACATCTGCGACCTACGTATGCCATTCTTTTCAGCTGATGCTTTGTTTTCCTTTATATTCTGGCACTGCCTTCTTAAGAACTTCTTCCTTTTCATTACACTCTCTACCTTTAACACCTGCTTAACTGTTCACAACCAAGATTTTGCCATTTCTCCAAATTCTTCTACATGATTTTGTGACAGTTTATTTTACTTTTTAATGATATTTTGGAAGGTACTTTCCATAGCAGTTCTCAAATTACAAATAAATAAATATGTAGTGGAGATTTTAAAAAATTCACTCTTGGGGTGTGAATAACTCTGACTGGGTCAGCAGGTATTGGCCATCCTCCGAATGAAATTGTCTTTTCATAACCTGAGGAGATGAACAATGGAAACTTTGGAGTAACGATAAGAACATTTTATATTGCCATTCTTTTCTGGGATTTCTGTCAACTTTCCCATGCTAACTTATGCAGGGCGTTGGGAGAAACTTGTACAGTGCTTCCAGCTGAAATTACATAGAATCAGAGAATGTTTACAGCACAGCTGAGGACGATTCAGCCTCTCATAACCATTCCGAGACTCTGTAGAAGCAATTCCAATTGTCTCACTTCCTTACTCCTCCCCGCACCCATCAATATCCCCTTCCCTCCATTCTTTCCTTGTAATCCTGTAACATAGTTTCTGTCAAACCATTATATCAATTCCCTTTGGGAAGCCATGATTGAATTTTCCCGCTCTCAGGCATTGCAGTCCAAATCTTCAACAATCATTGCCTAAAACTGGTCTTTTCTTTCATTTGGTTCTTTTGCAATTGCCTTAATTCAATGGTTTCTGATTCTTGACCCCGATGCCATGGGATATCGTCTCTACCTACTCTATTTCAATTCATGGTGATTTTCAATACCATTATCAAATCTTTTAATAATTTCTGTGGAGAACATCATCAGTGCGTGAATATTTCCTCATAAATTGCTTAGCTCTGTAACCATTCTTGTAAATCTTCCCTGCGTGTGTGGAATGAGCTACCGGGGAAGTGGTGGAGGCTAGTACAAATACAGCAATTAAAGGCATTTGGAGGGGTATATGAATAGGAAGGGTTTAGAAGGATACGGACCAAATGCTGGCAAATGGGACTAGCTTAATTTAGGATATCTGGTCAGCATGGACGGGTTGGACTGAAGGGTCTGCTTCCATGCTTCCATGCTTCCATGCTGTACAGCTGTGACGCTATGACTCTGTAACAAGATTAAGCCATTCAGCCCCTAGAGCCTGTTCCACTGTTCAGTGAGGTCATGGCTAATCTCAAGGATGAAGTCAGGAGAACATGTGATCTGAAGGGGAGGTTAGAGTGTAACTCTGATAGTCTTGGCGTTCTATATCATAAAGGGCACAGATTTGAAATATGTGGTTCAAACAGTGTGGGTAAGTTGTCTGGAAACAGTACACATATCTGTCATTGTGTACCAGTCTTAGGTGGAATCAATATCGAGGATGATAGCTGAGTTGCTTGATCCTGAATTCTGTTGAACTTCTCAAGTATTGTTGGAGCTGCACTCATCTAGGCCAGTGGGGAGTGTCCCATCACATACCTGACACTCTACTATCCAGATGGTGGACTGGATGTGAGCATTGAGGAAGAATTTTACTTCCTGTAAAATTCCCAGTCCCAACCTGTTCTTGTAACTATTATATTTTGTGGCTGGTTTGGTTAAGATCCTGTTAATGGTAACCAAGCCCCTTTCCCAAGCATTCTCCCTTTCCTCAGGACTGATAGTGGGGTCATTCAGTCACGGCAATGCTGCTGAACCTCAAACACAGGTGATCAGATAATCTCTGGCTGAAGATGATCATTACCTGGACCTGATGTTGCAGGGATGTTTAAGAAGAGATGGAAACTACAAGCCAGTTAGCCTGACCTTGGTCACTGGGAAGGATAAGATCACAGAATATTTGAATGATTAGATGAGATTAGATTCCCTACAGGCCCTTTGGCTGAACAAGTCCACACCGACCAACAGCAGAGCAACCCACCCAGACCCATTTCCCTCTGACTAATGCAACTAACAATTGGTACCATGTCGGCCTAGATAATGTATTGAAGGTGTGAGGTGCCCTGTGTGAGGTTGTCTGTGCCACAGTGGTCAGACTGATTCTAATCTAAAACAGGGATTAGAATCACACAGGACACCTCACACCTTCAATACATTATCTAGGCCAACATGGTCCCAATTGTTAAAGTTCTGTTGAGAATGTAACTTTAAAATATTCTGGGATTTACATATAGAAGAACTGAAACCAACATGGTCATTCTAAAAAATGAGAGACTTAATATACAATCCAGGTCTTTTTCACAGTATAATTTCAGTTACATCACACTGTAAACTTTTGCTATAAATTCTGCGTTTTACAATTGTGTACACCACGACCACTTGGTGAAGGAGCAGCGCTCCGAAAGCTAGTGCTTCCAAATAGTGTGGTTTTTAACTTTGTTCACCTCCACCTGCATTCAAAATCATTCCTGTAACCTACAATCATCATCTTCACTATCAACCACTTGAACAAACTTGGTAAAAACCAAAAGAACTGTGGATACTGTGAATCAGAAGCAAAAACAAAAGTTATACACCAAGCTTGTTAGCAAAAATAAAAGTTGCTGGAAACGCTCAGCAGGTCTGGCAGCATCTGTGAAGAGAAATGAAAGTTAACATTTTGCATCCAGTGAGCCTTCCTCAGAACTGAGTTAACTTTGATTTCTTCCACAGATGCTGCCAGAACTGCTGAGCTTTTCCTGCAACTTCTGTTTTTGCTAACAAGCTTGGTGTATAACTTTGCCCCTACACTTTCATCAATATGATTTATGTATTTAGCAAAGGCATTTTACACATACGTGAGGAATAAGAGAATGATCAAAGAAAGAGTAGGGCCGATCAGGGATAGCATCGGGAACTTGTGTGTGGAGTCTAAGGAGGTAGGGGAAGCCCTAAAATGAGTTTTCTGCTTCTGTCTTTACGAAAGAAAAGGACCTTGCAGTGAATGAAACCTTTGAGGAGCAGGTGAGCATGCCGGAACAGACAGAGATGGAGGAAGCTGATGTGCTGAAAATGTTGACAAACATTAAGATTGACAAGTTGCCAGGGCCAGACCAGATTTGTCCTCGGCTGCTTTGGGAAGCGAGAAATGCGATTGCTTTGTCACTTGCGAAGATCTTTGCATCCTCGCTCTCCACTGGAGTCATACCTGAGGACTGGAGGGAGGCAAATGTAATTCCTCTCTTCAAGAAAGGAAATAGGGAAATCCCCGGCAATTACAGACCAGTCAGTCTCACGACTGTCGTCTGCAAGGTGTTGGAAAGGATTCTGAGGGATAGGATTTATGACCATCTGGAAGAGCATGGCTTGATTAAATGCAGTCAGCATGGCTTTGTGAGGGGCAGGTCATGCCCCACAAATCTTATTGAGTTCTTTGAGGATGTTACTAGACAAGTTGATGAGGGTCAAGCAGTGGATATGGTGTATATGGACTTCAGCAAGGCATTTGATAAGGTTCCCCATGGTAGGCTCGTTCAGAAGGTCAGGAGGAATGGGATAAAGGGGAACTTAGCTGTCTGGATACAGAATTGGCTGGTCTACAGAAGACAGTGAGTGGCAGTGGAAGGAAAGTATTCTGCCTGGAAGTCTGTGGTGAGTGGTGTTCCACAGGGCTCTGTCCTTGGGCCTCTACTCTTTGTGATTTTTATTAATGACTTGGATGAGGGGATTGAAGGATGGGTCAGCAAGTTTGCAGATGACACAAAGGTTGGAGGTGTCGTTGACAACATAGAGGACGGTTGTAGGTTGCAGCGGGACATTGACAGGATGCAGAGATGGGCTGAGAGGTGGCAGATGGAGTTCAACCTGGATAAATGTGAGGTGATGCATTTTGAAAGGACGAATTTGAAAGCTGAGTACGGGATTAAGGATAGAATTCTTGGCAGTGTGGAGGAACAGAGGAATCTTGGAGTGCAGGTACATAGATCCCTTAAAATGGCCACCCAAATGGACAGGGTTGTTGAGATAGCATATGGTGTTTTGGCTTTCATTAACAGGGGCATTGAGTTTAAGAGCTGTGAGATCTTGTTGCAGCTCTATAAAACTTTGGTTAGACCCGCACTTGCAATACTGTGTCCAGTTCTGGTCGCCCTATTATAGGAAAGATGTGGATGCATTGGAGAGGGTTCAGAGGAGGTTTACCAGGGTGCTGCCTGGACTGGAGGGCTTATCTTGCAAAGAGAGGTTGACTGAGCTTGGACTTTTTTCATTGGAAAAAAGAAGGAGGAGAGGGGACCTAATTGAGGTATACAAGATAATGAGAGGCATAGATAGAGCCGAAAGCCAGAGACTATTTCCCAGGGCAGAAATTGTTAACACGAGGGGTCATAGTTTTAAGCTGGTTGGCGGAAAATATAGAGGGGATGTCAGAGGCGGGTTCTTTACACAGAGAGTTGTGAGAGCATGGAATGCGTTGCCAGCAGCAGTTGTGGAAGCAAGGTCATTGGGGACATTTAAGAGACTGCTGGACATGCATATGGTCACAGAAATTTGAGGGTGCATACATTAGGTTTACCTTACATTAGGATCGATGGTCGACATAACATTGTGGGCTGAAGGGCCTGTTCTGTGCTGTACTGTTCTATGTTCTAATAAGGGTGCCAATGCTGATCCACATGGTACAACGCTGGACAGCAGCTTCCAGTCACTCAAACAGCCTTCACCATGACCTGTTGGATTAGTCAGGCAATCAATGATTACAAGGAGAAAGCAGGAGAATGGGATTGAGAAACTTACCAGCCATGATAGAATGATGGAGCAGACACGATGGGCTGAATGGCTTAAATCTGCTCTCAGGTTTCACGCTTGCTTGAGCTTGGTATCAAAGTCGGGAGTGTGGTGCTGGAAAAGCACAGCCGAGGAGCAGGAGAGTCAGGAACTTCCTGATGACAGGCTTATGCCTGAAACGTCAATACTCCTGCTCCTCGGATGCTGCCTGACCTGTTGAGCTTTTCCAGCACCACACTCTCGACTCTGATCTCCAGCATCTGCAATCCTCACTTTCTCCTGAGGTTGGTATCAGGTGTGAGGTTTTGTTTACTAAATCTCAGTTCCTCAGATGGTCAGAAGCTTCTCTGGAGATGGTGTTCCATTTCATCACTGGCTCTGCCCTCACTTTCAGCAGTTGCTGGAGCCCACAGAAATTGATGCTCACTCTTCAGAGCCTCACTCTGGAACATGATAGTGCTGTTAGAGAGCCTTTCTCTTCCAAATGTTTATTCTAAGGCTTTGAGATCTTTCACATGTCTCCTCTCTTGTTGTTATACTCTTTCTCTTGTTTTTCTTTCTCCATCTCTGTCTCAGTCCAGAGTCACTGACTATGACTCTCTCCGCCCTTCAGGCACCCTGCCTCTATTCCTGAAATGTCGATTTTCCTGCTCCTCGGATGATGCCTGACCGGCTGTGCTTTTCCAGCATCACTCTACTCCCTGACTGAGAGTCAGTAAATCTATTCAAAGCAAAGTCAGTTCCTTGTATTTAGGTGTTAAACCTGGTACAGTCTATTCTGCTAGTACACATGTTTCTTCAGTGTGAACAGGCTTTAATATGCTTGAGGAATTAGACCATTATTTGTAGAATATGAATTTTCCTACCTGTGTTTCTATTACACGATTCCAACACCATTAGTTTAAAAGGCAGTTATTGCACACAAATGGGACTATCGCGTTACATCAGAACTGACTGTATCTATCATGGAAGTCTTTGATAATCAGGCCAGCTGTTTTAATCATCAAACAAAACTAGGGGTAGATCGATTATTCTATTTTATTTTGATGTAAAGAAGCATTCTAAAATGTATCTATCCTATAAAATGTTACACTGATAACACACTACGACTGCTGGATCCTAGGCATTGATACTGATGGACATTGTAGACTTTAAGCAGAGTGCACTTATTGCCTTTTGTGCCTTCAATGTTTCTTGATATTGGTATTCAGCATTGAAGAGTATTGAATCATCAACTAACTTGGTCGGTGTAAGTAATCATAAGGAGGTTTCTTTGTCTATGTTCAACCTCATACCATGAGGTCCATGGAGTCCAAAGGAAGTGCTGAGTATTCCCAGAATGTTACTTCCTAATTCGATCTAATTGCAATGCCATCTCGGGTTAGTTGGTGGTGCAGAGTATATTCAGGGACGGTGTGGGGAAGGTTGCTGAAAGGTCTGAGAAAACTTCAGATGAAATAAATTTAAACCGTCAATCAACCTTTCCTTCCATGTTCCAAATTATTGTATTCACACTTGACATTTTTATTTCATTATTTTTGTGAATTTCATGTGATTTAAAATGATATCTCTTTCAATTTAGGAGCCAACATTGTAACGGCAGAAACTACGACCCAGACACCAGACACACCTGCCACCCAGACACCAGACACACCTACCACCCAGAATCCAGACACACCTACCACCCAGACACCAGACACACCTACCACCCGGACACCAGACACACCTACCACCCGGACACCAGACACACCTACCACCCAGACACCAGACACACCTACCACCCAGACACCAGACACACCTACCACCCAGACACCAGACACATCTACGACCCAGACACCAGACACACCTACGACCCAGACTCCAGAAGAGACTACAACTGAACAGCCACAGACGTGTGACCCAGATCTCTTTGCAGATGCTGCTACTAAAATAGCATATAAATTACTTTTATTCAAGAATGGGTAATTATCATACTTCCTAAATCCATCTGTTATTTTTACAATTTTTATGTGATACACATCTGAATGAGAATCAGACTCAGGTGGTGATTTTAACTTCCAGCAGAGAGCAAGCTGATCTTGCTTTCTCAGCAGCAGGACACCACACCCCTGGCAGCAGCGAGGAGTAGTGGGCAGGGGCATTATCGTGTGTGTCTGTGTGTCTGTGTGTGTGTGTGTGTGTGTGTGTGTGTGTGTGTCTGTGTGTGTCTGTGTGTGTGTGTGTCTGTGTGTGTCTCTGTGTGTGTGTGTGTGTGTGTTTGTGTGTGTGTGTCTGTCTGTGTGTGTGTGTGTGTCTGTGTGTGTCTGTGTGTGTGTCTGTGTGTGTGTTTGTGTGTGTGTGTCTGTGTGTGTGTGTCTGTGTGTGTGTCTGTGTGTGTGTGTCTGTGTGTGTCTGTGTGTGTGTGTGTGTGTGTGTGTGTGTCTGTGTGTGTGTGTGTGTGTGTGTGTTGGGGCAGTGGGTCAGGTGAAGATCACGGCCTCAAAAGAGGTCACGAGAGGTTGTCTTTCTTTGTAATATAGGAGTATTGCTGGCTCTCCAGCATCTCTTACCCATCCCTAAATGTCCTTGAGAAGGTGATGGTATGTTGCCTTTGAACTGATACAATCATGAAGGCTGTGATTGTGGCTACTGTAGGTATTGTGCTGCCCATAATCTGTGCTACCTCTGGTTAGCCAAGTTGAGATGGGATTTGCTGAAACAAAAAACTCAAAATAATAATTAGAAACTCCTGACTAAGACGTTTAGATACAGAACTGGCTCAAAGGTAGAAGACAGAAGGTGGTGGTGGTGGAGGGATGGTTTTCAGACTGGAGGTCTGTGACCAGTGGAGTGCCACAAGGATCGGTGCTGGGTCCACTGCTTTTCATCATTTATATAAATGATTTGGATGCGAGCATAAGAGTACAGTTAGTGAGTTTGCAGATGACACCAAAATTGGAGGTGTAGTGGACAGCGAAGAGGGTTACCTCAGATTACAACAGGATCTGGACCAGATGGGCCGATGGGCTAAGTGGCAGATGGAGTTTAATTTTGATAAAGTGAGGTACTGCATTTTGGAAAAGCAATTTTTAGTAGGAATTATATACTTAATGTTAAGGTCCTAGGGAGTGTTGCTGAACAAAGAGATCTTGGAGTGCAGGTTCATAGCTCCTTGAAAGTGGAGTCTCAGACATGGTAGTGAAGGAAATGGTTAGAGCATCGAGTATAGGAGTTGGAAGGTTATGTTGATCTGTGCAGGACATTAGTTAGGACACTTTTGGAATGCTGCATTCAATTCTGGTCTCCCTGCTTTTGGAAAGATGTTGTGAAACTTGAAAAGGTGCAAAAACAATTTACAAGGGTGTTGCAAGGGTTGGTGGATTTGAGCTACAGGGAGAGGCTGAATAGGCTGGGACTGTTTTCCCTGGAACGTCGGAGGCTGAAGGGTGACCTTACACAGGTTTATAAAATCATGAGGGGCATGGATAGGATAAATAGACATTTTCCCTGGAGTGGGGGAATCCACAACTAGAGGACATAGGTTTAAGGTGAGAGGAGAAAGATTCAAAATGGACCTAAAGGGCAACTTTTTCACGCAGAGGGTGGTGTGTGTATGGAATGAGCTGCCAGAGGAAGTGGTGGAGGCTGGTACAATTGCAACATTTTAAAGGCATCGGGATGGGTATATGAATACGGTGTTGCACTGGAAAAATCACACCAGTACAGGCAGCATGTGAGGAGCAGGAGAATCGATGTTCGGGTAGGATCCTTCATCAGGCTCTGACTCTGACTCCCCAGTATCTTGAGTCCTCACTATCTCCGGGGCATATGAATAGGAAAGGTTTAGAGAGACATGGGCCAAATGCTGGCAAATGGGACTAGATTCATTTAGAATATCTGGTCAGCATGGATGAGTTGGACCAAAGGGTTGGTTTCCATGCAGTGTAACTCTGTGAGTCTATGACTCTATGGCTCCAAGTTTACAATATTGCTATACATAGCGAGCACAGATATTCTTCCCCCTTAAAGATCAGTTGAAGGATATTGAAGTCATTCCTGATTATGTAGTGATGGCTCAGAGTTCCAGCTATCAACAGAAATATGGAAAATTAGCCCATCACATCAGGTTAAACGTCAATGCAATTTTTTTCATTGTTTTGCAGGACCGTTAGAATTCCAAAGTATGGGATAGTCTCAGTTGACAAACTGTGGCCACGAATCAAGTCAAACATTGATGCTGCTGTGACTATCAGATTACGCACACGGAGATTCAGAAGACGGGCAATGAGATTATTTTTGTTTACAGGTGACACATTTCCTGTTGATTTTTTTGTAATGAACCTATTACCATGCCAGGAATATTATAAAGTCTCTGTTGCATAGTAGTCAGACATCGTGTAAAGATGGTTTACAGTTTTATACAGAATTTTCCTAAATTATGCATTATAGCTGGATCAAAGCTTGCTGTAGTATATGCAGTTAGTTTGACTTTTACCTTCATTGTTGAGTTTATATGTAGTTTGGATTGTAACTTACTGGAGCAAGGAGAAGATAATGGGCAATTCTCCATGTTTAATATCATGATGGCAAATCAACTACAAGCAGAAATCAGAGTCAATACTTCAAATCACTTCCCTTCTGGGCAGAGAAGATTATTTACAGAATCATAGAGTCTTAAAGATGTACAGCCCAGAAACAGACTCTTCTGTCCAACCCATCCATCCCAACCCAATCTCATCCCACCTGCCAGCACCCGACCCATATCCCTCCAAACCCTTCCTATTCATATACCCATCCAAATGCCTCTTAAATGTTGCAATTGTACCAGCCTCCACCACATCCTCTGGCAGCTCATTCAATACGCGTACCACACTCTGCGTGAAAAAGTTGCCCCTTAGGTCTCTTTTATATCTTTCCCCTCTCACCCTAAACCTATGCCCTCTAGTTCTGGATTCCCCGACCCCAGGGAAAATACTTTGCCTATTTATCCTATCCATGCCTATCATAATTTTGTAAACCTCTATAAGGTCACCCCTCAGCCTCCAACACTCCAGGGAAAACAGCCCCAGCCTGTTCAGCCTCTCCCTGTAGCTCAGATCCTCCAACCCTGGCAACATCCTTGTAACTCTTTTCTGAACCCTTTCAAGTTTCACAACATCTTTCTGATAGGAAGGAGACCAGAATTGCACACAATATTCCAACAGTGGCCTAACCAACGTCCTGTACAGCCGCAACATGACCGCCCAACTCCTGTACTCAATACTCTGACCAATAAAGGAAAGCATATCAAATGCCTTCTTCACTATCCTATCTACCTGCGACTCTACTTTCAAGGAACTATGAACCTGCACTGCAAGGTCTCTTTGTTCAGCAACACTCCCTAGGACCTTACCATTAAGTGTATATTTTGATTAGCATTGCAAAAACAATGATTACAATGTCAAAAGTGTGCCTGGACTGAGTTTAATGATCAAATAATTTCCAAATCTGTCAAGATCATAAAAATAGCTCGGGCATATGAAGCTAGTGATGTGAAGTTAACAACCACAAGACATGAATTGATCAGCAAATTCTGGAGATCGAATTGACAAAAAAACTAAAGTTTTGGAACAATGAAAGGTCTCTCCATCACCGTGAAAACTATGAAGGCCAAAGTGCAGAGTTCCAGCCCCAAACATGGACCACCATTCTTTGTCCAGGATGAGAATAGGAGTGGGCCATATTTTGTTCCTTTGTATTTTGTGGAGGTATTCCTCCATATCGATTAGCAGCTGCCTGGGGATAATTGAGGTCACTATTTAAGGTATAGTCCCATAAGCAGCTGAATCATCATCTGGCAGTGATTATGAAAGCATGTGACCTTGTCCTGCACAGTTCAAAACATGCGACCATGTCCCAAACAACGCTTTCAGCCAATAATGGTGCACTCGCAGTACACTGACCCCAATGTGTGACAGCAGTCCAGTGACAGAGCTTCAGTGGAAATGGCTGGAAACATCTCCCTTGGTGCCTCTGTTGCTGCGGGTAATTATAGGTGACTGTTTCACAGCTGATTGGTTCAAATCCCCTTTTCCCTCACAGGCATGTTACACTTATGCCACGTTTCAAACTAATGTACTGAAACCCAAAATATTATTTTGTGTAAGGCATCAGTCTTATTGTATTTGAATGAATCAACACTAATTTCCTCCATCAGCTCCCTAACAACTCTGTTCCACTTGCTGACACTTTCACACACAGTGCAAATGCTGAAGACAAGATCAAAGACTGATACACAACCATCTCTGTATAAATAATCAGCAACCAAGGTTGCCAGAGACAGTCTTGCTGATTTATTTTCCCATTATCATGGAGAAGGCATTGAACCACATGGATATTGCTGAATGCACAGGCATTTTAAGAGAGTTTATTAGTACATATCAAATTATTACAATTATCTTCCAGTCATGATTTCAAAGTTATGATTTGATGTTCCTCCTCATAGTGAATTATTATATCAGGTATGCCAAATATTTTGAGTACAATAACAGCCCATTGACACTAGTAATCAATGTGAGTTGATTTGTGTTTGAGTCTGAAATGTAGACCACTTTGTAATCTCTGTTTTGCGATAAGATGGGGTGATGGGTTTGACCAATCATTTTATGCTTATATTTTAAATAAATGCTGTTCATTATGCAGGATCTCAATACTGGAGTTCTAGATGGCATTTCAAATTCCCAAGAAATATCACTGATTTTGGTTTTTTACCAAATGTTAGTAAAATAGATGCTGCATTGTCCTTGAGAAAGAGAATACTGTTCTTTGTAGAAGATCATCTTTGGAGGTATTGGCTTTTTATAAAATAATCCTCAACCAGTTTTCTGATGCTTTTGCTGTGCATTTTGCCTGGAAGGCAAACATTACAATATTTTTGTGCTTTTTTTTAGTTTTAACATACGTACCAAACAAATGACCAGCAGCTCTCCAAGATTAATAGGTGATGTTTTTAAAGGGATTTCCAATGTTGATGCAGCTTTTCGACGTGGACGTAAGTTTGATTTATACACCAGCCACAATCGGGCTGTAATGTTCAACACTGATTTTGTAGATAATCTCCTTGGAACAGTATTAAGATGGCAACTGCATGTCACTTGGTACTTTAGTTTTGTCTCTTCCTGGCTACGTTCTTTAAGCTAAACCAAAAGGACCTGAAATAAATAATGCAATTTGTTTTCCTTATCTGCATATCTCTGAATTCTTTGCATGTAATTGTGAACTTCCAAACTGGGGACCTCTGGTCCTAAACTCTTCATCTTCTTGATTTGTATTGCTTTCAATTCTCAAATGAATTTGAGACCAGATGAAGTAGCCAGACGTTCTGTCAATAAAACAACTGAGATTTCCTCAGCGACATCTGAAACATAAATCTTGGCGTGGGCTTCGTTAGGGAGAATAGAGGCATAAGACTAATTTATAAATGGGGAAAGTCTTCAGATATCTGAAGTGCAAAGGGACTTGGGAGTTTTATGGTTATCATGTGAGTTCAATAGGCAGTCAGGAAGGTAAATGCAATGTTAGCATTAATTTTAAGAGGGGCGAGAATACCAGAACAACGATATACTGCTGAGTCTGTATAAGGCTCTGGTCTGATGACATTTGGAATATTATGAGCAGTTTTAGACCCCATATCTCAGGAAGGATATGTTGGTGTAGGATGGGGTTCAGAGGAGGATTACAGAAATGACCTCAAGAATGATGCACTTGGCTTATGAGGCGTGGTTCATGTTATGGATGTAGTTGGGAGTGTCTTACCCCTTTAAGGATCAGGTGATACAGAGAGGGACTAGGGGAGATGGTTGAAACCTGACTGTGAAGCTGAGAGCATGCGCAATAAAGTATTCCTCATTCATGTTTACCCTCCATCTACGTTGTTGCGGAGGAAGGACATCACGCAGATTTTGGAAATGGCATGGGATTGTGGAGGTAACATGGAGAGAGGTCGATGTGACGGCACATAGGCTGTGGTCAATACCAGTGAGGAACAGTCAGAGAGAGAGCAGCTAACAAGGACAGTGTTCACCAAGGGGACTCCAGCTGCAAACTGTTTTTAGACTTGAGTGTCAGAGAAACAAAAGGGTGAGTGAATTTGGCGTGATGGGGCTGTTTGGCGTGATGGGGCTGTTTGGCGTGATGGGGCTGTTTGGCGTGATGGGGCTGTTTGGCATGATGGGGCTGTTTGGCGTGATGGGGCTGTTTGGCATGATGGGGCTGTTTGGCGTGATGGGGCTGTTTGACGTGATGGGGCTGTTTGGCGAAGAGACAGTAAGTTGATTTGAACTTGGAGCATTCTTAAAGTTGAGTAATGTGGCTGAAGATATAGTGGTGCCAGTTTTCAGGAGTACTGTTGGGAGTATGCATGAGCGAGAGTCTCTTGCCCAATTTGTGGCCGGCTCAAATGAGAATTGCAAATTCAGAGGATTCCTCCAAGATTCCTAGCTGGCTATTTTCAGCCTCACATCCAATGGAAGCTACCAACAAGGATATACCTGCATTTGAAGGCAGTTTTCAAAATTACTGTCTCAATGGAGTCAGCTGCCAGCAAAGCAGCACTGCTGAGTGACAACACCTGGGACTAAAATTGAATTGAATTTATTGTCATGTGTCCTGAGGAACAGTGAAAAGCTTTATCTTGCGAGCAATGCAGGCAGATCACAGGGTTATATCGCATAGATAGTAAATAACAGGTAAACCAAAACACAGGTACAGGCGAATGTAAAGAGTTTGTGAGTCCATTCAGTATTTTAACAACAGTAGGGTACAAACTGTTACGAAACCGGCTGGTGTGTATGTTCAGGATTCTATACCTTCTCCCCGATGGTAGAGGTTGTAGAAAAGCATTGTCAGGGTGGGATGGATCTTTGAAAATGCTGGCGGCCTTTCCTTGACAGTGGGCCTGGTAGATGCAGTCTATAGATGGGTGTACAAAATACTGGATACTTGAGACAGTGCAGTAACAAACATTTGAATGTCATCGCTGATATGGTAAAGTGGTCACAAAGAGTCAATATACTGAAGTTGAGAAGCCCAGTGCCACAGGTGAAAGCAAGTGGGCCATGTTGCATGAAATTGCCAGGTACAACTCAAGCAAGACAAGAGGTATCTAAAGGAGAGAATTCAGAGGGCAAGGCACGAGATACACACCACCAGCTGAGCTGACTGGGTGTTAGCTGTGTCTGTGGGAGAAGCAGATGGCTCAAAGGTGGCAGAGTTTCAGTTAAACATCCTGTCAGTTGTGGGCTGACGCTGTTTGTTTCTCAATCATTCCCCAATTAGACAGGAACATAGTAAAGGTGGAAGTGGATACAGCTGCAGGGGTGTCTCTGATTCCCGAATCGATACTTAGGAGAGGTTAAAGGCAGTGCCAGGAAGCATGCCAAGATTACACTGTGGGCATACATTCAACAAGTGGTGCTACTGAAGGGATCAGTGTGCAGGACTGTCTCTGTACAGTGTGAAAGGGGATTACCCTGCATTTTTCAGATGTTCCTGAATACAGAAATTGGTGGACTCAAAAACAAGTTTGCAACAGCTTTTGGATGGGTATAAATCTCTCTTCAAGGGAAACCTGGGGGAAATGAAAGGGAAAATACCATTATCATTACATTATAATCATGATTTGGAGATACCGGTGATGGACTGGGGTGTACACAGTTAAAAATCACACAACACCAGGTTATAGTCCAACAGGTTTAATTGGAAGCACACTAGCTTTCGGAGCGACGCTCCTTCACTTGACAATCACCTGATGAAGGAGCGTCGCTCCGAAAGCTAGTGTGCTTCCAATTAAACCTGTTGGACTATAATCTGGTGTTGTGTGATTTTTAACCCATCACATTATATGAAGCGTGCGTCAATTACAAGAACAAATGTAAACTCCCAGATCAGCTGGAATTTGGCATCTGTTTGTTTTGAAGGTTTTCTCTGGTTTATTCATTCATGAATGTGGGTGTCACTGGCTCAGCCAGCATTTATTGCTCAGCTCTAGCTGCCCTTGAGAAGGTGACGGTGAGGATCTGATTTCTTGAGTTGCTGCAGTCCATTTGGTGTAGGTAGATTCACAACACTGTTGGGGAGGGATGATTTGGAGGTGCCGGTGTTGGACTGGGATGTACAAAGTTAAAAATCACACAACCACCCGATGAAGGAGCAGCGCTCCAAAAGCTAGTGCTTCCAAATAAACCTGTTAGGAAGGGAGTTCTCCTGGTCACCTGCCAGAGTTATAACACAACAATGATGAACCTCACAATGATATGTGGTTCCCATGTTTTAAGCAAATATTTACATTTCTTTTCCATTTGACAGGGAAACTTTACTTCATAAGTGGACCTTCTGTGTTCAAATTCAGGGGACGGCGATTGGTCAGGCAATTTGAACCACAACCCTGGCTAAACTGTGAATAACTGACCTGCCTTTCTCCCAGACTGCTGGGGTCCAACACTGAGAATGTTGTTTCAAGAACATAGAAATATAATCATTGGTATAAAATGAAATTAGCTACTCGATGAAGTTTAACCACTAACTCTTTTCCAACAAACCATTGCATTTTAGTTCGTAATTAATTAATTAACTGATTTAATTGTTCAATGTAATGCATAACTTGTACTAAAAGAATTCTGGATTAGTGGTGCTGGAAGAGCACAGCAGTTCAGGCAGCATCCGAGGAGCAGTAATAGCTTTTATTCCTGATGAAGGGCTTTTGCCCGAAATGTCGATTTACTGCTCCTCGGATGCTGCCTGAACTGCTGTGCTCTTCCAGCACCACTGATCCAGAATCTGGTTTCCAGCATCTGCAGTCACTGTTTTTACCTGTACGAAAAGAGTACTGTACTAAAAGTGGTCCGAAAAGACCACTCCCTCCGTGACTCCCTCGTCAGGTCCACACCCCCCACCAACCCAACCTCCACTCCCGGCACCTTCCCCTGCAACCGCATGAAATGCAAAACTTGTGCCCACACCTCCTCCCTTACTTCCCTCCAAGGCCCCAAGGGATCCTTCCATATCCACCACAAATTCACCTGTACCTCCACACACATCATCTATTGCATCCGCTGCACCCAATGTGGCCTCCTCTATATTGGGGAGACAGGCCGCCTACTTGTGGAACATTTCAGAGAACACCTCTGGGACACCCGAACCAACCAACCCAACCACCCCGTGGCTCAACACTTTAACTCTCCCTCCCACTCCACCGAGGACATGCAGGTCCTTGGACTCCTCCATCGCCAGACCATAACAACACGACGGTTGGAGGAAGATCGCCTCATCTTCCGCCTAGGAACCCTCCAACCACAAGGGATGAACTCAGATTTCTCCAGTTTCCTCATTTCCCCTCCCCCCACCTTGTCTCAGTCAAATCTCTCGAACTCAGCACCGCCTTCCTAACCTGCAATCCTCTTTCTGACCTCTCCGCCCCCACCCCACTCCGGCCTATCACCCTCACCTTGACCTCCTTCCACCTATAACATCTCCATCGCCCCTCCCCCAAGTCCCTCCTCCCTACCTTTTATCTTAGCCTGCTGGACACACTTCCCTCATTCCTGAAGAAGGGCTCATGCCCGAAACATCGAATCTCCTGTTCCTTGGATGCTGCCTGACCTGCTGCACTTTTCCAGCAACACATTTTCAGCTCTGTACTCAAAGAATGTCAATTTGACACTTGAGTATTCCAAGTATCTCAACATAAATGATCAATGCATGCAGTTTGTTTTAAGGTGAATGTTTGTGTATCATTTTTACATAATTATGGTGAAAGCAGAATATTCAGATTTTGGGGAAAATGTTGCTTTTTACTAACTCATCAGTTCAGTGCACTTATATCCCACTACAATGTACCAATGTATCCTGTTGAAAATAAAGTATGCATTAAAAGACACAGTGATTTTCATTTGTCTGTGCATCAAGGCAGAATTTAATTTGAACTCTCACTAATTCTTAACACAATAAATTGTGAGAGAGGAATTAGGAAACAATTCATCATACAGATGATAGCCGAAGTATGAAAACTCCTCTTAGAAAATAAAACTTATGCAAGCTTAATGATGATTTTCAACTGTATGTTCACATCTGTCTTAAATTGTGATCTCATAGAGCGCTACCATACTTCAGCTGACATCTAGAATTCTCTTAGCAAAATTCGGCATAATGTCCCCGCTCTTGTATTCTATGCACTGATTAAGGAGACTATTCCATTCTTCATTAATAGCTCTACACCGGTCCTACTACCAAACTGACTTAGCTACATATAAATCCAGGTCACCCTGCTGCAACATCCCCTTTAGAATAGTACACTTTATAAGGTCAGGCATAGTGGTTAAGCACAGAGACATTAGGCTGGAGTTGTATGAAACATTGATTAGGCCAAAGCAAGAATATTGTGTGAAATTCTGGAATTTACATTATAGGGGAGATGTGATTGCTCTGGAGAGAGTGTGGACCAGGGTGTTGCCGAGTCAAGTTTTAGTTGTGAAGAGAGATTGGAGAAACTGGAATTGTTTTCCTTGGAGTACAGCAGACTGTGGAAGCACGTGTTTAAGATGGATATGATGCAGGATAGACAGGAAGGAACCTTTCCTTTTAGTGGAGGGATCAATTTCTCACAAGGAACGGGAGGTTTAGATGCTTATCCAGAGGTTGGGGGAAGCTAGAACTCACGGTCTGTAAAGCATGGCAGATGGAAGAAGCATTTAGATGTGCACTTGTTATACCATGGTACACAAGGCTTTGGGCTAAGTGCTGGGGAAATGGAATTGGAATAGTTAGGTGATTGTTTTTGACTGGTGCAGAATTGTTGGGCTGAAGGGCCTGTTTCAGTGCTGTAAATCTCTGTGACTCCATGATACGATACCAGGAAGGCAAGGATTGCAGGGCAAACTCCTGGGGAGTTCCAGTTAAAAACCTCCTTACTGACCAAAAAATACCTATTAATTACAAATCTCTGTTTCCTATCTCTCAGTCAGTTTTACATCCACATTTCTACATCCACAATGACCCTTTAACTTTCCTACAAGTCTGTTGGTTGGCAGTACATTGAAGGTTTTTTGTAAATCCATGCGCACCATATCAATAGCATTGACCTCATCAATTCTCTGTGAAACAGCTTTGAAAAAACTCCAGAAGTTCATTCAACACAATTGTCCTGAAGACCCTGTTTTACACAGAGTGTATTGTGTTTGGAATGAACTGCCACAGGAGGTATAGTTAGTAAGTTTGCAGATGATACCAAAATTTGAGATGTACTGGACAACGAAGAAGGTTCCCTCAGATTACAATGGAATTTTGATCCGATGGGCCAATGAGAAGTGGCAGATGGAATTTAATTTAGATAAATGCAAGGTGCTGCATTTTGGGAAAGCAAATCTTAATAAGAACTTACACACTTAATGGTAAGGTCCCAGGGAGTGTTGTTGAACAAAGAGACCTTAGGGTGCAGGTTCATAGTTCACTGAAAGTGGATTTGCAGGTAGACAGGATAGTGAAGAAGGTGTTTGGTTTGCTTTCCTTTATTGGTCAGAGTATTGAGTACAGGAGTTGGGAGGTCATGTTGCGGCTGTACAGGACATTGGTTAGGCCACTGTTGGAATATTGTGAGCAATTCTGGTCTCCTTCCTATCGGAAAGATGTTGTGAAACTTGAAAGGGTTCAGAAAAGATTTACAAGGATGTTGCCTGGGTTAGAAAAAGTTACAAATCACACAACACCAGATTATAGTCCAACAGGTTTAATTGGAAGCACTAGCTTTCAAAGCGCTGCTCCTTCATCAGGTGGTTGTGGAGTGCACAATTGTAAGACACAGAACTTATAGCAAAAGTTTCCAGTGTGATATAACTGAAATTATACAGTGAAAAATCCCTTGATCGTTTAAGTCTCTCATCTGTTAGAATGACCATGATAGTTTCACTTCTTTCATATGTAAATCACAAAACCTTTTTTAAAAGTTACATTCTCAGGTTACAGCTACCTGTGTTCCCTGTCTGTGCCATAATGTTTAGACTGATTTTAATCTAAAAAGTGAGTTAGCAGTGTCTTACATGGATTCATGCCGTTTTTAAGCAAAGTACACTGTAATTCTGCAAGTACAAGTTCACCCCACAAACATATAGGGGGGTGTGTGTGTGAGAGAACATGTAAAGGGGGCATCCTGTGAGAGGATGCATATGTGAATTTGCGGGGGGGGGGGGGAGCGGGGTGTGTCTGGGGTGGGGGGTTGTGGGTTTCTGTGAAAGAGTGTATATGTGCATGTCAGTGTAAAGTGTCTAAGTCTGTGAATGTGTGTGTGTGTAGGAGTGTGTGTGTGTCTGTAGGTGTGTGTGTGTGTGTGTGTGTGTGTGTGTGTGTGTGTGTGTGTGTGTGTGTGTGTGTGTGTGTGTGAATGTCTGTGTATAGGAGTGTATGTGTGATCGCACGTGCATGTGTGTGTGTGTGAGTGTGTGTGTAGGAGTGCCTGTGTGTGTATAGTGCAATGTTGGTCACCTGTAATGTGACATGTCCCGGTTGAGGTCCTCCCTATGGGTACCGAACTTAGCTATCAGCCTCTGCTCGGCCACTTTCCTCTGGTGCCTATCCCGAAGTCCGCCTCGGAGGATGGTCACCCGAAGGTCCGAGGCTGAATGTCCCGGACCACTGAAGTGTTCCCCAACTGGGAGGGAACCCTCCTGTCTGTTGATTGTTGTACTATGCCCATTCATCTGTTCTGTTGCCTCTGCTCGGTTTCCCCAATGTACAATGCCTCCGGGCATCCTTGCCTGCAACATATAAGATAGACAACGTTGGCTGAGTCACATGAGTACCTGCCATGTACAAGGTGGGAGGTGTCCCTACGTGTAATGGTGGTATCTATGTCCACTCTGACACGTCTTGCAGCGTCTACCATGACAGGGTTGTATAGAGTGTCCTGAGAGCCGGGCAACTTGCTACGAACAACGATCTGTTTGAGGTTTGGCGGTTGTTTAAAGGTGAGCAGTGGAGGTGTGGGGAAGGTCTTGGCGAGGTGTTCATGCTCATTGATAATGTGTTGCAGTCACGAAGAACGTGGTGTAGTTTTTTGGCTCCTGGGAAGTACTGGACAACGAAAGGTTGGAGGCTTTGAACTATTGGGAGAGACTGAACAGGCTGCGGCTGTTTTCCCTGGTGCATCGGAGGCTGAGGGGTGACCTTATAGAGGTTTATAAAATTAAGACGGGCATGGATAGGGTAAGTAGACAAAGTCTTTTTCCTGGGGTCGGGGAGTCCAGAACAAGAGGGCATAGGTTTAAGGTGAGAGGGAAAAGATATAAAAGAGACCTAAGGGGCAACTTTTTCATGCAGAGGGTGGTACGTGTATGGAATGAGCTGCCAGAGGAAGTGGTGGAGGCTGGTACAATTGCAACATTTAAAAGGCATCTGGATGGGTATATGAATAGAAAGGGTTTGAAGGGATATGGGCCGGGTGCTGGCAGGTGGGACTAGATTGGGTTGGGATATCTGGTCGGCATGGATGGGTTGGACCGAAGGGTCTGTTTCTGGGCTGTATATCTCTATGACTCAAAGCCTCTCTGAAGTGGTGGGTGTGGGTACAGTTACAATGTTTAAAAGATATTTGGATATGTACATGGTTAGGAAAGGATTGGAGGGATAGAGGACAAACACAGGCAGGTGGGACTAGTTTAGTTTGGAAACATGGTTGGTGTGGACTGGTTGGACCGAGGGGTCTGCTTCTGTTGTTGGATGACTCTATGTCAGTCCTGTCATCCCGGGAATGAATGTGATAATGCTTGAACAAGTAAGTTCCAAGGCTGAGTGAGCGTGGCTTCGGTTGCAGTTGCATGGTTTACCAAACAAAGGCCAGACGTTTTTCTGGCTGATCAAATAAGAAAGCCGTCTCAGCAGATCCACCCAGTCTGGGCAGAGGGATCACCATGGTAACATCTCAGACAGACCCAACCAGCAGAGGCACAGGAATGCCACTGATCTGCTGTACTCCACAAGGGTAAGTGGCACCAACATCTCTCTGTCAGAAGGCCACCAATCTGCCATTCACATGAAGGTCATCAAGAGCGATTGACTGCAAATGTGAGGATCTCGTACCTCCTGGTGAGTCAGAGAGTTTACAGCCATCTCATCCTCACAAACGATGAGCCTTTGCTGCCCTCTATGCTCTGACTGGTGGTATCACATCACTCTTGCAGGTCTCAGGGTCAAGGAATGCTGCTGGATTTGCACTCAGATCTGCACTTGATTGTACTTGCGATGTGTTTTCATCCTCAATGGCAAGGCAAGTGGAATGAAGGGCCACAACCTCATTCCAGGCCTCCCATCCTTTCAAACATGAAGCTCTTCAGCCACGTCCTGAAGCAGACTCTGCCCTGATATCAGGAAGCACCGACAGGGAACAGGAGCATTAAACAGACATTCCAGGAGTCAATAGATATAGAGCTGGAAAAGCACAGTAGGTCATTTAGCATCCGAGGAGAAGGTGAGGCAACACTGACCTTCCTGCTCCTCGGATGTAGTCTGACCTGCTCTGCACTTTCAGCTTCCCATCTATTGGCTCTGACTTCCAGCATCTGCAGTCCTTACTGTCTCCAAGACATTGTAGTAGCTTCTTCTCAGACACTCCAAAGGGCCCTTGCTCTTCCAGCTGCCCCCTCCCCCACACTGTGATCCTAATCTCTGCTGGAGATCAAAGCCAAAGAGTGTGACCCTGGAGGAGGAGGATGAAGTAGCCGGAGGCATCTGAGGTGGAGTGTGATCATGGGACAGAGTTATTATCGCACCATGTACCCCCTCTAGCCTAGGTCCTTCCTGGTGATGTACTGGGGACGAATAGCAAGGAGAAACATTCAGGCAGCACATTTTGCAGCAGGGCGTTATTTTGTCATGTAAATTCCACACTTCTGAAAGTATTTATTCACATCCACTGTTTTACCTTATTGTCCCAATAAGACCAAGCTGAGTTAATCAATGTGGAAAATGTGCACTATTTTGGACCAGCAAAGAATATGTTTCATTCTAATTGGCATTCATTGGTTTGATCTGTCATAACTAACAAAGTGGGAGACTCTGTATATATTCTCATCTATTAGACAATTGGAATAATTTTGTCTCCAGCAGCATATTTTAAATGATGTGGCAACTGGCAATGCTTATGTTATTCCACATAACATTAGAAACTGATTGAGGTCATGGTATTGAAGAATCCAACAAATAGGTTTCTTAGAGATATCCTTATAAACAAACATTACACGGTTTTCAGACACCAAGGGTCTGGGCTGATATGAAGTTGTTTTTAGATTAGATTCCCTACAATGCAGAAACAGGCCCTTCGGCTCAACCAGTCCACACCAACCCTCTGAAGAGTAATCCACCCAGACACATTTCCCTCTGTCTAATGCATCTAACACTATGGGAATTCACTTGACCTGCACATCCTTGGACTGTGGGAGGAAACTGGAGCACCCGGAGGAAACCCGCACAGAGAATGTGTAAACTCCACACAGTCACCCAAGGCTGGAACTGAACCTGGGACCCTCGTGCTGTGAGGCAGCAGTGCTAACCATGGAGCCACTGTGCCGCCAGGCTACAACAGAGAAGCATACTTTGAGTTGTGTGTCATGGTTCCATTGATCACAATAAAATCTCCAAATGAATCAAGCAGAGTGAACATGGCTTCATGACCAGGTATGATTACATCCTATAACATTGGAGATGGTCTATTGGCATGGATAAAGGCAAGACAATAGACAATAGGTGCAGGAGTAGGCCATTCTGCCCTTCGAGCCTGTACCACCATTCAATATGATCATGGCTGATCATCCTTAATCACTATCCTGTTCCTGCCTTATCTCCATAACCCTTGATTCCACTATCCTTGAGAGCTCTATCCAACTCTTTCTTAAATTAATCCAAAGACTGGGCCTCCACTGCCCTCTGGGACAGAGCATTCCACACAGCCACCCCTCTCTGGCTGAAGAAGAATTGGCTCATGGGCAGGAAATAGCGACTGGGGGTAAGGATCCATGACCAGTGCAGTTCCACAGGGATCAGTGCTGGGACCACAACTGTCTTAACTGGAACACTGAGCTTCAGCAGCTTTGTCTTCAGCATTGGAGACTGCGGGCTCTGGGAAATGGTGCAGTGGGATTTTGAAGTGGGGGCAGCAGGACTTCAAAAGGACTATAAGCATTGACCATGAAGAGTGTAATAAGAGTTGGGGTGGAGAGGGGGAAGTGTCCGCAGCCAGGAGTAAGATTGCTTCAAAGGGGAGGGAGTGCAGTGCATGATCCCTCTAGGCATGGTCATGGTGTATGCTAGGGTCTGGGTGGAGACATTGAGAAGGGTGAATCCTGTGGAGCTGATGGATGGCCAGTTTCAAATGAGATGTCGATGTCTAGGGCATCTCTAACCTGGTCAGGAAGATGCTAGAAGCTTCTAACAAAAGATTGCTCACTGTCACTTTCTCTCACGCTGGAAGCTGAAGAATGTAATTAGAAGAAAATGGCTGTGAGTGGATGGGTTAAGTGTCTCAACCAGAGAGGGGCTACAGCAACAATGACAAAGGGACTTTTAAAAGGGAAACAACAGAGATCATCAGCCTATCAGAGGGCCAGAATACCCACTGTCTACTTCCTGCTCTTCCCCTAGCATTGTCTCTCCTGACCCATGGAAGATCTGAACATCTCTGAACGGGTCAAAATATACAACAGTCCAGTACAGGAACAAGCCCTTCAGCCCACTATGTCTGTGCCAACCATGATGCCAGTCTAAACTAATCCTATCTGACTGCACATGGTCCATTTCCCTCTATTCCCTGCTGGTCATGTGTCTGTCTAAATGCCTTGTGTAGCTAATGGATCTGCTTCTACCACCTCCCTGGTAATGCAATCCAGGCACTAACCACTGTCTGCGTCAAAGACTTGCCTCACACATCTCCTTTAAACTTGCCCCCTCTCACTTTAATCCTATGCCCCTTGATATTTGGCATCTCTGCCCTGGGAGAAAAAAGACTCTGTCTATCCACTCTAGCCACGTCCTTCAATTTTGTGCAGTTCTATCAGGGTCGCCTCTCAGCCTCTGATGCTCTGGAGAAACCAATCCAAGTTTGTCCAACCTCTCCTTATAGCTAAGACATGTTCATCCAAACACCATCCTGGTTAACTCTTCTGTATCCTTTCCAAAACCTCCAAATCCTTTCTATAGGTTGGCAACCAGGTCCACACACAATACTCCAAATCTGGCCGAAATAAAGTCTTGTACAGCTGCAACATGGCTTTCCAACCTGGCTTTGAAACTCACTGCTGATTGATGAAAGCACATATTCTGGATACCTTCTTACCCACCTGATTCACTTGTGTTGTCACTTTCAGGGAGCTATGGACTTGGACCATTGATTAAAAGCAAATAAGGCATTGACCCATTGCAGACCTCACTTTCTCCTGCACTTCTTCCTCAGACAGCTAGATTCAGTGAGATGTTCAATAGATTGTAAAATCAGACTCTCTACATCTCCATTTCCTACCGAGGTGTCTCTCTGTGGGGCTGTTGAGGCCTGGAGGAGGATGCTTTGACAATCTCCTTCTCCGAGACCTCTGTACTCCCATTCTCCGAGGGCCAGAACATCGGATTCTTCCCAGCAAACCTTTCCAGGAGATTGGCAGAATCACCCCATGTTTTAGGACACTCTTTACCATGTTCTGTAAAAAGAAAAAGGGAGGGAAATGATGGAGATGTCAGCGAGTGTCACATCAGTCAGGGCTGGTGCATCTGAGGGCTGTGCTGAATCACTGAGGAAGCAACACAAAGGGCATATAGGATTAGCATGTGAGACACTGAGAGGATGAACTGAATCTGCTGCTGGCAACAGTGAGGCTGGTGGGGCATGAACCTTGGCAGGAGGTTTGTTCAGTGGCACTGACAGACTGAAAGTGAGGTGGCAGATAGAAGAGAGTGGTCTATCGCCTGGAGAAGCAGAGAAGTTCACTGACCATCCTTCTACTTTATTGACCATAAGTTTGTACCAAAAGGCAGTACTGACTCAGGTGGTGACCTCAGACCAGGTTGGCAGCATCTGCTGGTGCAGCCTCCTCTACCAGTCCTCCAGGAAGAAGGCAATCAGCTTTTGCACTACCCTATCCAGCAGGACACGGAAGTCCCTGAGAGGAGCATGCTCCCATCTTCCATTTCTCCACAATATTCCAATTCTGTCGATCAACTTATAGGGCAGCTTTGGAATGGCAGTCTTTATCCAGATGCAATGCTGTGTTTTGAAGATGGCACAGGTGCAAGGGATGCTGGTCTTTAGATTGATAGCTGATGAGTAGCAAGTTGTTCTGGGAATGGTACATGATAAAATGGGGCAGAAATTAGAGATAAGAAATGAGGTTAGGGCAAGGTAGGTAATTAATAAGGTCAGATAATTAACTCAACACAACTCGGACTTAGCCAAAAGAATCTATGATTCAACCCAATTTTCCCCTTGTTGAGAAGTCTCGAATGAGGGAATGGGATTGGATAACAGGAGAAATGGCTTTTAAAATGGTGATTAGGAGAATGTTGTTTTTCCCACAGAGGTGTGACCCTGTGAAATTCTCTTCCCCAAAAAGCAGTGGAAGATGGGTCATTGAATTTATTCAAAGTTGAAAATCACACAACATCAGGTTATTGTCCAACAGGTTTATTTGGAAGAACTAGCTTTCAGAGCATTGCTCCATCATCAGGTGGTTGTGGAGTATAAGATCATAAGACACAGAATTTATAGCAAATGTTTACAGTGTGATGGAATTGTTTTTATACATTAAAAAAGACCTGGATTGTAAAAGTCTCTCATCTTTTAGAATGACCATGTTGGTTTCAGTTCTTTCATATGTAAATCACAAAACGTTTTTTAAAAGTCACATGTGGGCGGCACGGTGGCACAGTGGTTAGCACTGCTGCCTCACAGCGCCAGGGACCTGGGTTCAATTCCCACCTCAGGCGACTGACTGTGTGGAGTTTGCACATTCTCCCTGTGTCTGCGTGGGTTTCCTCCGGGTGCTCCGGTTTCCTCCCATAGTCCAAAGATGTGCAGGTGAATTGCCTGTAGTGTTAGTGAAGGGGTAAATGTAGGGGAATGGCTTTGTGTGGGTTGCTCTTCGACGGGTCAGTGTGGACTTGTTGGGCCGAAGGGCATGTTTACACACCAAACGTAATCTAATTCTCAAGTAAACTTCAACAATCGGTATCACATCAGCCCAGATTATGTATTGAAGGTGTAAGGTGCCCTGTATGAGGCTGTCTGTGCTACAATGGTTAGACTGATTCTAATCTAAAAAAACGGATTTACAGAATCTAACATGGATTCATGCGGTTTTTGAGCAAAATAAAATGTAATTCTGCAAGTACAAAGTCACCCCACAAAAGTATATGTGTATGTCTACATGTGGGTGGATGTGTGTGGGGGTTATTATGAGTGTCTGTGAGAGGGTGTGTATATGTTTGTGAGCGTGAGTGTAAAAGGATATAAATCTGTGAGAGAGTGGAAGTGCATGTGCGAGTTTATGAGAGAGGGTCTGCGTAAGTGTGTGTGTGTTTGTGTGTGCATGTGTAGGAATGTCTATGTGTGTGTGTGAGTGTACGTGTGTGTGCACACACACGCATGCATCCATCTGTCTGTGTGTGTGTGTGTATAGTGCAATAAGGTCACCCATAGTGTGACATGAACCCAAGGTCTCGGTTGTAGCCATCCCCATCGGTATCGAACATGGCTATCAGTCTCTGCTCAGCCACTTTTCATTGTTGGCAAAAGTGAGGACTGCAAATGGTGGAGATCAGAGTCAAGATTAGAATGGTACTGGGAAAGTACAGCAGGTCAGGCAGCCAGGAGCAGGAAAACCGATGTTTCGGGCAAAAGCCCTTCATCAGGAATAGAAGGGGGGAGCCTCCAGGGTGGAGAGATAAATGGGGCTGGGGAGAAGGTAGCAAAGAGTACAATGGGTGGATGGACGTGGGGATGGAGGTGATAAGTCAGAGAGGAAGGTGGAGTGGATAGGTGGGGAGGAAGATAGGCAGGTAGGACAGGTCATGAGGGCGATGCTGAGCAGGAAGTTTGGAGCTGAGGTAAGGTAGGGGGAGGGGGAAATAAAGAAACTGCTGAAATCCATATTGATGCCCTGGGGTTGAAGTGTTCCGAGGCGGAAGATGAGGCGTTCTTCCTCCAGGCGTCTGCTGGTGAGGGAGCAGCAGTAAAAGAGGCCCAGGACCTCCATGTCCTCGGCAGAGTGGGAGGGGGAGTTGAAATGTTGGGCCACGGGGCAGTGTGGTTGATTGGTGCGGGTGTCCTGGAGATGTTCCCTAAAGCGCTCTGCTAGGAGGCGCCCAGTCTCCCCAATGTAGAGGAGACCGCATCAGGAGCAACGGATACAATAAATGATATTAGTGGATGTGCAAATAAAACTTTGATGGATGTGGAAGGCTCCTTTAGGGCCTTGGATAGAGGTGAGGGGGGGAGGTGTAGGCGCAGGTTTTACAGTTCCTGCAGTGGCAGGGGAAGGTGCCAGGATGGGAGGGTGGGTTGTTGGGGGGCGTGGACTTGACCAGGTAGTCACGGAGGGAACGGTCTTTGCGGAAGGCGGAAAGGGGTGGTGTTTTGATGTTTTGCTCTACCTTGTGGGTACGGCTGATGAATCTGGCATTTACATATTTCCTGACGGTTTGAGCATACATGTCAAGCCCAGGGCAGCAGCATTCCAGTGGGATTCAAGTTGACTCCTTCTTTGGTCACTCCTCTATGGATCCAGTTTCAGTTTGACAACCTGTTCTTCATCCAGACACGTGGAACAGCCATGGGGACTAAATGTGCACCCCAATATGCACAGGCTTGAACAAGTCTTCTTCTCTATGCAGGATCTCCAACCGACATTGTACACCAGGTACATTGATGACATTTTCTTCCTCTGGACCCATGGCGAGGAGTCACTGATAAAAGTACACAGTGACATCACCAACTTTCATCCCACCATCAACCTCACCATGGTCTACTCTCGACCATCTGTCTCATTCTTGCTCACATGCGTCTCCATCAAGGATGGACACCTCAGCACAACACTCTACCGCAAACCCACAGACAACCTCACAATGCTACACTTCTCCAGCTTCCACCCAAAACATATTAAAACAGCCATTCCCTATGGACAAGCCCTGCGCGTACACCAGATCTGTTCAGATGAGGAGGAACATGACAGACACCTGGAAATACTCAGGGATGCCCTCACAAGATCGGGGTATGATGCCCAACTCACCGACTGCCAGTTCCAACATGCCAAAGGAAGGAACTATAATGACCTCCTCAGGAGACAGACACCTGCTGCAACCGACAGGGTACCCTTCGTTGTTCAGTATTTCCCAGGAGCCGAAAAACTATGCCATGTTCTTCGTGACCTGCTGCATTGGGGAAACCGAGCAGAGGCAACGGAACAGATGAATGGGCACCGCACAACAATCAACAGACAGGAGTGTCCCCACCCAGTCAGAGAGCACTTCAGCAGTCCAGGACATTCCACCTCGGACCTTTGGATGACCATCTACTAAGGCAGACTTTGGGACAGGCAGCAGAGGAAAGTGGCCGAGCAGAGGCTGACAGCTAAATTCGGTACCCATAGGGAGGGCCTCAACCGGGACCTTGGGTTCATGTCACACTATAGGCGACCCTATTGCACTATACACACACGTGCACACACCCAACCACGTGCACACACCCAACCCCATGCACACACCCAACCACATGCACACATACACATATAAGTTTGTGTGGTGAATTTGTACTTGCAGAATTACATTTTATTTTTCTCAAAAACTGCATGAATCCATGTAAGATTCTGTAAATCCATGCTTTTAGATTAGAATCAGTCTGACCATTGTGGCACAGACAGCCTCACACAGGGCACCTCAAACCTTCAATACATAATCTAGGTCAATGTGACACCAATAGTTAAAGTTCACCTGAGAAGGTAAATTTTTTAAAAAAGTTTTGCGATTTACGTATGAAAGAACTGAAACCAACATGGTCATTCTAAAAGATGAGAGACTTAACAAACCGATTTTTTTCAACAGTCTCTTTGGGAATTTAGAACAATGGGAATGGAGGTGAGGGCAGTGGAATGTTCCTCCTGCAGAATGTGGGAGGTAAGGGTCACCAGGAGTGTCCCTGCTGACTGCATCTGCGGGAAGTGCACCCAACTTCAGCTCCTTGAAAACAGCGTTAGGGAGTGGGAGCTGGAGCTGGATGAACTTCGGATCATTTGGGAGGCTGAGGGGATTATTAAGAGAAGTTACACGGAGCTCGTCTCACCTCAGGTACAAGAAGGAGGTTACTGTCAGGGGATGGAAAGGGAATGGCAGGCAGTGCAGGGATCCTCTGTGGCCACTCCCCTCAACAATAAGTATACCGTTTTGGATACTGTTGGATGGGAGTGGGGGACTTACCAGGGTAAAGCAGTGGGGCACAGGGCTGTGGTACAGAGTCTGTCCCTGTTGCTCAGAAGGGAAGGGAAGCATTAGTCATTGGGGACTCCATAGTTAGGGAGACAGATAGGAGGTTCTGTGGGGACGAGAGAGACTCACGGTTGGTGTGTTGTCTCCCAGGTACCAGGGTTCGTGATGTCTCTGATCATGCTTTTGGGATCCTTAAGGGGGAGGGGGAGCAGCCCCAAGTCGTGGTCCACTAGGCACCAACGACATAGGTAGGAAAAGAGATGGGGATTTAAGGCAGAAATTCAGGGAGCTAGGATGGAAGCTTAGAGCTAGGACGAACAGAGTTGTTGTCTCTGGTTTGGTGCTTGTGCCACGTGCTAGTGATGCAAGGAATAGGGAGAGAGAGGAGTTGAACACGTGGCTACAGGGATGGTGCAGGGAGGGAGGGGTTTGGGATTCTTGGATAATTGCGGCTCTTTCTGGAGTAGGTGGGACCTCTACAAGCAGGATGGTCTTCATCTGAACCAGAGGGGTACCAGTATCCTGGGGGGGGATATTCGCTAAGGCGATTGGGGTGGGTTTAAACGAATCCAGCAGGGGGATGGGAACCGAGATTGCAGTTCGAGTATAGAAAAGGTTGAGAGTAGGGAGGTCTGAAATCAAGTTTCAGGGACACAAGATGGCACCAACAAGCAAGAACGTGGTTTGAAGTGTGTCTACTTCAATGCCAGGAGCATCCGGAATAAGGTGGGTGAACTTGCAGCATCGGTTGGTACCTGGGACTTCGATGTTGTGGCCATGGATAGAGCAGGGACAGGAATGGTTGTTGCAGGTTCCGGGATTTAGATGTTTCAGAAAGAACAGAGAAAATGGCAAAAGTGGGGGAGGTGTGGCATTGTTAGTCAAGGATAGCATTACAATTGCAGAAAGGATGTTTGGGGACTTGTCAACTGAGGTAGTATGGGCTGAAGTTAGAAACAGGAAAGGAGAGGTCACCCTGTTGGGAGTTTTCTATAGGCCTCCAAATAGTTCCAGAGATGTAGAGGAAAGGATAGCAAAGATGATTCTCAATAGAAGTGAGAGAGACAGGGTAGTTGTCATTGTGGACTTCAACTTTCTAAATATTGACTGGGAACACTATAGTACGAGTACTATAGATAGGTCAGTTTTTGTCCAGTGTGTGCAGGAGGGCTTCCTGACACAGTATGTAGACAGACCAACAAGGGGCGAGGCCAATTTAGATTTAGTACTGGGTAATGAGCCTGGCCAGGTGTTAGACTTGGAAGTAGGTGAGCACTTTGGTGATAGTGATCACAATTCTGTTGTTTACTTTATTGATAGAAAGGGTTAGGTGTATACCACTGGGCAAGAGTTACAGCTGGGGGAAAGGCAATTACGATGTGATTAGGCAAGATTTAGGAAGCATAGGATGGGGAAGGAAACTGCAGGGGATGGGCACATTAGAAATGTGGAGCTTATTCAAGGAAAAGCTCCTATGTGTCCTAGATAAGTACGTACCTGTCAGGCAGGGAGGAAGCTGTAGAGCGCGGGAGCCGTGGTTTACGAAGGAAGTGGAATCTCTGGTCAAGGTGAAGAAGCAGACTTACGTTAGAATGAGATGTGAAGGCTCAGTTAGGGCGCTTGAGGGTTACAAGGTAGCCAGGAAAGACCTAAAGAGAGAGCTCAGAAGAGCCAGGAGGAGACATGAGAAGTTGTTGGCGGATAGGATCAGGGTAAACCCTAAGGTTTTCTATAGAAATTTAAGGAATTAAAGAATAACGAGAGTAAGATTAGGGCCAATCAAGGAGAGTAGTGGGAAGTTGTGTGTGGAATCAGAGGAGATAGGGAAAGCACTTAATGAATATTTTTCGACAGTATTCACTCTAGAAAACGACAATGTTGTCGAGGAGAATGCTGAGATACAGGCTACTAGACTGGGTGGGATTGAGGTTCACAAGGAGGAGGTATTAGAAATCCTGCAGTGTGTGAAAATAGACAAGTCCCCTGGGCTGGATGGGATTTATCCCAGGATCCTCTGGGAAGTCAGGGAGGAGATTGCCGAGCCTTTGACATTGATCTTTAAATTGCCATTGTCTCCAGGAATAGTGCCAGAAGACTGGAGGATAGCAAATGTGGTTCCCCTGTTCAAGAAGGGGAGTAGAGACAATCCAGGTAATTATAGACCACTGAGCCTTACTTCAGTTGTTGGTAAAGTGTTGGAAAAGGTCATATGAGATAGGATTTATAATCATCTAGAAAAGAATAATTTGATTAGGGATAGTCAGCACGGTTTTGTGAAGGGTAGGTCGTGCCTCACAAACCTTAGAGTTCTTTGAGAAGGTGACCAAACAGGTAGATGAGAGTAAACTGGTAGATGTGGTGTATATGGATTTCAGCAAGGCATTCGATAAGGTTCCCCACAGTAGGCTATTGTACAAAATGCGGAGGAATGGGATTGTGGGAGATATAGCAGTTTGGATCAGTAATTGGCTTGCTGAAAGAAGACAGAGGGTGGTGGTTGATGGGAAATGTTCATCCTGGAGTCCAGTTACTAGTGGTGTACCGCAAGGGTCGGTGTTGGGTCCACTGTTGTTCGTTATTTTTATAAATGACCTGGATGAGGGCGTAGAAGGGTGGGTTAGTAAATTTGCAGATGACACTAAGGTCGGTGGAGTTGTGGATAGTGACAAAGGATGTTGTAGTTACAGAGAGACATGGATAAGCTGCAGAGCTGGGCTGAGAGGTGGCAAATGGAGTTTAATGCGGACAAGTGTAAGGTGATTCACTTTGGTCGGAGTAACTGCAATGCAAAGTACTGGGCTAATGGTAATATTCTTGGTAGTGTAGATGAGCAGAGATCTCGGTGTCCATGTACACAGATCCCTGAAAGTTGCCACCCAGGTTGACAGGGTTGTTAAGAAGGCTTACAGTGTTTTGGCCTTTATTAATAGAGGGATTGAGTTCCGGAACCAGGAGATTATGCTGCAGCTGTACAAAACTCTCGTGAGGCCACACTTGGAGTATTGTGAACAGTTCTGGTCAATGCATTATAAGGAGGATGTGGAAGCTTTGGAAAGGGTGCAGAGGAGATTTACTAGGATGTTGCCTGGTATGGAGGGGAGGGCTTATGAGGAAAGGCTGAGGGACTTGAGGCTGTTTTCGTTAGAGAGAAGAAGGTTGAGAGGTGACTTAATAGAGACATATAAGATAATCAGAGGGTTAGATAGGGTGGACAGGGAGAGCCATTTTTCTCAGATAGTGATGGTTAGCACAAGGGGACATAGCTTTAAATTGAGGGGTGATAGATATAGGACAGATGTCGGAGGTAGTTCCTTTACTCAGAGAGTAGTAAGGATATGGAATGCTTTACCTGCAACGGTAGTAGATTCGCCAAGTTTAAGTACATTTAGGTCATCATTGGACAGGCAAATGGACGTACCTGGAATAGTGTAGGTTAGATGGGCTTCAGATTGGTACGACAGGTCGGCGCAACATCGAGGGCCAAAGGGCCTGTACTGCGCTGCAATGTTCTATGTAAACAATCCAGGTCTTTTTTCAATGTATAAAAACAGTTCTATCACACTGTAAACATTTGCTATAAATTCTCTGTCTTACAATCTTATACTCTACAACCACCGGATGAAGGAGCAGCGCTCTGATAACTAGTGCTTCCAAATAAACCTGTTGGACTATAACCTGGTGTTGTGTGATTTTTAACTTTGTACACCCCAGTCCAACACCGGCATCTCTAAATCAGAATTTTTTTCAAGCCTGAGTTAGATTTTTGACAGCCAGAAGTTATAGGAAACTAACAGAACTGTACGATAGATACAACAACCAGATCAGCCTTGACCTTCTGAAATGGGAGCAGTCCTAATTACTGAATGACCAGTTCCTGCTCCTCGAAGTTAAATTGCAACACCCTGTACTTTCTGCTAATAAGAATCAAGACTTAACAAAATTAGTCCTTTAATCTTTTAAACTGATTTTGTTTTATTTAAAACGTGGTTTATAGTTCTACATTTGCAAAGCTCATAATGTTTATTCATTCATGCAGAAAGAAGGCTAATTGCTGTTCTCACGTCACTGTTAATCAACTGTTAATGTAACCACAGAACTAAAGTTAGACAATGAAATAAATATTACATAACCTGGCTCAATTCCAATAGGCTGAGACTTTCCAGTACTGGAGGAAGCATGTGCAATGGCAGAGGGTTCATTTAATTGGGTGAGGTGCAAAAAGAAAATGTGTCTTTGAGATAGACGTTAGTGATGATGAACATAAAAATTAGGAGCAGAACTGGATCATTCAGACCCTTCGACTATTTAAACAGGATCATGGCTGAGCTGTTTCTGCTTTAAATTCTATATTTCTATTTACTCCCAAGAGCCTTTGCTCCCTTACCTTCCAAAAATCTATTGTTCTACATTTTAAAGATATTCAATTACCCTATCTCCACTGCCACCATATGATAATAAAAATAATACTTCTGAAGCAGAGCTTTCCAAAGTCACGCAACCCTCTCAGAGAAAAAATCCTTGTCCCTTATAAAAGGGTGAACCCTAATGTTAAAGCTGTTCCACCTCGTTCTGCATCCTCAAGAAAAAATGCCCTCCCAACCGATTAAGACTTTCCAGCCATTGGAGGATTTGAACAGGTGCAAGTGTAATCAACTGTACGCAGACTACAATCAGAACATTGACTACAATCAGACTACAATCAGACTACAATCAGAACATTGACTTAGGAGCCTGCAGTCTTTGTAAACAGGAAAGGACTCACTTCCATTAATGTGCATGTCGCCTATGGCCAGAGCAGGTAAATAATGCAGGGATGTGCATGTTAACTTGTTGAAAAAGACAGCCTCCTCAAGCCCTAGTTGATGACACATGCCATATTCTGAACATCCCTCAATGAGTTCAGGTAAACTCGTGAATCTGTCTAATTGTTCTGTTCTGAAGAGCAGAATCAGATGATAAACTGTCAGTGATGAAACCTATCAAGGAAACAGCTCACAGAAAAACATCTGCAGATCGTGGGCCAAGGACTGCCTTCGGTCACCCTGCACAGATAATTCCATACTTGTGGTAAACAGCCTGAAATGGAGAGGAATGCCCAATTCATATCATCTTATAAAGCTGCAGTATTAATGAGCACTATGACTCAGATCAGATATTCATACCTCACTGTAATTATTATTGGGACATTGCAAAACTTTTTTTTAATGCAGTGACTGAGTTGCTGTCAAGGGAAGTCATGGAGGGTACGTCAAACCACCAAGACCACTTTGGCTGACAATACTGCGTTGCACTAAGTGGTTGGTCCAGGTATCCAAATCTCTTTGTGACGAGGCATCTGTAGTGGTACGATGGCTCATGTGGAGGTTAGTGCAGTGCCCGCTTGGTACTGCTCATGGGTGCTGACCAGTGCTGAGAGGCCAGGCTGTCTTGGTCTGATGGGAAAGAGGACCTCCCTCCTTGCCAGTTGCCTGGGAGCATGAATCCTCGTGAGGCTTTGTCGAACCTTGGTGCTAACTTGTTCCTGTTCTGTGACATCTCCAGTAGTGGAGGGGCCAATAAATACAGGCTCCTCCATCGGTTCTGGTTGGTGATGAATGAAGAGGTGCTTGGGTGGCCTTAAAGTATAACCTTCAACCCTGAAAAGTCCTGATGAGGGTGAGAACTTATGCCCAGCCAGTGTATATGGAATTAGAGTTTAACCTGGGCTACAACTTGTTGAAATCATGTTAAGCAACAACTCAGTCACTGCATTAAAAAAAAGTTTTGCAATGTCCCAATAATAATTACAGTGAGGTATGAATATCTGATCTGAGTCATAGTGCTCATTAATACTGCAGCTTTATAAGATGATATGAATTGGGCATTCCTCTCCATTTCAGGCTGTTTACCACAAGTATGGAATTATTTGTGCAGGGTGACCGAAGGCAGTCCTTGGCCCACGATCTGCAGATGTTTTTCTGTGAGCTGTTTCCTTGATAGGCTTCATCACTGACAGTTTATCATCTGATTCTGCTCTTCAGAACAGAACAATTAGACAGATTCACGAGTTTACCTGAACTCAGATGGGAATTAACCTGCACTCTTGGTGTTCTTCAGAACAGTATGCTGGTATTCTAATCAACTGATCTAACTGGCACCATATCCCACACAGTAAACAGCTCAAATGAAAACAATGTTCCTTTACCTTCTTGCACTTCCAATTGGCTTAATGTCCTTTTTGTCAGCTGGACTTCCATTGTCTACAGACCAGTCATCTAAAAGAGGAACTGAGGTATGTACAAAACTCAAATATTTTAAGATAATCCAATACAATTATTTGTGGAAGATAGCCAAGAACACTAAGTGCTTATGACATACCAGAAGATATTCATGTTTTGTTTTATACTTGTTTTGTTTTCCTTGAAGTATTTGATTCAGCATTGCTAGTAACAACATGAAATATGAAGCATTAACCTCACTAAAACATGAAGTTAAGACAGGAGTGAACCAAGCTGCAGTTTTGCGATAGTGTGGACATTATGAAATTATCCACAGCTATTGTTTGTGAGAACTGCAAGTAATGATCTTTTGTTCATATTGCCACTGAAATGAATTTCTAGTCATTGGTGTAATAGGCAGCACATTCAAACACACCATTCATTCTAAACTCTCAGGAGCTTACTATAACATTTAGTTCAAACACATTCCAGTCTAAACATGGAGATATTTATCCTCAGCTCTTCACACTCTGGTGTTATGGATGGGGATGTCTGACTAAATTGGAAACAGCAAGTAGCTTTCCAAATTGGGTAAATATCTTCCCCCTTGGTCTCCTTGCTCCTGGGTTTTGTTTTCCTTATATAACATTGTTAGATTTCCTCCTCTCTTCTCCCTGATCTTGCATTAAAGTTGTACTTTCACCCTTCTGTTCTTTTTAATGCATACTGTGAGAGTGCAGATAAGTGGAGCTGAGTCCCCGAAAGGATCAGCAATGATTTTATTAAAGATGCCTACTCCTGCTCCTCGTTCTTATGTTCTTATATTCAAGGACTATGGCTCATTTTTAGCTGGTTGTGGTACATTCAGTTACAGCAACAGGTTAAAAAGAGTCTCCAGCTGTCCCTTCACTGTACCCAACCTGTGGATTTTTCTTATGAAGATCTCTCTCCCTAGCCTTCAATTGTTCCAACTGAAAATGTATTTTACTTTAACTGTTAGCCTCTCACCAGTAGCACTTTGATTGTTTTAAAGTCAGTTTCACTGTGGATTATGTGTCCGTACTTCATCAGTAAAAATGTTTTCTCACTCTTCCCAACCTCACTAACCATTTTGTCAAGTAAATGGGTCTGAGACCCATACTTCAGAGCATTTTTACCACACATTCCTTCAAATTAGTTAATCCAGATCGAACAATCATTGCTGTGTACTTACATCAGTAGCCCAACGTCATGTCATGCAATCTTGACTTTCTGGTGATCTTTGCCAGAAGGATTTCAAAGCTCTTGAGTCACTTTTAGATTAGATTAGATTACTTACAGTGTGAAATAGGCCCTTCGGCCCAACAAATCCACACCGACCCGCCGAAGCGCAACCCACCCATACCCCTACATTTACCCCTTACCTAACACTACGGACAATTTAGCATGGCCAATTCACCTGACCCGCACATCTTTGGACTGTGGGAGGAAACCGGAGCACCCGGAGGAAACCCACGCAGACACGGGGAGAACGTGCAAACTCCACACAGTCAGTCGCCTGAGGCGGGAATTGAACCCGGGTCTCTGGCGCTGTGAGGCAGTAACTAACCACTGTGCTACCTTGCCGCCTTACCTTTTGTGGTAAGGTACTTCTTTAGATCTGTATAAAAATACAAAAATAAAATCCACTGTGGTTCTGGAAGAAGTCCCATGGGTTAATAATGTCCACACATGTCTGCAAATTAGAAAGATCCAAATTTTAGTCCTGTTCAAAATCACACATCAGAGAAATGTGGTAAGGTTTAAAAAATGGACAAGGCCCAAATCAACAGGTGATACCATGTCAACCTTTGTTTCAGGTTTTCTCTCTTATCTTTTGTTTACAATTTCATTTTTGGAAAAACGAGCATACATGTTCACCTGGATGTCTGTCAAACTTCTGTTTGTCTGTATGTTTTGAGAACAAGTTTTGCACAGCACAACACAATATGTTAACACCATTTCCAAACTTTCGTCTGATTTTTTGATCTCTTTCTCAAATCAACTTTGAATCTTTGATGTTTCGGAACAACATTGTGCTTTAGCTAAGAATATAAGATGAGCTCTCCCTTGTAAATTCATCCCAATGTTCACTGGGGACCTTCGGAACCTAACTGGGCAATGACGACTTGTGTCAAATTGTGAGATTTTCTCGAACTATGCTGCTGGGTTGCTTGATATCTTTTCTGTCTCAGCCCTAACTCTGCCCCAGTGGCATTGAACTCCAGCTTCACCTCATTGTATTGGAGAGGTGGAGCCGAATGCTGAGGATTTCCAGCCACGTTCCTGCACCAGCTGGAATTGCCCACATCAACTCAGGAAAGTTGAAAGCTTCTTTTCCGAAACAGCAATCACAACTCTCTGCTGTTTGCAAATTTCTGTCTGATGATTTCTTTGTTCGTTTCAATCCCATCCATATTCAAATCAGTGGCAAGGGACCTCAATACTGAACCCTGCCAATGGAGATTGGTGACGAGCCATTTGTGAACACGGAGTAGGGATGCTGGATACGATTTGCAGGGAAGTCAGCTAGAATTAATTACTGGAGGCTTCCATTATCAACAGGACAGAAAGTTGATCTCTAAAGCCCATTATATTTAAGTCAAGACACCATCTCTCCCTGGAAACCTGTAGGAGTCATCACAAACTCTGGATTGTGGGTCCCAGCACAGCAACTGGCAAAGACCACAGACTGATCCTCATGCTCTCTATTGCTGCCTCTAGTCTCTGTACCCTGGAAATTCCAAAAACTACAAATACTGGAATTCTATCTGGGAAATATGAAACACAAAGTGAACACAGTTTTAAAGAGGACCCCAATTTTCAACAATAAATTGCATTTTGAATGTGCAGCAGTTCTATCTACATTACTTGGCTTTAAATCTATTGTTTTCCTGTTTCAGTCCACAATCGAAAGCACAGAGTAAGAAAAGGATCTGGTCTTTACGCCATTTTAACCGATGGTGTCTAGCAGCTCTGGAGCATTCAGTAGACAGAAAACACCCTCATTAATAATTCAATACCACGTTCCAATGGTGACATTTGAAACATTATCAAAGTTATCACCAACTCCCTGCTGTGTCTCAGCACCAGCATTGAGTTCAAAGGTTTTTCGACTCTTCATTCAGGCTGAGTGTAGATCAGGTATTTTAGTTCCTTTTTTTTCACAGGATGTGGGGGCCAGGATTTTTTTGCCCATCCTTAATTGCCCAGAGGGTAATTCAGAGACAGCCACGTTGCTGTGGGTGTAGGCCAGACTGGGTGACGATGGAAGATTCTCAAAACCATGTTCCCAAAATATTAGCCTGGGGCTCAGGTTTACTATTCCAGTGACATCACCACTATGTCAGCACCACCACAAACACTACCTTATGGAAAAACCAGAGATTGTCAGTCCTGAGGATTTGCAATCTGAAGGAAGCTGTTGAACATACAGTGAAGTTATCAACAAAATTGCAAACTGAATCCAAACCTGGCAGATAGGAAACTGGGGATGGCCGAGAACTGCTTCGCTGATTGGAAGCCTGTGACCAGCAGTTTCCCACAAGGATTGATGCTGGGAATCTGGCGGTTTCTTATGTATTTTAAAGACTTGGTTGTGAATGTGGAAGACATAATTAGTAAATTGTAGATGACAACCAAATTGTTGATGGTGTTGATGGTGAGGAGGTTGGACTCAGCCTCCAGTCTGATATTGATCAGCTGGAAAATTGGTCAGAGCAATGGCAGATGAAATTTAATCCCGATAAGTGTGAGGTGGTGCATTTTGGTTGGTGTAATATGGTAAGGACATCCACAACAAATGATAGATCCCTCAGATGTATTGAGGAATAAAGGGACCTTGATTTATAATATACATAGATCTCTGAAGGTGTCATCACAGGATGAAGAAGAAGGAAAATGAGATGCTTGCCTTCATTAGCTTGGGCACAGAATACTGGAACGAGGAAGTCTTGTTACAAACTTTATAAAACATCGGTTAGGTCACAGATGGATTACTGTGTGCAGTTCTGGTCATCACACCAGCAGAAGGAAGTGATTGATCTCCTCTATATTCTCTCCAGTACAAAGTTTGGGAGAAGATTTGTAGCTCGGGTGCTTGTTGTTGTGGTTCTGTTCGCCGAGCTGGGAATTTGTGTTGCAGACGTTTCGTCCCCTGTCTAGGTGACATCTTCAGTGCTTGGGAGCCTCCTGTGAAGCGCTTCTGTGATCTTTCCTCCGGCATTTATAGTGGTTTGTTTCTGCCGCTTCCGGTTGTCAGTTCCAGCTGTCCGCTGCAGTGGTCGGTATATTGGGTCCAGGTCGATGTGCTTATTGATTGAATCTGTGGATGAGTGCCATGCCTCTAGGAATTCCCTGGCTGTTCTCTGTTTGGCTTGTCCTATAATAGTAGTGTTGTCCCAATCGAATGACGGTCATCCTGGACAAAGCAGAGTACATCCAAAAAGCGCAACAACTACTTGCAGATACCAACACCTACCAAAAGAGGGAGTTTGACCCCACCCCACAGCTCACCAATAGGATAAACAACACACTGAGGACCGACCCTCCGAAGCGCAACCCACCCACACCCATTCCCCTACATTTACCCCTTCACCTAACACTAGGGGCAATTTAGCATGGCCAATTCACCTAACCTGCACATCTTGGACTGTGGGCGGAAACCGGAGCAAACCCACACAGACACGGGGAGAATGTGCAAACTCCACACAGTCGCCAGAGGCTGGAATTGAACCCAGGTCTCTGGTACTGTGAGGCAGCAGTGCTAACCACTGTGCCACCGTGCCCCCCGTAAACACAGTGATAACTGTGGGCCATCTACAAAATGCACTGCAGTACTTTACCAAAGCTACTTGAAGATTTCCTTTCTAACCTGTGACCTTTACTACTTTGAAGGACAAGAACAACAGATACACTCAAATACCACCACTTTGACATTCCCTTCTGAGGCACACATCGTCCTGACCGCAAAATATGTTGCAGTTTCTCCATCATCCTTTGGTCAAAATATTGGAACCTCACTCTGAGCAGAATTGTGGATTTTCCTACACTCCAAGGATTGCAACAGCTCACCATCACCTTCTTGAGAACAATTCAGGATGAGCAGTGAATACTGGTTCATCCAGTGACATCCCATTGCAAGAACAAATAAAAATAATCTTCAAACAGCCATGGTATAACAATGAGGCAGGTAGATTGTCTTTTATTGAAAAGTGAAAAATGACTTTTCATCTGAAATGGAGTGAACTACTAAAACATTAAATCTCAAGAATCTCCTTTCAAAACTGTTTTGCATGGTCATTGGTTTGCCAATTAGATATTTTAAAAAGTCACAATTAGTTTTTCTTTTATAAAGGTTCTTGATGACAATAAAGGAACAGGAATGAATTAACGTCACTTGTAATCAACTTTTCTCATCCATCTAGGAAGCACGGAAAACATATCATCTTAAAATAACTCGAAGCCTGGTCGATGGGACAATGGGTTTACATGAAGGCCCACGATGTGGTGTGGCTGTTACCAAGAGCGTCAAAGTTACTCCACATCAATACAAGTTTGAAAAATACAGCATCACCTACAGGTATAGATCTTGTCTATGTGACACGTCCTGTTCATTCAGTTACATTGTTCAGCCTTAGGGGAATTATCTCAATTGAAAACATCTTGGCTATTAATTATTTACTGTGCGGATTTAATTTCCCTCCATCTCGGTTGGAAAGGTTGATTAGGTACAGCTCAGTACAGTCAGAATCCCTGAACTATGTTCCAATTGCTCAGATGTTGGTCACTTTGCTTGGCAGATGATAAAAAGACTGCTCTCCAAAATCATATAGCAAATTGTAAATTGCTGGCCTTTTAAGGGTACATTAATTTGTTAAAACTGCAATCACCTAAATTATTTAATAGTACTTTGACAGTGGTGTGACTGTCGATATTATTGCTTATTCTTGCTAATATTGATATTGGTTTCTTTTTAACAATGGTACTTTGACAGTTCAACAATCCTAATAAGTGTGTGTAAGCTTTTGAAAATTCCGACCTACTAAAGGCATCATACACCTACACCCTCCCACCCAACCACTGCCTCAAAGTGCAATGAGACCATACCCACAGCATCTCAGTTCTACAAAAGATACCCTGACTATACAAAAATAAACTCACGGGGACAGCCCCACTCTGTCTGATCTGTCCATTCCAGATTCTACACATTGGGGATTTCAAAATGGGATTCAAACAGAGAGAGTTGACCATGTAAATGACCAGCCATCTGTCCCAAAACATGCTGCTGTGAAAGTCTGAGATGATGCTGCAAGGATATGACCCCTGGTTTTCAGCAATTTCATGTTTTTGTATTTGCCCTGATGAAAAGCTTCCTCAAGCATTGAGGGAATCTGAGCCGAGATTGAATCACCAGAGCTACAAAGAAACCAGAGCCTCGGAACTGTGTTACTGTTAGATTCTGCTTATGTTTCAATGATTGCAACTTCTAAAGAGCAGTCTGCTTGACAGTTAGTAGAGAAATCCCATTGAGCAAATTGTCGGTGTCAGGGCTTAAAGGATGAACGTTGATTTGTAAAGACTACAGTGGAAAACTATGGTGCTGGAAAAACACAGCTAGTCAGGCAGCATCTGAGGAGCCTGAGAGTCAATGTTTCAAGCTTAAGCTCTTCATTAGGAATTGTAATGACTACACCTGATCTCCAATCGGAAAGTGATAATGACACTTAAAATGTGCACAGTGACAATGACCCATTCTTGCTGCTGAATCTGGAAGAATCTGTAACAGCTAACCCTCAGCCCATGATAATTAGATTGAAGATCTGTCTGTGACAACCACCATCTTTGTCAGAGGCTGTGACAGAAATGGGCAGATTGAAGAAGCCACACCATATCAGGGACTCAAGGGTTACAGGGAAACTGTGGGGATGTGGAGGTGAGGAATACTGGATTGGCTGAGAGCCTCAGAATAGCAGAGCAAGATCGAGGGACCAAATAATCACCTCCTGTTCCTATTTCCTACGTTGTTGTGGTTATGGGACACAGACAGATCCGTCAATGATTGCCAGGTGATCATTGTCCAGAGATTTGTTTTGGCTGCTGTTGTTTCTATACAATTGTTGAGGTATCTGTCATTTTCATTACTGACCATTGCATGTGCCAGTTCCTGGTTGGAAGGTTTTCTGAAGGACAGTATAAATGGGATGTATATAGAACAGTAACAATACAGGTTCACACACAAGATGATCACCATCCTCAACTAATGTCAGAAGAGAAAATTAGTGCATTTCTCTACAAATGGTCCAGTGAGCTTGAGACTGAGATAGTGACATATGCTTGACATGAAGCCTGAATGTGTCTGAGTGTCACTTCAAGGAACCTGACTGCTTCACTGCTCCTTTACTGTTGTTGGAGCAAGATCTTGGAATTGTCTCCAGAAAGACCTTGTTGGTATTCCGGCCCCACAGAGACTGCAGTGATGCAAGAAAGCAGCTCATTTTGTCAGGGCAGGCAGGGGAGGTCAGGAAATGCTGAATACCACGGCCTTGACTGAATTTTTAAAAATATGCTGAGGTGCTTTCTGAAGGGTAATAACTGATCTCAGAAACAACTGCTTGTGATCAACACCATGATTCCCTTCTGTAGTGGTTGGAAAAAGGGCCTGGTGGATCTCACTGACTACACAATCCCTGATTAGGGTTTGTTAACCTGGACCAATCAGGGAGCCCTGGCTGACCAAGATAGCCATTTATTTTTGCACTTCAGTCTCACGTTCCTGATCTTCGGGCACCTGGTACAGAGGAGGGAGGGCAGGTCTGAAGACCTCCTTGTGGGTCTGCTCCTGGGCCTGGCCAGACTGGCCATAAACAGGTCCAGGCAGCGGGCCGTGGAGGGGGTTGTGTGGGCCGACTTCCTGCCCCTCTTCCGCGGTTACGTTAGGGCCCGGGTGTCCTTGGAGAAAGAGCACGCGGTGTCCACCAACACCCTGGAGTTGTTCAGGGAGAGGTGGGCGCCACAGGGAGTGGATTGCATCATTTCCCCCACCAACCCTATTTTGATTTAGTCCCTGCCCTCCCCTTCACTCTGATCACACAGCATTGCCCTTTGATGTGAAGGGCACTGCTTGTCACTGGCCACCGAGTGTTTTTCTATCTTCCTGGTGGTGGAAACTGAATAAGGATTCGTGCATCTTGTGTCTCTCACTGTGTCTCACACCTGCACACACACACCATGGGAAAAGAATAAAAAGTCTAACCATCTATTTTGATTTAGTTCCTACCCTCCCCCTTCACTTTCCTCAGGTAAGCCTTGCCCTTATTTAGCTTTGCTTGTTAATGTCGCTACGTGGTGTTTTCCTAGTGGTGGCAAATGTAGAATGAAGTTCTTGCACAATGGTGTCATTTGACTGAGTCACTGCATACTGACCCATGGGCAAAGCCGGTGGATTTGAAACACCAGTGCCGGGCCTGGTGGCAGTGCGGGGAATGAGTGGAAGAAGAAAACACTACAACAGGAGATTCAGGGAGTCTCCTCAGCCCCTAGGGCCTGGCTCTAAGCTAGCTGGTCAGAGTCCATGTGTTGTGCACACGTAGATAAGCAGGGACTTGGTGATGGGATACCAGCCACTGTGCAGTTATTCCATCCACAAAGTGCTTAGGAAAGTTATGTATTGACTTTATCTTTATACAGTGTAAAGGAATATACAACTGACTTACCACGGAGAGTTGTGGATGAAGTTCTGAAGCGGGCTTTTGAAGTTTGGAGTAACGTCACTGCATTGTCATTTACAAAAACAACAGCTGCAGCAGACATTGAAATTACCTTTGGTTCTGGAGGTATGTTCAAACATTTAACCAATGTCATAAATGTAAACAAAGGCATTAAACATCATGCAATGGCCCATGCTTTAACAGTCCACCTCAAACCCGACTCTGCATCTTCCCCAGCAGCGCGAGAGGTGCTAGGGGCTTGGGTAAATTGAGAACATTAATAAATGGTTTCCTAAGGGGCTCCTACAGCCAGCACCGGGATTATACTTCCAGAGCAGTGTGTATGCTCTCATTACCTCCTGGCTAGGCTTGAGCAGGGGGCGCTTCCCTCTTCATACCCACATCCCTTTCCCTCCAAGCCAGAATTCTCCTTCTTTAGCTTTCCTGCCTGGTCCATGTGAAGTGGCTGACTCACCTTCCTTTGTTGAAAGCCTTCCTCAGGACTGCTGCAAGTTAAGCAGCAGTCCCAGCTTCTGATCACAGCTTACTAAATTTCCCAGTAACTGCAGAAGATGAGACTTCCTCTTGGAAGGATGTGGAGGTTCATCCACAAGCCAATTAAGGATCTGACATCTGTGGAAAGGGATGTGGGATATATTGGCCAAATAGAGGGAAGCTTTTATTCATTTCCAAGTTAAAAGAAATCCTGGGGCAAAATTTAGACCATGAATTCAAATCCCAGCTCAACCACTGCAAATTTAAATTCAATGTATCTGATTGTCAACTGATATTACCAAAATATTTTTACTTCAGGGTCAAATAAGCAGTTATCATATTTTTATCTGTAGTTGTCAATGAGTATTTCCTGACAGATTTGGTTATATTACCTTCTAGATCACGGTGATGCTTTTCCATTTGATGGACATGGTCATATTCTGGCTCATGCCTTCCCTCCTGGACCAGGCCTTGGAGGAGATGCTCATTTTGATGAGGATGAAACTTGGGTAACAGGAAGTAACGGTAAATGTTTTTCATCACTCATTGAGTTCACTTGCTCATGGCAAACACCGACTGCTGCTCCTGCATCTTCAAGTTTTGCCAGGAACAGATTATTTTCTGGATGTAGGTTTCCTCATTGAGCTGGAAGGTTCATTTTCAGATGCTGTGTCACCATTCTGGGTAACAGCTTCAGTGAGACTCCAGCTGAAGCAATGCTGATGTTTCCTGCTTTCTATTTGTGTCTGGGTTTCTTGTGGTTGGTAATGTCATTTCCTGTGGTGATGTCATTTCCTGTTCTTTTTCTCAGGGCATGGTAAATCAGGTCCAAGTCAATGTGTTTGTTGTTAAAAATCACACAACACCAGGTTATAGTCCAACACACTAGCTTTCGGTGCGACGCTCCTTCATCAGGTGATAGTGGAGGGCTCGATTGTAACACAGAATTTATAGCAAACATTTGCAGTGTCATGTAACTAAAATTATACATTGAAAAATTGATTGTCTGTTAAGCCTTTCATCTGTTAGAATACAGTGATAGTTTCACTTCTTTCATGTGTAAATCACAAAACCTTTTTTTTTAAAGTTGCAGTTACATCACACTGTAAATTTTTGCTATAAATTCTGTGTTACAATCGAGCCCTCCACTATCACCTGATGAAGGAGCGTCACTCCGAAAGCTAGTGTGCTTCCAATTAAACCTGTTGGACTATGACCTGGTGTTGTGTGATTTTTAACTTTGTACACCCCAGTCCAACACCGGCATCTCCAAATCATGTGTTTGTTGATAGAGTTCCGACTGGAATGCCATACTTCTAGGAATTCTTGCATTTGTCTCTGTTTGACTTGTCCTAGGATGCACGTGTTGTCCCAGTCGAAGTGGTGTCCTACCTTATCCATGCTTAAGTTATCGAACTGACCCTTAACAGACTCTCGAAAAGCCGTCTTAGTAAGAGGATAAAATTACAACTTCCAAGATGTGGACAAGATGTCTTAGCAGTATTAGAAACAACACTGAAAGACAACCAGTTCTCAGTAGAACCCTAGCAAACTATCAGACAGGCAGTCACTCCCACATTAAGCAGGAAAAAGGAAGGAAACACAATCAATACACAAGGAAGGAAAGCACTAGAAAGACTTAAGAAAGAGAAAAACATTGTTATCCTACCTGCAGACAAAGTATGCTTTATAGTCATTTTAAATCAAAGAGACTATATTGGGAAAGTGAACATATTACTTGCAGATGCCAACAAGTGACGATAGACCCGACCCCACAACAAGAGAACCAAATCACAGCCTTACTCAAAAACCTTCAGAAATCGGGAAAAATAAATAAGACCGACTTCCAAAAAATGAAACCAGATGGATCCAACACACCACGCTTCTATGGATTACCCAAAATTCACAAACCAAGACCACCCCCAGACCCATAGTCTCGCTACCTGGAACACCAACTTACAGATTAGCCAAGGAGCTACACCATAGACTAGAACACTTTGTAGAAGATACTCCATCCACTCTACTCAAGATTTCTTGAGGACCATCACAGACACTAAGACAGAAGAAGATGAAATAATGGTCTCCTTTGATGTAACAGCCCTGTTCATAGAACACAGAACAATACAGCACAGAACAGGCCCTTCGGCCCTCGATGTTGCACTGACCTGTGAACTATTCTCAGCTCATCCCCCTACACTATCCCAAAATCATCCATGTGCTTAGAGTCATAGAGTCATAGAGATGTACAGCATGGAAACAGACACTTCAGTCCAACCCGTCCATGCCGACCAGATATCCCAACCCGATCTAGTCCCATTTGCCAGCACCTGGCCCATATCCCTCCAAATATTCATATGCCTTTTAACTGTTGCAATTGTACCAGCCTCCACCACTTCCTCTGGCAGATCACTCCATACTCGTACCACACTCTGCAAGAAAAAGTTGCCCCTTAGGTCTCTTTTATATCTTTCCCCTCTCACCCTAAACCTATGCCCTCTAGTTCTGGACTTCCCAACCCAGGGAAAAGACTTTGTCTATTTACCCTATCCATGCCCCTCATAATTTTGTAAACCTCTGTAAGGTCACCCATCAGTCTCCGATGCTCCAGGGAAAACAGCCCCAGCCTGTTCAACCTCTCCCTGTTGCTCACATCATCCAACCCTGGCAACCTCCTTGTAAATCTCGTCTGAACCTTTTCAAGTTTCACAACATCTTTCTGACAGGAAGGAGACCAGAATTGCACGCAATATTCCAACAGTGGCCTAACCAATGTCCTGTACAGCCACAACATGACCTCCCAACTCCTGTACTCAATACTCTGACCAATAAAGGAAAGCATACCAAATGTCTTCTTCACTATCCTATCTCCTGTGACTCCACTTTCAAGGAGCTATGAACCTGCACTCCAAGGTCTCTTTGTTCAGCAACACTCCCTAGGATCTTACCTTTAAGTGTATAAGTCCTGCTAAGATTTGCTTTCCCAAAATGCAGCAGCTCACATTTATCTGAATTAAACTCCATCTGCCACTTCTCAGTCCATTGGCCCAGCTGATCAAGATCCTGTTATAATCTGAGGTAACCCTCTTCGCTGTCCACTACGCTTCCAATTTTGGTGTCATCTGCAAACTTACTCACTGTATCTCTTATGCTCGCATTCAAATCATTTATGTAAATGACAAAAAGTAGAGGACCCAGCACCGATCCTTGTGGCACTCCACTGGTCACAGGCCTCCAGTCTGAAAAACAACCCTCCACCACCACCCTCTGTCTTCTACCTTTGAGCCAGTTCTGTATCCAAATGGCTAGTTCTCCCTGTATTCCATGAGATCTAACCTTGCTAATCAGGCTCCCATGGGGAACCTTGTCGAATGCCTTACTGAAGTCATATAGATCACATCTACCACTCTGCCCTCATTAAACTTCTTTGTTACTTCTTCAAAAATCTCAATCAAGTTTATGAACATGATTTCCCACGCACAAAGCCATGCTGACTATCCCTAATCAGTCCTTGCCTTTCCAAATACGTGTACATCCTGTCGATCAGGATTTCCTCCAACAACTTGCCCACCACCAACATCAGGCTCACTGGTCTATAGTTCCCTGGCTTGTCTTTACCGCCCTTCTTAAACAGTGGCACCACCACATTAGCCAACCTGCAGTCTTCCAGCACCTCACCTGTGACTATCGATGATACAAATATCTCAGCAAGAGGCACCGCAATCACTTCTCTAGCTTCCCACAGAGTTCTCGGGTACACCTGATCAGGTCCTGGGGATTTATCCACTTTAACCATTTCAAGACATCCAGCACTTCCTCCTCTGTAATCTGGACATTTTGCAAGATGTCACCATCTATTTCCCTACAGTCTATATCTTCCATATCCTTTTCCACAGTAAATACTGATGCAAAATATTCATTCAGTATCTCCCCCATTTTCTGTGGCTCCACACAAAGACCACCTTGCTGTTCTTTGAGGGGCCCTATTCTCTCCCTAGTTACCCTTTTGTCCTTAATGTAGTTGTAAAAACCCTTTGATTCTCCTTAACTCTATTTGCCAAAGCTATCTCAAGTCCCCTTTTTGCCCTCCTGATTTCCCTCTTAAGTATACTCCTACTTCCTTTATACTCTTCCAAAGATTCACTCGATCTATCCTGTCTATACCTGACATATGCTTCCTTCTCTTTCTTATCCAAACCCACAATTTCTTTAGTCATCCAGCATTCCCTATACCTACCAGCCTTCCCTTTCACCCTGACAGGAATATACTTTCTCTGGATTCTTGTTATCTCATTTCTAGAGGATTCCCATTTTCCAGCCGTCCCTTTACCTGCGAACATCTGCTTCCAATCAGCTTTTGAAAGTTCTTGCCTAATACCGTCAAAATTGGCCTTTCTCCAATTTAGAACTTCAACTTTTAGATCTGGTCTATCCTTTTCCATCACTATTTCAAGTCTAATTGAATTATGGTCACTGGCCCCAAAGTGCTCCCACATTGACACCTCAGTCACCTGGAGAAAGTGAGGTCTGCAGATGCTGGAGTATCAGAGCTGAAAATGTGTTGCTGGAAAAGCGAAGCAGGTCAGGCAGCATCCAAGGAACAGGAAATTCGATGTTTCGGGCATAAGCATAATTCCTGATGAAGGGCTTATGCCCGAAACATCGAATTTCCTGTTCCTTGGATGCTGCCTGACCTGCTTCACTTTTCCAGCAACAGATTTTCACCTCAGTCAGCTGCCCTGCCTTATTTCCCAAGAGCAGGTCAAGTTTTGCACTTTCTGTAGTATGTACATACGCTTATCTAAGGATTGTTTAAATCTCCCTAATGTGGCTGAGTTAACTACATTAGCAGGTAGGGCATTCCACGCCCTTACCACTCTCTGAGTAAAGAACCTGCCTCTGACATCTGTCTTAAATCTATCACCCCTCAGTTTGTAGTTATGCCCCCTCGTACAAGCTGATGTCATCATCCTCGGAAAAAGACTCTCACTGTCTACCCTATCTACTCCTCTGATCATCTTATATGTCTCTGTCAAATCCCCTCTTAGCCTTCTTCTTTCCAATCAGAACAGACCCAAGTCTCTCAGCATTTCCTCATAAGAGCCTCCCTCCAGACCAGGCAACATCCTGGTAAACCTCCTTTGCACCTTTTCCAATGTTTCCACATCCTTCCTGTAATGGGGCGACCAGAACTGTACACAATATTCCAAGTGTGGCCGTACTAGTGTTTTGTATAGTTGCAGCATGATATTGCGGTTCCGGAACTCAATCCCTCTACAAATGAAACCAAACACACCGTATGCCTTCTTAACAGCACTATCAACCTGGGTGGCAACTTTCAGGGATCAATGTACATGGACTCCAAGATCCCTTTGCACATCTACACTACCAAGAATCTTTCCATTGACCCAGTACTCTGCCTTCCTGTTATTCTTCCCAAAGTGCATCACCTCACATTTAGCTGTATTGAACTCCATTTGCCACCTCTCAGCCCAATTCTGCAGTTTATCCAAATCCCCCTGCAACCTGTAACGTTCTTCCAAACTGTCCACTACTCCACCGACTTTCGTGTCATCTGAAAATTTACTAATCCATCCACCTATGCCTGCATCTAAGTTATTTATGAAAATGACAAACAGCAGTGGTCCCAAAACAGACCCTTGTGGCACACCACTAGTAACCGGACTCCAGGCTGAATATTTTCCATCAAGAACCACACGCTGCCTTCTTTCAGAAAGCCAGTTTCTAATCCAAACTGCTAAATCACCCTCAATTCCATGCTTTTGCATTTTCTCCATCAGCCTACCATGTGGAATCTTATCAAAGGCTTTACTGAAGTCCATGTACACCATGTCAATTGCCCTCCCCTCATCTACATGCTTGGTCACCTTCTCAAAAAACTCAATGAGGTTTGTGAGACATGACCTGCCCTTGACGAAACCATGTTGACTATCTGAAATCAAATTGTTGCTTGCTAGATGATTATAAATCTTATCTCTCATAATCCTTTCCAAAACCTTTCCTACAACAGAAGTAAGGCTCACTGGTCTATAATTACCTGGGTCATCTCTGCTGCCCTTCTTGAACAAGGGCACAACATTTGCAATCCTCCAGTCCTCAGGTACTAAACCTGTAGACAATGAAGACTAAAATATCAAAGCCAACAGCTCTGCTATCTCCTCCCTAGCTTCCCAGAGAATCTTCAGATAAATCCCATCCGGCCCAGGAGACTTGTCTACTTTCACACCTTCTAGAATTGATAACACCTCTTCGTAACTAACCTCGGTCCTTTCTCGTCTAAAATCTCGTACCTCATTCTTCTCCTCTACAATATTCTCCTTTTCCTGAGTGAACACCGATGAGAAATGTTCATTTAGCACCTCTCCGATCTCCACAGGGCCCACTCTCAACTTCCCACTTCTGTCTTTGGCTCTATTCCTATCCTAGTCATCCTTTTATTCCTCACATACCTATAGAAAGCTTTAGGGTTCTCCTTTATTCTATTTGCTAAAGACTACTCGTGTCCTCTCTTTACTCTTCTTAACTCTCTCTTTAAATCCTCCCTAGCTGATCTGTAACTCTCCATCGCCTCATCTGAACCATCTTGCCTTATCAACACATAAGCCTCTTGCTTCACATCAATCAGCATTAACATGGTCAAGGAAACATTGACTTACACTCTTAGAAGACCCAAAGATACATGCACCAAACACCACCAATTACATCAGCAAGGACAGTATCATCAAGCTAGTGGACCTATGCCTTACCACCTACTTCACCTTCAACAACAAAACCTACAGACAAACCAATGGAACACCAATGGGATCTCCGATATCAGGGTTCTTAGCAGAGGCAGTAATGCAGAGACTTAACAAACAGTTCTGCCAACCAACCAACGTAAACTTTGGGTCTGCAACATGGATGACACCTTTGTCATCACTAAACGTAACAAATTAGAGGAAGCCTTCAAGACCATCAATAATACCCTTACTGGCATAAAATTCACTAAAGAGGAGGAAAACAACAACAAACTGCCATTCTTAGATGTCACAGTAGAGCGAACAGCCAATGGGGAACTTCAAACCAGCGTCTACAGGAAAACAATACATACAGACCAAATACTGAACGGGTACCCAATGAACACAGTCCACTGATTTCTCAGCAACAAACACAAACACAAACAAGCAGACAAAACACGTCCAGAAACCCGAGCCACTCTCCCCTACATCAAAGACATCTCTGAAATGACTGCCAGCCTACTCAGACCCCTTGGCATCATGGTAGTCCACAAACCCACCAACACACTAAAACAGCAGCTAATGAACCTGAAAGATCCCATACAGACAACAAACAAAACTAATGTCATTTACAAATAGCTTGAAAGAATTATAACAAACACTACATTGGACAAACAGGCAGAAAGCTAGCCACTAGGATGCATAAACATCAATTAGCCACAAAATGACATGACCAACTCTCACTAGTATCCTTACATACAGATGTGGAAGGACACCACTTCGACTGGGACAACACATCCATCTTAGGACAAGCCAAACAGAGACACGCACAAGAAGTCCTAGAAGCATGACATTCCAACCAGAACTCTATCAACAAACACATTGACTTGGACCCAATTTACCATGCCCTGAGAAAAAGAACAGGACATGACATCACAATAGGAAATAACATCACCACAGGAAATGACATCACAAATCTAAAGAAACCCAAATATATAAACAGGAAACAGGAAACAATAGCAGTGCTTTGTCCAGAGGCTCACTGAAGATGTTACCTAGTCTGAAAATGAACCTTCCAGCTCAGTGAGCAAATCTACACCCAGAACCTCAACCTGGGCTACAAATCTGCTCAAAAGTTGCTAAGATTATTTGCTGTGTGAGTGGATTTGATTTGGGACTTTAAATGGTGACAAATTGAATAGTGACACATTACAACCTCTCATGGAATTATGCATGAGCAATAATCCTTCTTTCTTAAAAAGTACACTAAGATTATATGAGCTGCAAAGGGCACCTGGATTCTAAATCAGGAAACCTTTGATTTTTCAGATGGTCATATTTCACAGTCCATGCCCATAATGGTCAGATTCTGCATTAGAAATGCTTATTCTATAGGATGTAGGTTTGCTCACTGAGCTGTAGGTTTGATATCCAGACGTTTCATTACCTGGCTAGGGAACATCATCAGTGGGGACCTCCAACTGAAGCAAAGCTGTTGTCTCCTGTTTTCTATTTATATCTTTCTCCTGGATGGGGTTCCTGGGGTTTGTGGTGATGTCATTTCCTGTTCATTTTCTATGGGGTTGATAGATGGCATCAAGATCTGTGTGTTTGTTTATGGCATTGTGGTTGGAGTGCCAGGCCTCTAGGAATTCTCTGACATGTCTTTGCCTAGCCTGTCCCAGGATAGATGTGTTGTCCCAGTCAAAATAGTGGTTGTTTTACCTCCGTGTGTAGGGCTACGAGGGAAAGAGGGTCGTGTCTTTTTGTGGCTAGCTGGTGTTCGTGTATCCTGGTGGCTAACTTTCTTCCTGTTTGTCCTATGTAGTGTTTGTGGCAGTCCTTGCATGGAATTTTGTAGATGACATTGGTTTTGTCCATGGGTTGTACTGGGTCTGTTAAGTTTGTTACTTTTTGTTTGAGAGTGTTGGTGGGTTTGTTTGCTACTACGATTCCAAGGGGTCTTAGTCTGACTGTCATTTCTGAAACTTCTTTGATGTATGGTAAGGTGATTAATGTTTCTAGCTGTGTTTGATCTGCTTGTCGTGGTTTGTTCCTGAGGAATCTGCGCACTGTGTTTTTTGAGTATCCGTTCTTCTTGAATACATTGTATAGCTGGTTTTCCTCTGTTTTCTGAAGTCCGTCTGTGCTGCAGTGTGTGGTGGCTCATTGGAATAGTGTTCTGATACAGCTTTGTTTGTGTGTGTTGGGATGGTTGCTGGTGTAGTTGAGTATTTGGTCAGTGTTTGTCGGTTTTCTGTATACGCAGGTTTGTAGATCTCTGTTGTCCTTTCTTTCGACTGTGACATCCAGGAATGCGAGTTTGTTGTTGGTTCCTTCCTCCTTGGTGAACTTTATGCCTGTGAGGGTGTTATTGATGATGTTAAATGTCTCTTCTATCTTGTTTCATTTTGTGATGACAAAGGTGTCATCTACATAGCGGACCCAGATTTTTGGTTTGATGATTGGTAGGGCTGTTTGTTCTAGCCTTTGCATTACCGCTTCTGCTATGAATCCTGATAGCGGAGATCCCATGGGTCTGCTGTTGGTTTGTTTGTAGATTATGTTGTTGAAGGTGAAGTGGGTGGTGAGGCACAGGTCCACTAGCTTCCTGATGTTTTCGTTGGTAATGTGATTGATGGTGGTTGGGGTGTGTGTGATGGTCTCTTCTAAAAGTGTGGTAAATGTTTCCTTTGCCAGGTCGATGTTGGTGGAGGTGAACAGTGCTCTTACGTTGAATGAGGTCATTGTTTCATCTTCCTCTATTTTGGTGTTTTTGATGATTTTTAGCAATTCCTGGGTGGAGTGGATGGAGTGCTGTGACTCTGCTACTAGGTATTTCAGTCTTGTGAGTAGTTCTTTGGCCAGTCTGTAAGTTGATGTTCCGGGCAGTGAGACTATAGGTCTGAGGGGGGCTCCTGGTTTATGGATTTTTGGTAGTCCGTAGAATCGTGGGGTGTTGGTCCCATTGGGTTTCATTTTCTGGAATTCCATCTTGTTTGATTGTCCGGAATTGAGTAATTTTCTTCGGAGATATGGAATTTCGTTTCCTAATTGTGGGGTCGGGTCTAGCGCCACCTGTTGGTAGGTGTTGGTGTCTGCGAGTAGTGCATTGACTTTCCCTATGTAGTCCCTTCTGTTCAGGATGACTGTGAGCCGACCCTTGTCTGCAGGTAATATAACGATGATTTTGTCTTTTTTGAGGTTTGCTAGGGCTTTCTTTTCTTGTGTGTTCAGTTTGTTTCCTTCCCTCTTTTGGCTCAGAGTAGGTGCAACTGTCTGTCCGATCGTTTGTTGTGTTTCTTCCGTGAGGTTGTTGTCCTTCAATATGGTTTCTAAGGCCGCTAGGAAATCCTTCTTGTCAGCGTCTCGGTAATTGAAATTTAATCCTTTGACTAGTACAGCTTTTTCTGTGTCTGATGGGGTCCGGTCTGATAAGTTCTTTATCCATGCCTCTGTGTTATCGGCTTTGTCTTTGTTTGTGAGTTTGTCAAGTTTTTTCTTGACAAACCAACAGCAGACCCATGGGATCTCCGCTATCAGGATTCATAGCAGAAGCGGTAATGCAAAGACTAGAACAAACAGCCCTACCAACCATCAAACCAAAAATCTGGGTCTGCTACATAGATGACACCTTTGTCATCACAAAACGAAACAAGATAGAAGAGACATTTAACATTATCAACAACACCCTCACAGGCATAAAGTTCACCAAGGAGGAAGAAACCAACAACAAACTCGCATTCCTGGACGTCACAGTCGAAAGAAAGGACCACATAGAACTACAAACCTGTGTATACAGAAAACTGACAAACACTGACCAAATACATAACTACACCAGCAACCATCCCAACACACACAAACGAAGCTGTGTCAAAACATTATTCCAACGAGCCACCTCACACTGCAGCACAGACAAACTTCAGAAAACAGAGGAGAACCAGCTATATAACCTACTCAAGAAGAACGGATACTCAAAAAAATACAGTCCACAGATTCCTCAAGAACAAACCATGACAAGCAGACCAAACACAGCCAGAAACCCTAACCACCTTACCATACATCAGAGAAGTTTCAGAAATGACAGCCAGACTAAGACCCCTCGGAATCCTAGTAGCACACAAACCCAACAACACTCTCAAACAAAAACTAACTAACTTAAAAGACCCAGTACAATCCATGGACAAAACCAACATCGTCTACAAAATTTCATGCAAGGACTGCCACAAACATTATTCAGGACAAACAGGAAGAAAGTTAGCCACCAGGATACATGAACACCAGCTAGCCACAAAAAGACACGACCCCCTCTCCCTCATAGCCCTACACACGGAGATAAAACAACTACTATTTCAACTGGGACAACACACCTGTCCTGGGACAGGCTAGGTCACCACAAACCCAGGGACCCCACTCAGGACAAACATATAAATAGAAAGCAGAAGACAACAGCTTTGCTTCACTTGGAGGTCACCACTGATGTTTGTCCTACGTAACGTTTGTGGCAGTCCTTGCATGGAATTTCGTGATGACGTTGATTTTGTCCATGGGTTGTACTGGGTCTTTTACTCTCTTCAGGTAGAATAACATACAAAACCACACAGACAGATTTAATATCAAAGCACAGGCAGCTTTTGATTGTATTGCTGTTCAAGTCAAAGATCAAAGTGATGTCTGTTCTACTCGATTTATGTGAGGACTGATCTTTCCTGGACCAATCATTGATGAATGTTGACCGAGTACCAAGATGTTGCAAGACTCAAAAGTGCAAAAGTCAAAAGATTAATTTCTAACTTGAAGGAAGATTTCCAGTTGCAGCCCAGGATCATTCTAGAAAATCTTCATACATTTGTGTATTCCTTAGAAACCTAGAATCAAAGAAACTAACTTCTGCTAGATCCTATGCCTACGCCAAAGCCAACTCAAGGCCTGCTTTGACAAACCAGTTTTTCAAATATGTAGCCACCTGGATCTAAACTAAGCAGTCACCAATCTCCAGCGGAACAACTGTCCCCACTCAAGAAAACAACATTCCACCACTTCAAGGCTGACAGGAATGGACTCCACGCAAAGACAAATTTGGAAGTAAAGGAGTACATGTGGAAAGGGAAAAGCCATGGTATCCGATAATGTGTTGATGATCATATTGTGGCAGGAAACAGAAAGCTTAGGGTCAAATGATCTGGACTCTGTTTCAGACGTTTGGCATTTTGCAATTTACATTATTGTGTAGTGATTGATTTGTGAGCTCAGCTGGATATAGATTAAAAGTGTTATTTGTTTATTTTCACTGTTCTGCTCAGTTTCTAGTTCATTTGAACTGGGTGAAGTTTGAAACAATAGAGATTTGTGACCTATAGGAAACATATTAGTGAAAAGCTGAAGTCTGAGGTATCATCGCTGTATAATTCTTAACTTGTCATTTTAAAATCAATTTCAGTACCAACATGTTTGATTGACAAAAGAATTAAGATACCATGCAAATAAATAATGAAATATTTTGACTAATAATGATATTTTTCATAATGTTTTAATTTATTTAGGAACCAACTTGTTCATTGTTGCTGCCCATGAAATTGGACACTCTCTGGGGCTCAATCATTCTGAGGATAAAAATGCTTTGATGTATCCCAAGTATAAGTATGTGGACATACGCGGGTATACGCTTCCAAGTGATGATGTGAAAAAAATCCAGTCATTATACGGTACAAGATTGACTCATGTTTATGTGGTGTTTTTAATCTAATCAGAATCAGCATATTGCTGCTTAAGTGAGATGAGTTTGGGTGAAGTGATAAGTTATAATTCCAGTCCAGCCAGAAACAGAACGAAAAAGACAGGGCAGGTCTCAGATGAAATTCCAGAGCATAGAACCTTTACTGCAGAAGGCATGGGAGCGAATTGTAGAGGGATTAAAATTTGGAATATTAAACAAGCAGAATTGTGGAAGTAGAGATGTCCAAGAAGAAATGTGAAAGATTGGAGCTGGAACGCCGTCAGGAGATTTGAAAACAAACCTGAGAATTTAGAAACTAATGGATTGCTTAATTGGTCAGTGACTGCATCAAAAGCTATTGCCCCTCCTGTCTGTTTATTCCCTCACTGAGTACAGAACCTTTTAATTCTGAATTTTATTGTCTAAAATATCTTAAGATTTTCTTTTCCATCCCTCTTTCAAATTTTAAAATCAGGTCAAATTCATTTCTAATTAATTCTTTCACATGACTCAGTATCAACTTACTTTCTGTTTTGCAAATTTGGAGGTAAAGGGGTTCCATTGATCTCTTATGCAGTGGAAACTATGGAGGAACAGCGTAAATATTTTTTGCTATAATTTTCCTGAGGTTTCAGCAATTATTTCTGCTAAATTAAACAGGGTGATATCGAGAAATCCTATGGAAATTCCATTTCAAAACTTATGGAACAGAAGAATAATTATAATTTTGCATGTGACAAAATATTGTGCAACTCCCCTACTCTCAGCATTTCCCAGAATTAATTATTGACTTTCTTTCATAAAAATATGTTCTTAAAGTGAAAATATAAAAATCCAATTTTCCTTTCCCAACATCCCAACATTAATATAGCCTTGTGCCATCTTCAATTTTTGAAATGAATTTAAAATATTGGTCAGCCTTTCCTCCAGTACCAAATTGTTGGGTTTATATTGCAATAATATTGCCCTTTAATTCCATGTTATTTATAAGGCTGTGTTTGTGCCCCTGGGAGATAGAGATGCACACTTGCACTTGCAAAGTCAGATTGTTGCACTAAACTTGCATCACAGATAAATCTGTCGAATTGTCAGACTGGTGTATACTGTATAAATGATTAATATTTATAGATACTGGACTGTGGACAATTTGTCGAAATGAAGATGCAGTGTGATTGTTTTGGGACTGCGGAGAAACATAGAAAATAGGAACAGGAGGAGGCCATTCAGCCCCTTTCTCCCAGCTTTACCATTCAATATAATCATGTCTGATCATCCAACTCAGTCCCCGGTTTCACTTCCCTCCCGCCCCCCACATTCTTTGATCCCTTTAGCTCTAAGAGCTATATCTAACTCCTTCACGAAAACATTCAATGTTTTGGCCTCATCGGCTTTCTGTGACAGAGAATTCCACAGGATCCCAACTGACTGGTTAAAAAATTTGTACTTGTCTCAGTTCTGTATGGCCTATTCTGTATTTAATTTTGCCTTGATTTATTACTGTCCCGTGTACGACTGTGCAGTGAAAAATGTTATTTTGGGTGCTATCATGTCTTCCATAAGTGCATTAGGATAATAGAATAGAACGCAGAATATAGTGCTACAGCTACAGAGAAGGTGCAGAGAAAGATCAGCTCTAACACAGATCTGTTCATAATTCTGATTACAGAGGGGAAGAAGCTGTTCTTAAATCTGCTGGTACCCTTTTTCCGACGTTTGTACCTTCTGCCCGATGGAGAAGAGTATAGGGGAGGGCAGGGGAGTCTTTGATTATGTTGGCCGCTTTCCCGAGGCAATGGGAAAACTAGGCGGAGTCAATGGAAGGAGTATCCTTCAACTGTGACCCCAGGGTCTGGGCTGCCTAGTCATCATGAACATTTATTCACCCTGTCTAGTCTTGTTAGAATTGCATAGATTTCCATGAAATAAATCCCCTTCAATTTTCTAAACTCCAGTGAATATAGTGCGAACCAATCCCAGTCTCTCCTGGTACATCAGTCCTGCTATCCCAGGAATCAGGTCGGTAAAACTTTGCTTCACTTCCTTAATAGTCAGCATGTCCTTCCTCAGATAAGGAACTAAAACTGCACACAATACTCCAAGTTTTTGTTTTATTCATTTGTGGGACTTGGACATCGCTGGCTGGACCATTTGCCCTTGAGAAGGTGGGAGTGAGCTGCCTTCTTGAATCACTGCAATCTACCTGCTGTGGGTTGACCCACAATGCTGATAGGAGGGAATTCCAGGATTTTAACCCAATGACTGCAAAGGAATGGCGATTTATTTCCAAGCCAGGGGGTGAGTGGCTTGGAGGGGAACTTGCAGATGGTGGTGTTCCCAAGACCCATGCCCTTGTCCTTCTGGATGGAAGGAGTCGTGGGTTTGGAAGGAGCTTTCAAAGGATATTTGGTGAATTTCTGCAGTGAATCTTGTAGATAGTACACACTGCTGCCAGTGATGAAGGGATTGAATGTTTGTAGATGCGGTGCAAATCAAACAAGTTGCTTTGTCCTGGATGGTGTCGAGCTTCTTGAGTGTTGTTGGAACTGCTCCCTTCCAGGAATGTGGGGAATATTCTAACACACTGCTGACTTGTGCCGAGTAGAGGGTGGATAGAAAATGGAGTGTCAGGAGGTGAGTTACTGACCTCAGTATCCCTCTGACCTGCTCTTATAGCTATTGTGTTTATGTGGTGAGCCCAGTTGAGTTTCTGATCAATGGTAACCCCAAGGATGTTAATACTGGGGAATTCAGTGATGATAATGCCATTGAATGTCAATGACCGTCACCAATAGGAGACCCTCTAACCACCGCGGTTAGAGAGTCTCTTATTGGTGATGGTCATTGTCTGGCATTTGTGTGGTGTGAATGTCACTTGCCACTTGTCGGCCCAAGCCTGGATATTGTCCAGGTTTGTGGCATTTGAGCACGGACTGCTTCAGTTTCTGAGGAGTTGCGAATGGTGCTGAACACTGTATAATCATCGGCGAACACCCTCACTTCTGACCTTATCTCCGGAGGGCAGAGCATTGAGGAAGCAGCTGAAGATTGTTGGGCCTAGGACACTACCCTGAGGGACTCTGGTAGAGATGTCCTGGAGCTGAGATGACTGACTCTACACGACCACAACCACCTTCCAGTGGGTCAGGTATGACTCTAACCAGGTGTGGTCACACCAAGGCTCTGTAGAATTGCAGCAAGATACTCCTGTACTCTCACTATGAAGGCCAACATGCCATTTGCCTTCTTCACCACCTGCTGCGTTTGTATATTTACTCCCAAGGACACCAGGGTCTTACAGCATTTCCCCCTTCCCCTATCCCTCACCATTCAGAGAATGATCTGCCTTCTTGTTTTTGCTACCAAAGTGGTTAACCTCACATTTATCTAAATTATACTGCATCAGCCAATAACATAGAAGTGAATGATGACCCTAATCATAACATGAGCTAGAGGAAAACAAAGTTCTGACAACTGTTAAACTATTAACAAGATTCAGTTGATGTTATACAGACCATTTACAAATGCACATGAAATCTGTATATGCAAGTGCAGGTGCGTATAGAGAGCTTTAGAAGATTCACTTGAGTTACAAACCACTTCATAATTAAAAGCATATATTTTTAAATTTAGGACCACCAGTTATGAGCACACAAATGCTTGGCCAGACACCAACTCAGAAACAAACACCAGGCCAGACTTTAACAAAAGAAGCATTGGTGTGTGACCCAGATGTGTTCATGGATGCTGCTGTTAAAATAAACAGAACTGTTTTATTCTTCAAGAATGGGTAAATATCATACTCGTGAATTTGTCGTCTCAGTTTAAAAATCAGCATTATTAGTTGCAGTCTGCATGGCAACAGCTGTACCAATCAGATTCACTTCACAACCAATAAGCACTCTCCTCTCAAGAAATATGAATATTGGTTCTCTCTTTGAATTGGTATTCATGCAAAAAGTCCTGATGATTGCAAAACAAAGATGTTTTGACAAAATATGTACTTTACAATAATACTCAAATTCTGTATTACCAAGCAACTACTTTCAGATTCCAATGGGTCGATGATATTCCAACTATTTTGTTAGTTTGCTCACATTACTAGTCATTTAATTTGTTTCTTTTCATGTATTCCTTCCCTGACCGAGCATTCTCAAAACAAAGTAATTAGCAATGAAATCAGATTATTTTATCTGAAACGGACTAATTAGTGGGGTAATAATTCTATGTGCAAGCATATAATGAAAGCTCGTGACTAATGTAGCAAGCACAGCAATTCCTCCATAAAGATGAATGAAAGTATATTGAGATAGTTGCTTGTTTGGCACAAATGACTGAGTGCTCTAGCTGTCAACAGAAAAGTAGAAAATCATCCCATCAATCATGTTAACCACTGATTATTGTTCATTGTTCTTCAGGTTCTACAAGACTGCAGGGTCTTCAAAGATAATCCCAGTGGACAGCACTTGGCCAAGTATCCCATCAAACATTGATGCTGCTGTTGAGTACAGCAGGGATCCCCACAGGAGAAACAATGTTGTTTTTTTCACAGGTTACACATTCTTATGTATTTTTACAATAAGTCTGTTGTAGCACATTTTTCTAGTGCACAGTGCTGAGACACCAAATATAGTTTGTGCAGAATTTGTTTTCAAATGAAGCAAAATGCATGGGCCAAACCCTTGCTACAGAATGTGCACAGCTTATTGGGCTTTAGCTTCACTCTTCAACTTAGAATAATATGAATTGTAAATTGCTAGGAATGGCAGCTCAGAAAGTGTGGCAAGAATTACAGGCCTTTGTGAGATTTACAGTTTTTAACATCATGAAGAAAATGTAAAACAGGCAGGAATTCAACAGAGCTTCAACAATTTAAATTGCCCCTCTCTGGACTGGACAGATCAATTTTGCATTGGCAATTACCATGTGTTAGAAAAGAACTTGTGCTGTTCATTATGAAAACAGATTTTCTGCTGTGGGTTTAATTGTCAATTAATACACACATACTGCAAGTTTTTAAGAAGAATGGGGACTGAGAGTGAGATAAATTTTACTGTATGTGAAGAAGCGAATGGCAAATGGCATGATTTATGCAGCAAATTGTGGAGATTCAGTCAGTGCCCTCTCTAAATCCCCTCAACAGCTGATAGATGTGTAATTTGCAGGCCTTTAACTCCTCTGTGACCTTGTCAAGATTTAACACTATTACTTTTTCACAAATGTCCTCCTGCAACACAGAAAACGTACTTCCACTAACTCTGTATCGACACAAGAAACTTTGAATTTCCTCATCTGTAGGGTAGATAATATCTTTTAAATGGAGAAACTGGCAATGGCATTGCTGGTTAGGGCTCTCCTCCATGAGGATAAACACAGGATTGTCTCAGCAAGGGTAAGAGAGGACAGAACCTGGACCCATGGAGACTAAAATCGTGTACCCAGCTCCCCGTCAAACCGATGACAGCACACCGACAGGAAGGCAGGTCTCTCAGGTTACAGTGTCAGTATCAGGAAGTGTTCTCCAACTTTTTGCCGGCCAAATTGTGCAGATTCAGTCCCCTCTTTCTTCCCAGATATTTTACGCTTACCACATGTCATGTCCCAAATTAATGTATCCCAAGAATCAATTTTGACCATGCTGATTTATTTTGTAATTTATTTTGGAGTAGTTGTTGAGGAGAAGTTGTTTGAACCACTAGGAGAGGCAATAGCTTTTGGTGGTATTTTTGGTGGACTGTTAATCCAGATTCTGTTCTGGGGACCCAGGTTCAATTCCTACTCTGACAGACGGGAACATTTGAATTCAACAAAAGTGTGGAATTAGGAGCCAAATGATGACCATGAAACTATTGTTAAGTGTCAGAGAAAACCAGAGCTGGATCACTAATATCCTTTAGGACAGGAAACGACCATCCTTCCCTGATCTGGTCTACATGTGACTCCAGACAAAGTACTGAAGGTCACGCAACATCCAAGGAGCAAGAGGTCAATGTTTCAGGCAGGACTGGGCCCAGTTTGATCTGCTGTGCTTTCTCCTACACCACACTTTACCGACTCTGACGCTCCAGCATCTGCAGTCCCCACTATATCTCCATGTGACTCCAGACCCAAAACAATGTGGTGGACTTGTAACTGCTCTCTGGGAAATTAGGAATGAGAAACAGACCAACATAGGCACACACTCAGACACACACACACACACACATACACACACACATAGACACACACACACACATAGACACACACACATAGATACACACACACATACATAGACACATACATAGACACACACACACATAGACACACACACATAGATACACACACACATAGACACACACACACACATAGACACACACACATAGATACACACACACATAGACACACACACACACATAGACACACACACATAGATACACACACACATACATAGACACACACATAGACACACACACGCATTGACACACACATAGACACACACAAACAGACACACTCATTGACACACACACACATACATAGATACACACACACATCGACACACAAGACACACACACGCATAGACACATAGACAGACACATAGACACACACACATAGACACACACATAGACACATGCAGACACACAGATAGACACACACACACACACAGACACAGACACGCATAGACACACACACATATACACCCATGCGCACACACATATATAGGCACACATACACACAGACACACACACATAGACACACACACATAGGCACACACACATACATAGACACACACACATAGACACACATACACATAAACACACACACAGACACACACAAACAGACACACACAAACAGACACACACATTGACACATACATAGACACACACACATAGACACACATGTGAATAGACACACACATAGACACACACAAACATACACACATACATAGACACACACACATAGATATAAACAGACACACACACGCATAGACACACGCACATAGACACACACACATATACAGACACAGACACGCATAGACACACACACACATATACACTCATGCACAGACACATACATAGGCACACATACACACAGACACACACACACAGACACACACATATACACACACATACACACACACAGACATAGTCACACACACACATAGGCACACACATACATAGACACATACACATAGAAACACACAGACACACACATAGACACACACAGATACAGACATGCATAGACACACATACATATACACACATGCACACACACATAGGCGCACACACACACAGACACACACACACACATATAGATACATACATGGACACACATATACACACACACATGGGCACACACACGCAAACACACACATTGACACACACAGACACATAGACACACAAAACAGACACATACACACATACAGACATAGTCAAACACACGCATAGACACACAGACACACACACACACATATAGACACACACGCATAGACACACACACAGACACACACACATACATAGACACACACACACAGACACACACACACAGACACACACATAGACAGACATACACATACACGTAGGCACACACACACAGACACACACAAAAAGACACATACACACAGACACACACACATACATAGACACACACACATAGACACACACACAGACCCACACAAGGACACACATACACATACACGTAGGCACACACACACAGACACACACAAAAAGACACATATACACACAGACACACACACATACATAGACACACACACATAGACACACACACAGACACACACATAGACACCCATACACATAGACATACATATAGGCACACACACACACGCACACACACACATAGACACACACACACAGACACACTCATAGACAGACACACTCATAGACAGACACACTCATACAGGCACACACATAGACACACACACGTATACACACACACACAAAAACACACACACAGACACACACAGAGATACACATACACACACACATAGACACACACACACATTCCCACACATACAGACACACACATAGACAAACACACGGACACACATACACACACAGACACGGACACATACATAGACACATACACAGACACACATACACACATAGATACACACATAGACACACATATACACACGCACACACACACATAGGTACACACACAGACAGACATAAGCACACGGATAGACACACACACACACACAGACACACTCACATGCACACACATACACACAGACATAGACACACACATACAGTCATAGTCACACGCACAGACGCACACACGCAGACACACTCATAGACGCACATATACACACATATAGCCACACACACACACACACACATACATAGACACACACAAACAGACACACACATCGACACACACACACATAGACACGCACACACAGACACACACAGTCACACAAGCAGACACATACAGACACACACAGACACACACGCATAGACACACACATAGACACACACAAACAGACACACACGTAGACACACACGCATAGACACACACATAGACACACACACATACACATCGACACACACAGACACACACATTGACACACACACGCATAGACACACACACATAGACACGCACACATTGTCACACACAGACACACACATAGACACACACACACAGACACACACACGCATAGACACACACATTGACACACACAGACACGCACATAGACACACACACACAGACATACACACACACACACACATAGACACACACACATTGTCACACACAGACACACACATAGACACACACACACACGCATAGACACACACATAGACACACACACATTGACACACACACACAGACATACACACATACATAGACACACACACACACACATTGCCACACACATAGACACACAAGTCCGAAGAGAAAACTTTGCAGAGTGTTAATATTAAAATAATTGCATCGGGGTGGTGGAGTTGACTGAATTACCTTTGCTCCATATGGTGGATAGATTTCAGGCAAATCCTCATTAGGGACATTTTGCAGGTGTTAGCTCTGAGGGGGTTAGAAGGCCCTGGCTGCTGGTTCAAATGAGAATGAGTACAAAGATCGTAGAAACCATCAGCCCCAGTAGAACCAGAGCTGAACACAGCAATCGATTCTTCTGGCCAAGCTGGTAGAGTCTGGCTCTTTATTGACAGCTTTACAATCTTTTTGGTGTCTACAGTGAAAAATAAAGACTAATTCTGGGAATAGAAGGCCTTTGTAATTCCTGCCTTGAAAGGCTTGCTAATTGCAACATTTTAAGTTTACGGGTGCAGAGTCCAGTTTTGCCCCATAGTTTTTTAAAATCCACAAATTATTTATTCACAATAAGTTAAATTAAATTAAATTATTTATTCACAATAAGTTGGTTTCACTGAGAGTGTACCTGCAATATAAAGACAACACAACACAAGTTTATCAGGAAGTTAAAGTCATAACCATTGTTGATCTTCTAGCATATAACAACAGGCATGAGAAACATCAAAGTAAAACAAAGAGCTGCAGCAGGAAAAAAGCAAAAAACTACATGAGGGGAAGGAGTAAGCGTATCACAATTTTACGCAACTCACTGCGATATAAAACTGATAGAATGCTTGGCCAATAATTCTGTGATTACTTTTAAAGTAATATGCTGTTTGCCTTTCAGGACATCGATACTGGCATTTCACTGGGAAACTTCTAAAACCTGGGTTCCCAAAGAACATCTCTGAACTTGGTTTTCCAGATAGTGTTAAGCAAATAGATGCTGCATTGAGAGTTAACTTGGACCGGATAATATTCTTTGTGGGAGATCAGTACTGGAGGTATGTGTGTTCGGAACTTTTCGGGGACATTTAAGCGACTGCTGGACATGCACATGGACAGCAGTGAGTTGAGGGGTGCGTAGGTGAAGCTACTATATTTTACATTAGGATTAAATCTCAGCACAACATCGTGGGCCAAAGGGCCTGTTCTGTGCTATATTTTTCTATGTTCTATGTTCAATGTTTTCAGATGTTTAACCCAACATCTGATGTTTTCACAGCTGTGCCTGCACTAGTTCTATTTTCTAATGTCACTTTCTGCCCTTTCCCCATTTCTCTGCAAATCATTTCAATTTAATCATTCTTCGCCCAATTGAACTCGCCTCCACCATATTTCCATGTAATACATTCTGTATCCTAATGACTCACTGGGTGAAAACCTTTTCTTTCACATTATAAAAACCAAAAGAACTGTGGATGCTGTAAATCAGAAATCAAAACAGAAAAGTCTGGAAGAGCTCAGCAGGCTGACAGCATCTGTGGAGAGAAAGCAGAGTTAACATTTAAGTCAGGTTCTGACAAAGTGTTACTAGACCCAAAATGTTAGTTCTGATTTCTCTCCCCAGATGCTGCTGGACCTGCTGAGCTTTTCCAGCAATTTCTGTTTTTGCTTCTTTCACATTTCCCTTTCTTTTGCATGTCACCTGAAATCTATGTTTTCTCAATCTTTCTTTCTTTTTATGAGTGGGCACAACTTCTCCCTTTGTACTGTATCTAGCCCACTCATGATTTCAAATTTCCTTTAAGTCTTCTTTTACCAAGGAGAACAATCCCAACTTCTTCAACCTTTTCCCATGGAATGATAATTAAAAATCACTGCGCTCTCTCCAAACATGTTTCCTACAATGGAGCACCCACAACTGTACACAATACTCCAGCTGAGGTTTAACAAGGGTTTTATACATATTCAACATCATCTCCTTGCTCTGTACTCTGTATAACTATTAATAAAGCTGAGGACACTGCATGTTTTATTAATTGCTTTCTCCACCTGTCCTGTCACCTTCAAAGATTTGTACGTGTATACACCTGGTGCCCCTGCTCCTGCACCTCCTTTAGAATTTTATTTTCGATGTTAGTGTTTGTGGTGTGTGCTGTCTTCAGATCACAGCGCACTGTGACATGTAATTCTTTTTAGTTATAATTTAGAAAAAAACCAAATGAACAGCAGAAGCCCAAGATTAATAACCGACACGTTTTCAAACATTTCAAAAGTGGATGCAGCTGTTGAGCATTTTGGTAAGTGTCCACTTATTAAAAGAAAATAAATTACTGTGTAATAACAGCAACATTTAAATAATAAGATAAATCTGTAAGATTCAGGTAGATGTATTGGTGGTATTTAAAAAGTTAACTTCTTTAATTCAGAACCTCCCAACTGAATGAATTTCTTCACCTTAAGAATCTCAGGACTGTGTAAAATGTCTAGGAACACAGAGCACAGTATCTGACATGGAGAGCAGATTAATTATTTTCCGGGGAAAATCCGGCATTGTCACAGTTCAGGGACTCTGATTGCGTTAAAGCAAGGTCCCAGTAACAGGGCTTCACTAAATCAGCCACAAGTCACCTTTGAGGGATACAATTTTGTCTCTCTTTTTTAAGAATTTGTGCTTTTTAAAGGACTGGAGATGAGCTTTCCACAACAGAATCATTGCATATTTAGCATGATTTGCCAGTGTATCACAATTCAAATGGGTCACCTTCACATTTCTCTGGCATACTTCAGAGACATATAAATGAACAGAGGAATGATTCTAATATACAAACTGAAGAATGGACACAGCTGTCAGGAGTGGTTTCAACACATGATTAGCAAGGGAATCATGTTGTTTCCATGAGTAATTTTTGAGCAAGTGAATTAGATCATAATAAACATTGGAGGGCAATTTTGATGGCGTAGAATTCCTTTGGTAAACTCTGATATTTGAGTCTTGCAGGTGGGGGGGGGGATGTTTTGTTCAATATGGAAGTGTTTCTTGTTTTCAGCCAAAGCTATCACTTGCTGGTAAACACCACTTCAGAAGTTTTCTGAAATTTATTTTACTATAAGTGTGGTCAGAGCAAATCAGGGGAAGGTGCAGAAATCTCTCCAAAACTGATCACACATTTTGCTCAGGCCATTTTAACACAATTTCTGTCCAATTTAGTAATTCAAGAAAAATCGCGGAAAAGGGCCCACATGGCACAATATGGCTATTAATCTCGAATTGCAGTCATTGGATCTCTCTCTCCAACTCTGAGCTTGCTGAATTTTGTAGGATCACCAGAAAAGCAATAGCTTTAAGATGGGGCAAGTTGACATTTCCTCAATGCATCTGCAGCATGGCCTGTCCCCTTCAGTCAGGACTATTGTCTGCCAACAGTTGGAGCTGAAGAGGAGAGAGCAAGTCTATCACCAATGGATTCCCTCCACTCAGTCTCCTAGTGCAAGGAAACCAATCGAGAACCAATCAATACTTTCCATTGTAGAGTTTCTGAAGCCTAAGCTGTTGATTCATTGGTTGCATTTTCATCAGTGAGTCATACAGTCATACAGCACAGGAATAGAACCTTCAGTCCAACTCATTTTCACTGACCACACTTGCTAAACTGATCAAGTCCCATTTGCCAGCACTTGGCCCATATCCCTCTAAACCCCTTCCTATTCCCAAACCCTCCAGATGCCTTTTAAATAATGCAAATGTACCAGACTCCACCACTTCTTCTGGCAGTACATTCTGTACACGTACCAGCCTCTGTGTGAAAAAGTTGCCCCTCGGGTCCTTTTCAATCTTTTCCCTCTCACTTTGAACCTCTACCCTCTAATTTTGGACTCCCTTCCCCTGGCTATTCACCCTAAGCATGTTATTTATTTTGTAAACCTCTATAAGGCCACCCCCTCAGTCTATGTGCTCCAGAGAACACAGCACCAGCCTGTTCAGTCTCTCCCTATACCTTAACCTGGCAACATCCTTGTAACTTTTTGTTTTCTGAAACCTTTTGAGATTCACAATATCTTTCCCATAGCAGGGAGACCAGAACTAAACACACTTTTGTAAAAGTGACCCATCCAATGTCCTGTATGTCTGCAACATGACCTCCCAACTCCACTGTTCAATACACTGACCAATAAAGGAAAGCACTATCCCATCTACCTGTAACTTTCAGGGAACTATGAACCCGCACTCCAACGGTTCTTGGTTCAACAACAGCCCCCAGGACCTTACCATTAAGTGTATAAATCCTGCCCAGATTTGCCTTTCCAAAATGCAGCACCTCACATTTATCTAAATTAAATGTCATCTGCCACACTTTAGCCCATTGGCCCATCTGACCAACATCTTGTTGCACTCCAAGGTAATCTTGTTTGCTCTCCATTATACCTGTAATTTTGGTGTCATCTGCAAACTATATGTCCTATGCTCACATCCAAATCTTTGACATAAATGAAGAAAAGCAGTGGATCCATCACTAATCCTTGTGGCACACCACTGGCCACAGGCCTCCTGTCTGAAAAGCAATCCTTCAGGACCACCCTCTGACTCCCACCTTCTAGCCAATTTTGTATCCAATTGGCTGGCTCTCCCTGGATTCCATGTGATCTAACCTTGCTAATTAGTCCGCCCTGCAGACAGTGTTATTGAGAGAGGGCCAAAGTGTTAAAAGAGCCACTTCTCCAATGAGAAGTTAAGTGCTTGCTCAGATGGATGGATCTGATTTCAGAGCTTTATTTTGAAGAAAAGCAAATTCCTGTGACCTGGCCAACATTTCCTTTCAAATGATATCACAGAAACAAACTTCTGTTCATGATCACGTTGCTGTTTCTGGGGACCCTGCTGCAGCCAATTGAATAAGGCAGTTCCCACAATGCAACAGAGACGACACTGAAGAAAACTGACTGTTGAAGCTGGAGGTTAATGAGTTGTGGAGTTCCCCAGGGCTACCATTGGGGTCCTTGCTTTTCCTGCAAAAGGCAGAAATGGTCTAGAGCTTGGGTCACAGGGAATTAATTCCCAATTTGTGGGAGGACTGTTCACCATGATAACGACAGTTTGGAACTTCAAAAGGTGGAGTGGATGGAGATGTGGCAAATGAGCTTTAATCTCGAGAAGCATGAGGTGACACATTTTGTTACAAAGGACATAAACAGCCAGCCTGTGAAAGGATGGGCAGGGGCAGACAGACCAGTGTATTGTGAAACAGTGGTAGTGCCACTATTCCTGGACTTGGAGGCCCAGGCACAAGTCCCACCTGCTCCAGAGGTGGGTAATAAATACATACATCCATTAAGGTGGCTGGACATATGATGAAAGCAGTTAATAAACCATATAAGATTTTAAGCTTCATTAGTAGGGGCTTGGAGTAGAAGAAAAGGGAGGTTTTTGATGAACTTGTATCAGAGACTAGTTTGAACTTATCTTGAGTACAACTGGACCCACAGCTCCACGTCTGGAGGATTGAAATGAATGTATGGAGGAAATGCAAAAAAGGTTCTGAAGAATATCTCCAGGAATGAGAACATTCAGTTATGAAGATTGATTGGCATTGATTCCCTTTGAGAGAAGTTTAAGAGGATTGATTGAATTTCTCAAAATCATTTGGGTTGTGGATAGAGTGGACAGGGAGAAACTGTTTCCATTCCAAACAGGGTGAAGAGCCAGAGGGCAGAGATTTGAGCTGTTTTGAAAAAGAACTTTGAAAATAAATACTTTTTCAAACAGCAAGTTAGACAGAGTTTAGAATTCACTGCCTGGAAGTGTGGTGAATGCAGGTTTAGCTGAATTATTCAATTGTGTGCAGGAGATTGGCACAAAGTCAAAATGTTCAGACTCAGTAAATGGCCTTTACCTGCACCATGAGAATTGAAAAGGTGGGATGGCGATGTAGTGGGAATGTCACTCAATTGGGAATACGGAACCTCAGGGTGATATTTTAGGGACATGGATTCATGTGCCATCATACCAGATGCTTTTAGCAAGTGGGTTAAATGTTGTGGATGGGCCAAAGGGTCTGGTTCTGTGATGTTTACCTCGAAACCAATTATTTTCTGCTGCTCCCTTTCCTGACAATCACTGTGGCTCCCAATTCCATTATTTTGGGTGAGCATTGCATTTTATTTCTCTTGAAATATCAGTTTAGAATCCTACTCTAATATCTTCTCAGCCAGTTATGCAGGAATTCTCGACATAAGCAGTCCATGTTCCCTGTTCTGCCTATGCCTCCTTATCATCATTGATCTTGCATGAAGCGGCCAGATGTTTTGTCCACAATAAGGTCAACTCTGAACTCCCAGAGTCAGTAGGAGTCTGGCACCTCTCTGTTTCTAAGATATTTCACACTGCTGGAGTTATAACATGGATTGGATAGAACTCACAAGACAATGTGGCTGTTATGTTCTAACTAAATATTTAAGTCACTATTCTTCAATTTCAGGGACTTATTATCTCACAAGTGGACCTCTTATATATGAATATCGGGGGATGCAAGTCATAAATATTTTAAAACGAGACGGGTGGATGAATTGTAACTAAATGACCGTGTTTTGCTATAGCATTGTTGTTCTGCAACTCACACAGAATATTGCTTCTAGCGGATGGATTTGTTACCCTAAGTGTACAATGAAATCAGTTGTTCAACAAAGCTTAATCATTAATGTTTTTGTAATATAGCTCCTGTAGTTTAATTTGAAATTTTCAATCAGTTAGTGTAATTGCTCAATTTATTGCATTGTCTTTGATAACATTACTGTTAAATTAAAAAATATAAATATACTTTTTAGCCAATTTCAAGCTATGAATATCCTTTGCTGTTAGTAAATGCATTATCATTTATTATATATTTACATTGAAATCAGGTTCGAAGTTTCTGGTGTGTTGAGAAGAACTTCCTTTTTGCTCATGAATAACATCAATGCATTCTTGTTACAAATTTGATCTCAAAGATTTTATAAAAAATAAAGGACAACTTAATGGAAACAATTGTTGTCATTTCTGTGTGTGACAACATTGGATTTAATATGAAGAAAGACAAAATATCCAAAGAACTACGGGTGCTGGAAATCAGAAACAGAAACAGAAACAGAAATTGGTCGGTACAGTCAGTGGGTCTGGCAGGTGAAACTCTGTGTCCCTCCAGCATTCTCTGTTTTTGTGTCAGATTTCCAGTGTCCATCGTCCTTGTACTCATTTTAGTTCTTTGGCATTTTGCCCCAGTGATGTTAAAAGTGGCTACGCCATCTTGCCTTCACCACTAACCCACTCTAAAATCAACCAAACTCAATAAGCTTTAATATTGCACATTAATTAAAGGTATTAGAAGTATAAATCCTCAAGCTAGAGCTATAAAGCATGTAGAATAGAAATTTGATTGCAGTTTAGGTGAACATTTCAGGATATAACTATATTTTATTGTCTTGAACTGCCTTGGGAAATTTCAACTCTGGGCTGAATTTCTGCCTGTTCCATCAATGCTCACTTGACTTCATTTAAGAGACAGAATGAACTACATTTTTAGGTAGAACAAACAAGAATGTCAAGAAATGACCAAGGGCTGAATCTTACCAGGAATCAGCTTTTTGTCCTTTTTGCCTTGTTTCAAGGAGGATTTCTCACCCCAAAGGCCTATTGAGCTTTCTCGTACAATGAATTAAACTCCTCTCATGAAGAGAAATGAAAGCTGGATGGTAGGGAGGCAGAGATGCTTCAGTGTGGTTTAGACAGATGCAGTATAATGGGGATAAATGGGAAGTTGTCCACATTAGTGGCAAAAATGGGAATACAGATTATTACCTGACTGTTGATAGATTGGGAAATGGGAGATGCAAGGAGACCTAGGCGCAGGAAATGGTGACAAAGACAAATGGGATGTTGGTCTTTAAAGCGAGAGGATTTGAGTCCAGGAGCAGGGATATCTTGCTGCTATTAATCAGGACATTGATGAGGTCCCACCTGGAATATTGTGTGCAGTTTTGTTCTTCTTATCTGAGAAATGATGTTCGGACTATGGAGAGAGTGCAGTGAAGGTTTCCTGGGATGGGAGAACTGACATATGAGGAGAGACTGGATCGGTTAGGACTATATCCACTAGTGTGCAGAAAGAGGGAAACCTAATGGAAACCTGTAAAATTCTAACAGGGCTACATAAGGTAAATGGAGGAAAGACATTCCCAAAGACCAGGGAGTCCAGAATCAAGAAGAAAATCTAAGGATATTGGGGAGGCCATTTAGGACTGAGCTGAGGTGAAATGTCTTCACTCAGAGAGTAGGGGAGCCTGGGAAGTTCTCTGCCTCAGAAAGCAGGCCACAACATTGAATGTTTTCAGGATGGAGTTAGATAGAGTTCCTAGAGTTGAAGGGATCAAAGGGTCTGGGAAGAAAGCAGAACAATGGTCAGTCATGAAGATATTGAATGGAGGAGCAGGCTTGAAGGGCGAATGGCCTAGTCCTGCTCCTATCGATGACAGCAGTGGCATGACTAAAAGGTCACTGCACACCAACCAAGCACTGGCAGTCCAGAGCTACCCTGCACAATGAAGACATTAATCCCAGACATGGTAAATGAGGAAAGATTTGCTCACCTCTTCCCAGACAGGGGTCTGAGGATACGGATGGATGGGGTGGTGTAGAGGAGGGATGTCCTCTTTCCCCAGAACCAGAAGAGGAGGAGGCCATAACACCTGACCCTGCCAGGCTGCTCTGAGGTTGCTATCTGGGTCAGTGCAGTTTCTGTGGCTCGGAGTTGGTTACTTATACAATCTCCGGTACTTCAGCCATCTCCCAACCAGGCTCACATTCCACCGTTCCCATGGATACATGCAATATTGTCTCTCACTCACAGACTCCCCCCTTCACCTTACACCATATAAGCCCTTTGCACTGACTCCTCACTCACTCAGGACGCCTCCACCCTTCCCCGCATCAGGATTAAATACTGGGCCAGCCATCGTCATATCGCCTATCTCTCCTTTTCCCTCATTACAGAATAAAATGGTGAAGGGTTGGGCCTAGAACACCAGGATAGGTGGTGGGGGTCCCAATTTTTGTATCTTCAAAGCCTCTGAGAAGATCTTGGCAGGTGAAAACTGAGACCTCTCCAGTGGAGATGCTAAAACCTGTATGTCCCAGTCACTGAGAAAGAAACATTGCTCATTGATGTGCTTCTCTTCCATTACCCTACTGTGCATGTCCTGTTTACAAGTCATAATCACTCATTCACCTCACATTCCGTCATCAAGTCATACACATCCCTCTGAACCTTTCCTATTCATGTACTTACCCAAAAGTCTTATAAACATTGTTACTGTACCTGCATCTACCACTTCCTTTGGCTGTTTTTTTTCATGTACAAGTCATCCTCTGTGTGAAAACATTGTCCCTCCAGTCCCTTTCACCTTCAAAATATGGCTCTGAGGTTTGAGCTCTCCTTCCATAGGGAAAAGACCTTGGTTATTCATCTTATCTAAGTCTCTCACGATTGTCCAAACCTCTATAAGGTCAACTCTCAACCTCCTACTCTCTAGTGAAAGAAGCCTCTCCTTATTAATCAAACTCTCTCGTCCTGGAAACATGGTGGTTAATTTTTTCTGAATCCACTCTAAATTAATAACATCTTTCCTATAACAAGGTAACCCCCCACAACTGTACACAGCCTTTTGACTTCTGCAGATATCAGCAGAATATCCAAGGTCCTGCAATCAAAGGGAAACCTCCAACTTATCCCCTCCTCCACCTCCAAGAACGAGAGCACAGACCCTCCCAGTGTCCACCAGTAAGGCTACCTCCCACAGCCTCCAATAGCTCAGACCATGATCCATTGCCAGTATTTGATCCAGTTTAGTGTAGGTAAAGCCAACTCAGGCGACTGACTGTGTGGAGTTTGTACATTCTCCCCGTGTCTGCGTGGGTTTCCTCCGGGTGCTCCGGTTTCCTCCCACAGTCCAAAGATGTGTGGGTCAGGTGAATTGGCCGTGCTAAATTGCCCGTAGTGTTAGGTAAGGGGCAAATGTAGGGGTATGGGTGGGTTACGCTTCAGCGGGTTGGTGTGGACTTGTTGGGCCGAAGGGCCTGTTTCCACACTGTAGGGAATCTAATCTAAGGTAGCACCAGCTGGCTAGCACTTCACCGCCACTTCTCTGCAGCTGGGAGAGAGAGAGAGAGAAATGCTCCAGGACCCTACCGAGACCAGGCAGGAGAGCAGCCCCCCTGCCATGGCAATGCACAAGCAGATACAGAAGCAGAAGCAGGTAAGTCAGGGGGCACGATGCAATGTCACCCACCTGCCTCAGGCAAGTGATCACTTGGCTGTCTGCATGGATGGATTGGTGGATAAGAAGGAAAGCAAGGAGCGAGCAAATGGTGTGGGTGTGAGATTGATGTAGCACACTACTATACAGCAACATGTTCTCCGCCCCCCCCCCCCCATCTGATGACCAGTCAAAGATGACAAGCTGCCTGACCGTGTGTCTGCACCAAACAGTGAAATAAGACAGAAAGATTGTGAGCCCTGAAGCTCTGGCTGAGGGACGTAAAGCACGGCAGAAATGCTGTAAGCATCCAGTGGACAGTGAGGATGCAAAGATCATCACCAAAGGAGCAGCAATCTCTTCACTCACTTCCTGTAGAAACCTTGGGTATATCCCATCTGGCTGAGGGGACTTATCTATCATCATGTTTTTCAAGATTTCCAGCACATCCTCCTTATTAACAGTAAAGTGTTTGAATATATCGGCCTGTCCTCACAAACAACAAAGTCCCTCTCACTGGTGAATACTGAAGCAAAGTATTCATCAACACTGTGAGTAAGAATTACATGAGCATGTCAGTAGCCCTGGGTCACAGCATAGTCTGCCCATGAGCTAGTGCCTGGTTGAGGAAGACTGTGTAGAATTTCCAAAAGGACACTGACAAGTTCAGAGAGTGGACATATAGATGGCAGATAAAGTTCAACACAGAGCAGTATGCACTTTTGGCTGCATTTTGGCAGATAAAACCTAAGAACACGATAAGATAAAAGATATCAGCCTTAAGATTGGGCAGGGAAAGAGAGATCTGAATATTAACGACATTAAAGCTGGTAGGACAGGCAATTAATAAAGCATACAGAATCTTTATGTTTTATTAAAAAGAATATACAGTAGTTGAGCAGGGAGGTTATGCCGAACTTATGGAAGACCATAGTTAGACCTCAGCTGGAGTACAGTGTGTCACATTTTAGGGAGGGTGTGAACACAATGAATAAGGTGAAGAAAAGGACAGTGAGATTGATTCCAAGAGTTAGAAGTCTCAGTTATGAAGAGAGGTTGGAGTCGTTATGAAGAGAGTTGGAGTAGTTACAAAGAGAGATTGGAGTAATTATGAAGAGAGATTGGAGTAGTTACGAAGAGAGTTGGAGTAGTTACGAAGACAGGTTGGAGTAGTTATGGAGCCTCAGGTGACTGACTGTGTGGAGTTTGCACGTTCTCCCCGTGTCTGCGTGGGTTTCCTCCGGGTGCTCCGGTTTCCTCCCACAGTCCAAAGATGTGCGGGTCAGGTGAATTGGCCATGCTAAATTGCCCATAGTGTTAGGTAAGGGGCAAATGTAGGGGTATGGGTGGGTTGCGCTTCGGCGGGTCGGTGTGGACTTGTTGGGCCGATGGGCCTGTTTCTACACTGTAAGTAATCTAATCTAATCTAATCTAATCTAATCTAATCTAGTTATGAAGAGAGGTTGGAGTAATTATGAAGAGGTTGGAGTAATTATGAAGAGAGGTTGGAGTAATTATGAAGAGGTTGGAGTAATTATGAAGAGGTTGGAGTAGTTGTGAGTGTTTTTTTCTTGGTGAGGAGAAGACTTTGAGAAGATTTGATTGAAGTTTTCAAAATCACATGCAGTGTGAACAGAATTGACGGAGTGAAACTGTCCACTCACGAAAGGATTGGGAACCAGAGAGCACAATTTAAACTGCTTTGCAAAGTAATTAAATGAAGGTGAGAAAAATGACCTGTTTCACACAATGAGAGTGGTTCAGGTCTGGATCACTAAAAAAGGGCTGCAATTGCTGACAACCAACATATATATGGTCTATGGACTCACAGCAACACAAAATAACCAGCTAGGCAATCGCTCACTCTGTTCCTGGAGTTGTTGGAGCAGGTATATTCACCTCCACTTCCACAAGGGAAAGAGACAGAAGCCACAGCACTGTGTCCACTGAATGCACTTCCAAGAATCCCTGCAAGACAGATAGAGGCTGTTCGCCCCTTCAGGTCTCACACAAACTCCACTTCCCACCCAATCCCCATCATCCTATCTTTACCATGGAAACTATGGACAATTTAGCATGGCCAAGTCACCTGACTTCTTTGGAAGCCCAGGAGAACATGCAAACTTCACACAGCTAGTCATGAGAGGCTGGAATCATTGACAGGATCCTGGTGCTGTGAGGCACATTGTTAATCCACATGCCCCTCCTCTCACATATTTGAACGACCTAAAAGAAGAAAAGAAGCCGAGAATATTACATTTTTACCAATTGTCTAAATTTCAATTATATTTTAGCCATGTTATAATATCCCTGGATATTATAAGAGTCAAGCTTGAATCCCCAGTAAATATTTCTTGACCAGGAAGGGAATACGTTCACTGAGTGTTTCATATGGTTCGGGTACGTTTTGGCGCCGCCGTTTCGGCGCCAATCATTTGGCCCCTCTGTTTTGGCTCTAAACCGTGATGATGCTCATTACTTTGGCGCTGAGCTGTTTTGGCGCCAATTCAGAATAAAATAAAGTCTTGTTTGGTTGATTAAGAGAGGATGACTAACGACCCGATGTAATTGTCTCAACTAGCAAGGGTTGATAGTCAAAGCTGTAATGACCCGCTGTAGATTCAAATCTCGTTTTGTAATCATTTTCTCATTTAACAATTGTTAATAGTCATCTACTGCCTTGATGATACTTGTGCCCTTCTGTCTTCACATTGGAAAGCTGTAATACAATTCTCTTTCTATTTTCTTGTCGAGCCCATACCAGAAATGGCTGAAAACATTCTAAGCAAGTGAGACAAACCAAAATTTTCACACGATGGTTATCTCTGTATTTGATAAATGTAGCAAAATGTTGAAATTCATTTTTATAATGAATAGGTTAAAAATAATGAATAAAAAAGATTTAGATTTATTTCTTACAATGCAATAAAACCGAACTTCTTACTGGCTCTACGTGACTTTTTTTTATTCTGAATTGGCACTAAAACAGCTCAGCGCCGAAGTAATGAGCGCCATAACAGAGGGGCCAAATGATCAGCGCCGAAACGGTGACGTCAAAGAGTCCCATTCCGCTTCATAGACAACATGGGATGAGAAAAGTGACATTCTCAGTACATACACAAAGTTATTCTCATCAACATCTGGCAATCTGGTGGTTTACAAAACATACGTTTTTTCTTAGTTTTGGCACAGCACAGGCCCTTCAGCCCTTGGTGTTGTGCCGGCCTTTTATCTGACTCTAAGATCAGGCTAACCTTCATACCCTTCATTGTACTAACTTCCATGTGCCTATCCAAGAGTCGCTTAAATGTCCCTAATGTATCTGACTCTAATCCCACTGCTGGCAGTGCATTCCTCGCACCCACCATTCTCTGTGTAAAGAACTGACCTCTGACATCTCCCCTAAACCTTCCTCCAATCACATTAAAATTATGTCTCCTTGTGATAGACATTTCTGCCAATGGGAAAAAGGCTCTGGCTATCCACTCTATCGATGCCTCTCTTCATCTTGTACATCTCTATCAAATCACCTCTCACTCTTCTTCACTCCAATGATAAAAACCCTAGTTCCCTCAATCTTTCTTCATAAGCCCTGCCCTCCAGTCCAGGCAGCATCCTGGTAAATCTCCTCTGCTCCCTCTCTAAAGCTTCCACATCCTTCCTATCATGAGGCAACCAGAACTGAACACAATATCCTAAGTGTGGTCTAACCGGGGCTCTATAGAGCTACAGCATAACCTCGCAGCTCTTAAACTCAATCCCCCTGCTAATGAAAGCCAACACACCATATGCCGTCTTAATTATTGATGTATATTTGTTCCACAAATCCGGACAACACAAGTTTCTGTACAATGGTAGATGCTTTATTATCGGCCAGCCAGCGAGAGATTCTCAATGTCCCCAAAGGTAATTGTGCATCTACTCGTGGTAACACTTCTCTACAAATCTCTGTTCTACATCCAGAGACAGTACATTTTATAGGAATAATACAAAAGGGCTATAGGTTACATGGTTGATTGTTGTTACATTGCTTAAGATAGGTAATCATGATTTAACCATGCCCAGTGATTGTCGCGTCCTGTGATAACTAATGGATAGATTATAGGGATTGGTTATCATAGTCTTCAAATGATGTGTTGATGGGAAGAGATTTAGACAATTGCTACTGCAGAGAGCCTTCTAACAGTGGCATGTTTACCCCTTGAGTCCCCAGTATGTCAAGGGAAAAGAAATAAAAGTGGAACTGATCCCTTTGTGGCTTTCTCCCTTTCTCACTCCCTCTTATTGATCATTCGATCAACTAGATCCAGTCCGAGCCTATAATGAACACACTCAGACATCAATGGCCAGAGACACTGGAGCACTCGCACGCAGGTGATCACAATAAGTGCCAGATTCTAATTCCAAATTGTAGCAGCATTCCTCCCAGTCCTCGAACAATGCCCCCTACGGGCCACCCCGCCATGCCATCGCAAAAACCCTTGGCAATAATCTGGAAAGTTTGGATTTCCCATGTGTTGTATTTAGAGAGGTCAGTGATGTTAGTGGACTCGTCACAGATGTAGGTGCAGCATTCTGCCCCAGCAATAGCAGGGTTATCCCAGAGACACCCCTCTCCCCCACCCCCTCCTTGTAACACCCTGGGAACAGGATTATCCCAGAGACAACACCCTCCCCCACCATGCAACACTGTGGGAGCATGATTATCCCAGCGACATCCCCCTCCCCCACCGTGCAACACTGTGGGAGCAGGATTATCCCAGAGACCTCCCTCTCCCCCTCCCTGCAACACCCTGGGAGCAGGATTATCCCCGAGACACACCCCCCTCCCCCTCCCTTCTCTGCAACACCCTGGGAGCAGGATTATCCCAGACACCCCCCTCCCCCTCCCTGCAAAATCTGGGAGCAGGATTACCCTGGAGCCAACCCCCCCATCCCCCTCCCTGCAACACCCTGGGAGCAGGGCTACCCCAGAGACACCTACCTCCCCCCTCCCTGCAATACCCTGGGAGCAGGATTATCCCAGAGACCCCCCTCTCCCCCTCCCTGCAATACCCTGGGAGCAGGATTATCCCAGAGACCCCCCTCTCCCCCTCCCTGCAACACCCTGGGAGCAGGATTATCCCAGAGACCCCCCTCTCACCCTCCCTGCAACACCCTGGGAGCAGGATTATCAACACCCCGGCAGCCAAATTCAAAGGAGCCATTCAGCTTTATTGTGCCAGCTAAAAGGTATAGGCCACAAAGGGTTTCCGTGTGCTGCGGTGGGGTGACATGTGGGCACATACCAAGCAGCGGGTATCGCTCCCTGTCACATGGACTGTCTGGTACACCAGGTGCAAAAAGGGATTATGCATCATGGTGTCAGTTTGAAATCCATCTGTTCCCAAGGCCACATTCCCCACAGTCACCAAAGTCACAAGTATGGAAAACATCTTTGTCTGTAATTGGTGTTGGTTTCTGTGCTGATTCCTTTGCTGTCGGTTCTGTGTATCCCCCGGCACTGCCCTTGTACTTGCACAGCTGTGGGAGTGGTTAGCAGCACCTGGAATGGTCCTTTCCATCTCTGTCCCAGTTTCTTTCATTCCCAGTCCTTTATCAGGACCAAGTCCCCTGGCTCAGCAGACGGGGTATTCCCCTTCAGGCACATTGTCTCTCTCTCTCTCAGTAAACCTGAGGTACCAGGAGTCTGAACCCGTATAGGCACACCCCCACCTCCTCTCCCAAGGTGTTCATATTTAGTCCCTTGGGGAAGGGGTGTTGGACTATCTGGCCATTAATCAGTAAATGTGAAACCTTGCTGAAGCAGACCATATTCCTATTGTTTATTTGACTGATTGCGGAACCGAGAGACTCCTCCCAGGGGTTGAGATCTTCAACCTAATAAAAGTGCAGAACTGCACCACCACACCAAACTCTTCTCCAACGTCGTCATTGCAAAACTCCTCGTCCTCTCCACAAAGCTCCCCACCACCGTGAAGCTGATCTCCAGGGTGAGGGGGAAACTGTTCAGCCTTTGATGCCTCCAGGCCAGAGGCAAGACCTGGGAGAAAATGAGAACTGCAGATGCTGGAGATCAGAGTCAAAAAGTGTGGTGCTGGAAAAGCACAGCGAGACAGAAAGCATCTGAGCAGTAGGAGAGTCAACATTTCAAGCATAAGCTCTTCATCAGGGAGGTGTGAGCGTTAGTGAGGTGTGGGTGTTGGTGATACGTGAGCGTTAGTGAGGTGTGGGTGTTAATGAGGTGTGGGAGCTTGTGAGGTGAGAGCGTTAGTGAGGTGAGTGTTGGTGAGGTGTGCGCGTTAGTCGTCTGAGCATTGGTGATGTGTGAGCATTAGTGAGGTGTGAGCGTTAATGAGGTGTGAGTGTTAGTGAGGTGTGGGTGTTGGTGAGGTGTGGGTGTTGGTGAGGTGTGGGTGTTGGTGAGGTGTGGGTGTTAGTGAGGTGTGGGTGTTGGTGAGGGGTGGGTGTTAGTGAGGTGTGGGTGTTGGTGAGGTGTGGGTGTTGGTGATGTGTGGGGGTTGGTGAGGTGTGGGGGTTGGTGATGTGTGGGTTTTGGTGAGGGGTGGGTGTTGGTGAGGTGTGGGTGTTGGTGAGGTGTGGGGGTTGGTGAGGTGTGGGGGTTGGTGATGTGTGGGTTTTGGTGAGGGGTGGGTGTTGGTGAGGGGTGGGTGTTGGTGAGGTGTGGGGGTTGGTGAGGTGTGGGGGTTGGTGATGTGTGGGTTTTGGTGAGGGGTGGGTGTTGGTGAGGTGTGGGTGTTGGTGATGTGTGGGTGTTGGTGAGGTGTGGGTGTTGGTGAGGTGTGGGGTTTGGTGAGGTGTGAGCGCTGGTTCAACTCGATGCCTCTGTAGCTCTTCATTTGATGGATAAGACAGTGTCCATTGCATTGACATATTCAGCAGCTCATGAAAGCCTTGTTTGTCAGGGACAATACTCATCCAGGATTGCAAGTACCAGCCAGCTCACGCCCTTATCTTCTCTCACCTTTCACAGTAACCCAAGATAGAGAAATCTCGATTATCCGAATATCGGTTACCCGAATTTTGGATTATCCAAAGAAGATTTCAGGTTCCCCAAAATCGTTAGGTCAAAGAGGGAAGTGTATTCTATTTACCTGTACTGAAGAAGGTGTTAGATCGCTGCTAAAAACAAACAAACCCAGCTCAGACATCAATGACTGGATTGTTTTTAGGTAAGGGTTATTAACACAGCCCTTTGTGAAAGGAAGTGTTTTCCAGTACAGGCTATTCCTGTCACTTTACCGAGCTGTTCATTAAAAAAAGGCCAAGAACATAAACACGTGTGCAAGGTGGTGTTTCTGTCTTTCTATCAGGAGATTACATTCCCGGGAACCTGACAAATTCTGTTGTTTGTGGAAGCTGTTCGGACCTTGTTTAATGCTGTCTTCACCACTCCTTGTCAAATGCTAACTACTGCTGCATTTTTAAAAAGGTTTCTTATGTTATCATTGCTTTATTTAGTTCAATACATTTGTCCTCTTGCGTTCAATACATTAAAATTATAGATTTAAACAAATGGCTTCCCTTGTTTGAGGTAAAATCGATTATCTGAATAAGCGATTATCCGAACGAAATAGTGCCTGCCCATCTCGTTCGGATAATCGTTGTTGCTCTGTGTCTGGAATGGCATTTTCAAGTCTTCAGGCTCCTGTCATATAATAATTCTCCAGGTTTATTTATTCACTTGTGGGTGAGGATGTCACTCTGGCCAGTCCCTAATTGCCCTTGAGAAGGCGGTAATGAGCTGTTACAGTTCATGTGCTCTGGGCTGAACAAGAATGCTCTTAAGGAGGAGATTAAAGGACTTTGACCCAACAACACTGAAGGAGCAGCAACATATTCCCAAGTCAGCTTGGTGAGTGGTGCAGAGGGGAACCTGAAGGTGGCAGTGTTCCCATAGATCTGCTGCCTTTCTCCTTCTCGATGGATGTTGATCTGGAAGGTGCTGCCTGAGGATATTTGCTGAAATGATTGAGGTGAGTTGTTTGTATACTTGAATTTTGTGGGTAAGACAAAGCTGGAGAGGAATGTGAGTTATGAGGAAGATGCAAAGAGGATTTGGACAGATTTAATGAGTGAGCAAGAACATGCACAATGTTAAGAACATCCAAGAAAGTGGAGATAACATCATCAACGTGTATGCACAGCACTCCTTGATCTCACAAGGCCTGCGACTCTGTTGATGGTAACCGATTGTGCACTGTCCTCCTGGACTTCCTGTAGAAATTCATCATCAACATTCTCCACTTGTTTCATGATGGCACGCAAACTGGGATCCTCACCGATAGATCCAGTACTGACCTTGAGGATCTAAAATCTGGATTTGGGCTGTTGTCAGGAGCAACCATTTAATACATGCTTTTACTAATGACAAAATTACTTCTCAATGCAACTAACTTGAAATAACATAATAAAATGGCTTCAGGCTGCAAATTAACACAGTGTTTAAAATGGCTTTACACCCTGCTGAAGGCTGCATTCCTGCCTTGCTGAGCTCACTGAATCAAAGATAAAGCAGACAATGGACCCTACACAGTATGGAATTAACTAAGCTAGATAGGACATTACTAACCATCCCAGCTCACCTTGAAATGCAGGAGCATAGCGATAATGTGTAGAAAATCAACTTTGTTTCCCAGGAAATATCATTGGGTTAATCTGCTGTCCATTTTGTCATCTTAATACACTTTATTGGATTCACTCTGCAATTAAGGCTGCATTATTTCTTAAGAATATAAAAAATAGCCTTTATTCCAAGTGAACTGTGCATTTTCTCTGAGGAGCATAGAAGCTTTTAACCTCTGTGTTGCTGTAAAAAGTGAGGTCTGCAGATGCTGGAGATCAGAGCTGAAAATGTGTTGCTGGTTAAAGCGCAGCAGGTCAGGCAGCATCCAAGGAACAGGAAATTCGATGTTTCGGGCATAAGCCCTTCATCAGGAATCGGGCATAAGCCCTTCCTGATGAAGGGCTTATGCCCAAAACGTCGAAATTCCTGTTCCTTGGATGCTGCCTGACCTGCTGCGCTTTAACCAGCAACACATTTTCAGCTCTGTGTTGTCGGCCAAACCTGTGCCCAGACATTAATCAGTAAAGTGTGAAACCTTACTGAAGCAGGCCGTATTCCTATTGTTTATTTGACTGATCGCAGAACCGAGAAACTCTTCCCGGGGGTTGAGATCTTCAACCGAATACGAGTGCAGAACTTCACCACCACACCAATACTCTTCTCCAATGTCGTCATTACAAAACTCTGCGGCCTCTCCACAAAGCTCCCCACCACCGTGAAGCTAACCTCCAGGGTGAGGGGGAAACAGTTCAACCTTTGATGCCTCCAGGCCAGAGGCAAGACCTGGGAGAAAATGAGAACTGCAGATGCTAGAGATCAGAGTCAAAAAGTGTGGTGCTGGAAAAGCACAGCGAGACAGAAAGCATCTGAGGAGCAGGAGAGTCGACATTTCAAGCATAAGCTCTTCATCAGGAGTCGTCTCTGACAGAGCCAAGCCGACCCTAACTTTGAACATTGAGTTCCAGTAAGCAGATGGCACCTGGATGTTTGGGAATGTTCTATGGAGAGACCCTAATGGAATTGGGCCTGTAAGCTCTAGAGTTTCAAAATGTACAAAATAGACAGCGTACGTGCAGTAAGATATAAGTCTAGAATGAGACGATTCAATTTTGAAATAAGGGGGATGTCACTGTAATGAAAAAAAAATGTTTTTCACAGAGGCCTACGAACCTTTGGTTGGGTTTCTTGACTAGTCTGTGGGATCATTTTCCCCATTTTGCCACAAATTCCAAGATGTTAGATTTCTTACAGTATGGAAACAGGCCATTTGGCCCATCAGGTCCACACTGACCCACATTCCCCTACCCTATATTTACCACTAATAAATGCATTTAACACTATGGGCAGTTTTAGCATGACTAATTCACCTGACCTGTACATCTTTGGATTGTGGGAAGAAGCTTATGCAGATATGGGGAGAATGTGTAAACTCTGCACAGTCACCCAAGCCAGGATTCAAACCCAGGTCCCTGGCACTGTGAGGTAGCAGTGCTAACCACTGAGCCACCATACTGCCCAATGTCTGGATGATTTTGTATAACTGACAAAGCTATGTGTGCCATCATTGTTTGTTATATCTTTATTGATACCGGGTGGTCTAACGCATTTCATTCCTCTTTTTAGAGTATGTAATATTTTGATACATCTGAATGACTTGTGTGGCCATTTTACAGGGCACTTCAGACTTATCCAAGCTACAGAGGATGTGGAGTCCAAAACAGGTGAACACAGCAGATCGTCCTTCCCTTTAAGAAATTAATGGAGCAAATGGGTCCATCAGATCATCAACCAATCAAAACAATATTTTTTTAAATTCCAGATTTTTATTAAATGAATTCAACTTCTTCTATGTGCTGAGTTAGGATTCAAACTCAGGTCAACAGAGTGTTACCCTGGGTGGATAGATCGCTAGTCCTGACAAAACATTGTCATGGCCAACCACCCTTGACTACAGTATGTGTGGGTTGCTAGAGTGACGACACTTTGCACACTTCCTCCACCTAGTATTTGTGTAATTGTTAGCTAATGTACATCACTAGCATTTACCCAACAATGTGGAAAGATTTCCCAATATCTTCTGGCTACTAAAAGTAATCACCAAACTTAGAAAAGCCAATTACTGCCCCAGCAATCTCTTCTCACGAATCAGAAATGTGTTGAAAGGTGTTGCTTGGGAAGACTTCCTGATGCTGCAACAAAGGAATTTACACTTTTAAAGGAAGTTGGACCTCTTTATGATTTGCCACTGTCAGCCCTGGGATCTCCAAATATCACATGGAGTCAAACTTTGGACAGTCTGGCTGTGATTAGTCACTCAGGAAATGTTAGACACTTTAACACCTCACCTAATTTGTGGGTATTACAGAACTGATGCCCCAATCATTCACAATGAACACCCAAAACACACCTGAAACTCCCTAACCAACTCACTGTCTCTTAACTATCCTTTTGAGTCCCAACTCCCCAACCTGACCTGACATCTTCTCTCCTGACCAACCTTCTGACCTGCCGAACTTACTTCCACCACCCAATTATCCCTCCGACCCAGCCGGACTAGTCCAGCCCCAGCTACCCCTTCTATCTGACTCAACAATCACCCCATATACCTTTCCACTCACCTTTCTCACTCCCCTCCCCATATCACTACCTGCCATCTCACCACTTGTTACTCTACCCCTCAGTTACTCACTTACATCACCAACTGGACCTATTTACTTTGTCCACCTACTCACTCAGTCAACCATCCGTGCACACATTCACATGTTCACAACCATTCATCATTCACTAACGTAAGGCAGCTAGCTCTGTAAAAGATAAGGTCTTGTCTTCTCTCTGATGCTACGGAACTGCGGTGAAGCTCATCAATGGATCTTACATTCTGCCTTTCTAGAGAAGCAACAAATGTGGGACAATGTCAGGGTGGACATATGTTCAAGTAGAGCGCCCACCAATGATGATTGCTACTCTGTAGACGATTGGGTCTTTAGATCACTAACATTGGGACAGTCCAAGTCGAAATAGCTGAGGGCTGGGTGGAAAAGTGTCACAGTCCTGTAAAAGCCTTTTCACCAACTTCTCAGCTTCAGATAAAAGCCTTTTATTTATATGCACAAACACTTATAATGTTAGGGCTGAAGTCTGTCCACGTTCATCATCTTGTGGAAATTCTCGTTGACACAGAGACTGCCATCTTGTCTTTTGGTTGCAGTGTTAAGGGTGAAGTTTCAACAAGCTGACTAGCTTAATGGACATGATTTGGATTAGCTTAATGGAGGTAACTAGCAAGACTAGTTGTGGGCGGCACGGTGGCGCAGTGGTTAGCACTGCTGCCTCACAGTGCCTGAGACCCGGGTTCAATTCCCAACTCAGGCGACTGACTGTGTGGAGTTTGCACGTTCTCCCCGTGTCTACGTGGGTTTCCTCCGGGTGCTCCGGTTTCCTCCCACAGTCCAAAGATGTGCGGGTCAGGTGAATTGGCCATGCTAAATTGCCCATAGTGTTAGGTAAGGGGTAAATGTAGGGGTATGGGTGGGTTGCGCTTCGGCGGGTCGGTGTGGACTTGTTGGGCCGAAGGGCCTGTTTCCACACTGTAAGTAATCTAATCTAATCTAAGACGGTTTCCAGCAGACCTCACCAGCCCTAACCAGACCTCGCCAGACCTAACTAGACCTCACCAGCCCTAACCAGACCTCACCAGCCCTAACTAGATCTCACCAGCCCTAACCAGACCTCACCAGTCCTGGCAGGGAGAGCTCAGTTAAAAAAAAAGGAAGATCTTAAACAAGAATTGACCTGAGGTGGAATTAACATCGAAGATGGATTGAGGGCTGTATCACATAGTCCAGAAAAGCAAAAGGCCCCTTGGCCCATTGTGCTTGCATTGGTCTTCAAACATCCAATGATTCTGATCCTATTTACCAGCATTTGGCCCATAGCCGGAGTGGTTCAAATATTCATCTAAACAGCTCCTAGGTCTCTCGGTTCTCAAGGTTCCTACTATTTCAAGCAGTGAGTTCCAGATACCCACAACCTTCTAGATGAAGAAAAAGCTTTCTGAAATGGTCTCTAAACCTCTTTTTCCTTCCCTTAAAACTGTGTCTCTTGATTAATGACCCCTCTACTAAAGGGAAACATTTCTTCCGGTATATGCCCCGCAGAATGTTGTCCACCTCAATCGGACCATTCCACGTTCAGCTTTCTGTGCTGGAAGGAAAATTGCCCCAACCTGAATTGCTGCAACCCAGGCAACATCCTGGTGAATTTCTTCTGCACTCTCTCCAGTGCAACCAGATCAGTCCTGAAGTACAGCAACCAGATCTGCACACAGTACTCCAGATGTGGCCCCACCACTCCATTATAACATGTATTCAATGCCTTGTATGATAAAGGCAAGTATCCAACATGCCTCCTTACTACCATACCCACTTCTCCTTCTTGCACCTATGGACATACACACCAAGGTCACAGTGATCCCCTGTACTTCCTGGGGTTCTACAATTCAATGTGTCTTTCCTTACTTAGTTAGTCCTCCAAGAATGTATTACTTCATGCATTTCAAGATTAAATTCCATTTACTTGTCCAGCTCATCTGAGCAACCCATCAATATTGTCCTATAGTCTAGGCTTTCCTCCTCATGACTTATCACACCACCGATTCTCATGCCATCTTCATCTACTGATCATAACTCCTACATTCATGTCCAGATTATTAATGTACCAAACCAGGAGCTGGGGACTGCAGCACAGAATCCTATTGTATGCCACAGGACACAGACTCCCAGTCAGAAACACATTCTTCAACCATCAAACTTGACTCGATACAATTGTGCCAATTTTGGATCCAATTTGTCAAATTTCCTAGGATCCCAGAGGGTCTTAGCTTTTGATCCAGTCTGCTGTGGGAGAATAAGCCTGACTGAAGTCTATGCAAAGTACATGAAGTGTTCTCCTCTCATCGAAACACCGAGTCACCTCTTCAGAAAATTTGATCAAATTTGTTAGATAAGACCTTTGCTTTCTAAAGCCATGCTCGTTATTCTCGATTAATGCCTGCTCCACCAAGTGAAGATGAATTCTCTCCCTCACAATTGTTTCCAATCGTCTTCCTATCACAGATGTTAGACTCATTGGCCTGTAATTCCCTGGTTTGGCCCTACTACCCTCCTTGAATAATGGTGCCACATTTGCTGTCTTCCAGTCCTATGGCCGGAGAGGGTTTGAAAATGGATGTCAGAGTCCCTGCAACCTCTTCCCTTATCCTGCTTCAAGTCTGCGAAAATCATGAATGACTCCTTCCTTTCAATGTTAACTAGTTAACTTTATCATAGTTCCAATCCCTGATTTCTATAATGGCATCATCCCTCTCTGCAGTGAGTACAACTATAAAGTGACCACCTGCACTTTTGTTTTGCAGCAGAGAGCGGTGGGAGCTGGGCGGAAGTGAAGTCGGAGTGCAGAGCCGGTCGGGAAGGTAAGTGATTGTTATTTGAGTGGGTGCGTTCTAGACCCCAGGTCCTACAAAGTAGGGCCTCCTCCCAGCCTCCTCCTCTAACCTAACTTTAAAGTCCACAGACTTGCCCCAAAAAGAGAGTCCAGGGAAGTTCCTGTTGAGAGAGGAAAGAGTCTTTTGCTCAGGAGTCTTCGACAAGGAGGTTGAGTGAAGTGATTACGCCACAGTTGAAGAGGGTGAAGACATGACTGCCAAGCTGGTTCAGTGTGCTACGTGCTTGATGTGGGAGGTCAACGACTCTGGTGTGTCTGGCTCGTATATCTGTGGAAAATGTGTACACTTTCAGCTACTCACAGAGCATATTGCAGCGCTGATGAAAGAACTCGAGGACCTTAGGCTCATCCGAGAGAACGAGATCTTTCTGGACAGGACCTTCAGCGAGGTTATTACACCGAGCATAGCAGAAGAGAGCAGAAGAGAGCAGACAATGAGGAAGGCAGAGAGGAGACAGATGCAAGAGACCCCGGGGGAAGGACCTGTCAGGAACAAGTTGAATCTTTTGGAAACAGTAGGGACAGATGACACTGCCAGTCCGCAAGGCGGCCAGGTCTGTCAATCAAAATTTGGCGCAGAGGCAGAGCGGAAGAGTCGGACATCGGGGTTTTTGTGGCAGCAGACGGAATTTAAGGATGGTGTGTTGCCTTCCTGGTGCCAAGGTGAAAGACATCGCGGACAGAGTGCAGGAAATCCTCGAGGACGAAGGTGAAGAGCCAGAGGTGGTGGTACATGCCGGCACAAATGATGTCGGGAAGAAGAGGAGGAACATACTACAGCGGGACTTCGGAGAACTAGGAAGAAGGCTGAAAAGCAGGACGTTCAAGGTGGTTATCTCTGGGTTTGCTTCCAGTTCTTCGGGCTGGTGAGGCCAGAAACAGGGAGATAATGGACTTGAACGTGTGGCTGGGGAACTGGTGCAGGAAGCAAGGATTTAAATTCTTGGATCACTGGGGTATGTTTTGTGGTAAGCATAAATTCTACAAGAGAGACGGATTGCACCTTAATAGGTTGGGGACCAGAATTCTGGCAGGCAGGTTTGCTACTGCAACACAGCTACGTTTAAACTAAATAGCGTGGGGGGGAGGGGACAAACTGGACGTTTAAGGAGGAAATTGAAGGGAAAGTTAGAACAAGGGAAGTCAACAAAGACAATTGCATCAATGAGGCAGAAAGGGATCATGCTGTAAGGTTGATGGGAAGGGTGAGGGCAGTAACAAATTAAGAATACTATACATGAACGCACGAAGTTTTCGAAATAAGACGGATGAGCTTGAGGCTCTTTTGGAAATTGGCAGATACGATATTGTGGGGATAACTGAGACGTGGCTTCAAGTGGACAGGGCCTGGGAAATGAATATTCAAGGCTACACGTGCGATCGTAAAGACAGACTGACGGGCAAAGGGGGTGGGGTGGCCCTGTTGGTAAGGGATGATATTCAGTCCCTTGCGCAGGGGGGACCTAGAATCAGGGGATGTAGAGTCAGTGTGGATAAAGCTGAGAAATTCTAAGGGTAGAAAGACCCTCTTGGGAATTATCTACAGGCCCCCAAACAGTAGTCTGGATGTAGTGTATAAGTTGAATAAGGAGCTGAAATTGGCCTGTCGCAAAGATGTTACTACAGTTGTTATGGGGGATTTCAACATGCAGGCAGACTGGGAGAATCAGGATGGTATTGGACCTCAAGAAAGAGACTTTGTGGAGTGCCTCCGAGATGGATTCTTAGAGCAGCTGGTGCTGGAGCCGACCAGGGAGAAGGCAATTCTGGATCTGGTATTGTGCAACAAACCAGAATTGATCAGGGACCTCGAAGTGAAGGAGCCATTGGGAAGTAGTGACCATAATACAATAAGCTTCAATCTGCAATTTGAGAGGGAGAGGGTACAATCGGAAGTGACAATATTTCTGTTGAATAAAGGGAACTATGGAGAGAGGAGCTGGCCAAAGTTCAATGGTGCAATACCTTAGCAGGGATGACAGTGGAGGAACAATGGCAGATATTTCTGTGTGTAATGCAGAAGTTGCAGGATCAGTTCATTCCAAAAAGGAAGAAAGATCCTAGGAGGAGGTATGGGCGGCCGTGGCTGACAAGGGAAGTTAAGAAACATATAAAGTTAAAAGAGAAAAAGTATAACATAGCAAAGATGAGTGGGAAAACGGAGGACTGGGAAGCTTTTAAAGAACAACAAAGGATTACTAAGAAGGAAATACGCAAAGGCAAAATGAGGTTCGATGGTAAACTGGCCAAAAATATAAAGGAGGATAGTAAAAGCTTTTTTAGGTATGTGAAAGGGAAAAAATGGTTAAGACTAAAATTGGGCCCTTGAAGACAGAAACAGGGGAATATATTACCGGGAACAAAGAAATGGCAGAAGAGTTGACTTGTTACTTCAGATCTGTGTTCACTAGGGAAGGCACACGCAATCTCCCTGAGGTAACAGTGGCTGAAGGATCTGAATGGAAGGGAATTTATATTTGCCAGGAATTGGTGTTGGAGAGACTGTTAGGTCTGAAGGTTGATAAGTCCCCGGGGCCTGATGGTCTACATCCCAGGGGACTGAAGGAGGTGGCTCGGGAAATCGTGGATGCGTTGGTGATTATTTTCCAGAGTTCAATAGATTTGGGATCAGTTCCTGTGGATTGGAGGGTGGCTAATGTTGTACCACTTTTTAAGAAAGGTGGGAGAGAGAAAGCAGGAAATTATAGACCAGTTAGTCTGACCTCAGTGGTAGGAAAGATGTTGGAGTCGATTATAAAGGATGAGATTACAATACATCTGGATAGTAGTAACAGGATAGGTCAGAGTCAGCATGGATTTATGAAGGGGAAATCATGCTTGACTAATCTTCTGGAATATTTTGAGGATGTAACTCTGAAGATGGACAAGGGAGATCCAGTGGATGTAGTGTGCCTGGACTTTCAGAAAGCTTTTGATAAAGTCCCACATAGGAGGTTAATGAGCAAAATTAGGACATATGGTATTGGGGGCAAAGTACTAACTTGGATTGAAAGTTGGTTGGCTGATAGGAAACAAAGAGTAGTGATAAACGGCTCCATTTCGGAATGGCAGGCAGTGACCAGTGGGGTACCGCAGGGATCCATGCTGGGACCGCAGCTGTTTACAATATATATTAATGATATAGATGAAGGTATTAATAGTAACATTAGCAAATTTTCTGATGATACAAAGCTGGGTGGCAGGGTGAAATGTGAGGAGGATGTTAGGAGATTACAGGGTGACCTGGACAGGTTAGGTGAGTGGTCAGATGCATGGCAGATGCAGTTTAATGTGGATAAATGTATGGTTATCCACTTTGGTGGCAAGAACAGGAAGGCAGGTTACTACCTCAATGGAGTCAATTTAGATAAAGGGGCAGTGCAGAGAGATGTGGGTGTTCTTGTACACCAGTCAATGAAGGTAAGCATGCAGGTACAGCAGGTAGTGAAGAAGGCTAATAGCATGCTGGCCTTCATAACAAGAGGGATTGAGTATAGAAGCATAGAGGTTCTTCTGCAGCTGTACAAGGCCCTGGTGAGACCACACCTGGAATATTGTGTGCAGTTCTGGTCTCCAAATTTGAGGAAAGACATTCTGGCTATTGAGGGAGTGCAGTGTAGGTTCACGAGGTCAATTCCTGGAATGGCGGGACTATCTTATGTTGAAAGACTGGAGCGACTGGGCTTGTATACCCTTGAGTTTAGAAGACTGAGAGGGGATCTGATTGAGACATATAAGATTATTAAAGGATTGGACACCCTGGAGGCAGGAAACATGTTTCTGCTGATGGGTTAGTGCCGAACCAGAGGACACAGCTTAAAAATACGGGCTAGGCCATTTAGGACAAAGATGAGGAGAGACTTCTTCACCCAGAGAGTGGTGGCTGTGTGGAATGCTCTGCCCCAGAGGGCAGTGGAGGCCCAGTCTCTGGATTCATTTAAGAAAGAGTTGGATGGAGCTCTCAAAGATAGTGGAATCAAGGGTTATGGAGATAAGGCAGGAACAGGATACTGATTAAGGATGATCAGCCATGATCATATTGAATGGTGGTGCAGGCTCGAAGGGCAGAATGGCCTACTCCTGCACCTATTGTCTATTGCACTTGTGATACTCTTCTGGGCATCTGCTGTTTTGGACCTTTGGTATCTACCATCAGTTTTCTTTCTTTTTTCTTGTCCAATTTTACATGTCCCTTAACATCCAGAGTTCTTTGGATTTGTTGGTTTGACCCTTCATTTTTACAGGACATGTTGCCCCTACGCTGTCACTATTTTCCTTTTGAATGTCGCCCACCATTCTGATATAGACTTGCAAATAGTTGCTTCTGGTCCACTTTGGGGAGATCCTGGCCTATCTTATTAAAGCCAGACTTGCCCTGTTTGTAACCCTCATTTCTGAGGGAAAGGCAGGGTGGGTGATGAAAGGAGAAGGACATCAAAAGTTTTAGGAGTAAAATTAAACTCGAAGGAAGAGGATTGTGGATGAAAGAGGGGCTTTTGCCCAAAACATTGATTTTCCTGCCCCTCAGATGCTGTCTGACCTGCTATGCTTTTCGAGCACCACTCTAATCTGGACTCTGGTTTCCAGCATCTGCAATCCTTGTTTTTACCTTGTGGGTGAAAGAGTCAGTGTTCAAAGTTCACCACCCTGATCTTGCACCAAGTCATTTTCCAAATGAGGGTTTCGAACAATGTGTAATATAAAAGGGAGGGGTCCCTGATTTGTTGGCATATTTTTAGGTATAACCAACCATCAACCTAAACAAAAGACCAAAATAGCAAGTGCCAAAAGCTATTCTTTGAGCAATGCCTTGGGCCTTTGCACTGAAGTTCGATAATCACTCTGCAATGAAGGCAACTGCAGCCAGACACTGCAAACAACTATCTCCCAACCATTTCCAGTCATTCATTTAACTTTTCACAAGAAGGGCAGATAAAATTCACCAATACTGCTAATGGTGGAGGTTTGAGGTAGAAAGGAGTTGAGGTCAGTGAGGAATCATTTGTGCAGGACAATACACAGGTCTTGGAGAGGTGCTGACAGGCAGACAAATCTGTTCTGCAGCCTGAACTTTGTATTGCGTAAGAGTATTGGGGGGCAAATACATTGCACCATTTGGTACGTGAGTGTAAGGCAGACAGGCCAAAGAGGAGCAATAGCATTTGATAATTAAAGACCTTATAGGAATATTTGTGGACACACCAGTGTAATCACCAGTTTGGATGTAAGAGTCATATTGCCATTAAAGCAATGTTTGTTAATTATAGTGATATGTTTTGCTCCTTTGCTTGTCAGACATGTTTCTTTGTTCCCTTTGCAATAATAAATTCCTGTTCAGCTCAATTGCCAGATCTTCAGAACAGAGAATATAAATGGGGGCCCCCACAAACTTGAATTATGGCCAAAAGAGGACGAATGACCTGTATTTTTCTAGTCATAATAAACATTTACAACATTTTACCCAAGTTTCAATATGCCCAATCATATGCTTTCCCTATATTACATGTAGATTGAAAAGATCCATCAACCAGATTTAATAAATACAAAATTATCAAGGGATTTGGTTAGGAAATCGCAGTCAGCTAATTGGTGATAAAACTAGCCAAAAGTGAATTTGCAAAGGTGCAGCTAATGGTGTCAGTATTGCTGGCTGGTGTAGCAATTTTGGGCAACACAGAAGCGGGGAGCAACCAGTGGAACCTGGGAAAAACAGCTAAAATGGACAGAGCAGCCACCTTTTTCTGAAAGCTTGACATGATTTCCCAGCAGGCTCAGCTTGCTGCTATCTCTGTGCCTGTACAAAAGAGAGCCCAGCTCCCAAGGTGTTCTGGCAGGAATCGGCCAGACACCTAAGTGTATTGGAGGGGGGAAGTGGCCACTATGCAGGCCTGATAAGCCAACAAAGCCTGGAGTCACAATGTCTGGGCTAGGCTCAGGAGAACAGAAGAGAGCCATTAGCACCTCCGTGTTAGCAAACGGAGAGATTATGAAACAATTCACCTGCACGGTAGGGAGGTGGAAAACACATCGGACATGGCCAGTGCCCTGGGGGCATTTCCAGACTATAACTGCAGAGGTACCTGGGCTCTCTCGGGGGGCAATCCTGACTGCTGGGACAGATCTCTCTCTCCCTCTCTCTTCGCTGGCTGCTGGGACAAGTCTGCTGTTCACCCTCGCACTCAATTTCAAGCCTGGCTGTAAGTTTCTTACCCAGAAGCGTGGCGTTTTCCGAGAACCATATCAGTGGTTGAGGCTTTGTGGGAAAGGGGGTTCTCCACTGTCATAGTTATAAGCATTGCTAACTTGTGTAAAGTAAGGCCTTACGTTGTGTGCGTTAGCATCTTGTTCCCATAGTCATAGTAAACTGTATAGTGTCTAATGTTTGTCTTTCTTACGGGTTCTGGTGGGTGTTGATAATAAAATGGTGTTGGACTGTCGCTCTGCGTCTTGTTTGCTCCATTGCACCCGCACCACGGACCTCTGGTAAAGTCACGGTGTTTCAAAAGGCCTTGTCATAATTCCGGAGTCGAGAATCTAGGGTTTTTCCTGGGACACCTCGAAGCCGTCCACTCAGGATTGGGTCTGGTCAGGCATAAACAGCCCAGTCCTTTTCTCTCTTCCGGGGAAACTGCCCGAGTGGGTAGACAACGGGGTGGCCATTAAACCACTGACGGAAGGGAGAATCGCCTGAGTATTGGTGGCAGTGGGTTACCTGGGTGATATAAGGGTCAGACTTGCTGTGCAGCCTGCAGCAGTTTTGACTCAGCGCTCGCCCCAGAGGGAATCCCATAGTGTGGGATTTCCCCGGTTCCTAGAACCAGCTGGTGCGAGACACGCGCAGGTGGCCACCCTGTCAGATACCGACTCAGCGCGGAGTAAAGCAGGAACAGGACCCACTACACTGGGTCAGCCCTAATTACCCTCTGTAGTGATTGGAACCAGATGATCTTGTCCACTATGAGGTCCTGGATGTAGGTTTGCTCGCTGAGCTAGAAGATGAAGTTTCATCTGGAGGCTCACTGATGATGTTACCGAGTATGGTGACAAAACATCTGAAAATGAACCTTCCAGCTCAGCGAGCAAACCTACATCCAGGACCTCAACCTGAGCTACAAATCTTCACAAAACTCACTATGAAGTCCTTGGTTGGAGTTGTTAACCTGGGCCAATCAGGAAAGCCCTGATCTGACTATCATCAATCAGACACAAAGGCAAAAAGTATAAGTCTTTGGACTTGCGACCCGAGAAGATCTGTGCCATGCATCATCAACTAAACAAATATAAGGGGAGCTTAATGACCAAGAAACAGCAAAAGAAAGAGAATTGATACCCCGTGGGCAAATTTGCTGTAAAAGCATCAATGTTCTGTCTCAGAAAACATTACATTTAAGATATGAAAAAAAATAACCAGGAGATTAGGATCTCCTCAGTTCAGGAGACTGACTCTGAGCTGACTGGCCACAGTCAGTGTACTGTGCACAGATAGATAAAGGGGGACTTGGTGATGGGACACCAGCCTCTGTGCAGTTGTTTCATCCTTAAACTGAGTGACTTGCTGGGCCATATCAGAAAGCAGTTTACAGTCAGTCACAGGAAGGCCAGACCAGATAAGGATGACACATTTCCTTCCCTAAAAGTCATTACTCAATCTGATGGGTTTATAATAATGGTTGCCATTACATAAGGGTTTGGGGCACTGTGGTAGTTTTCCTTTCCCTAGGCTACAAGTTCCTGCTTTAAGTCTCATCTGCTCCAGAAGTGTGTCAGAACACGTATGAACAGGCTGCTTAAAAAAAAGAGCTACATTTTCTCCCAGTGGGAATTTGATTCAGGACAGGGAAAGGATTAGGAAGGGAATAGTGTACCCTTGTAAACAAAAACTTGTATAGAGCCAGAGATATGAGGGCACTGTGCTCCTGATGCAGTGCAAGATACAGCAGGGAAAACTGCTTCCTAAGTGGGACAACAGCATTCTAAAACACCATGAAGGAGTGGGTTCAGTAGCTTGGTGAACAATCTGACCGAGTGAGGCGTGGTGGAGAAGGAGAGTAGTGGCCCTTTCAATCTGTTTTGACCTTTTCAAGCTGAAGTGGAAAACAGGAAAACATAGTTGATTCATGGTTATTTCTTCCACGTTTCTTTTAAGTTGTCAATAGGATTAATTCGGAGCAGTTTATCACAGCTTAAGAATACAATTAAGCCATTGAGGTTTAAAACATGTGATATCAAAATTAATTAACCAATTAGCAGAGAAACATCTGGCCAGGCGATGTGTTGCAGTTGTGTTATGTGAGAGCTGGTGAATGCCAGTGTGGTCCAGGGTATGGTCTTGACCACAGATGTGAGATAGTGAAGGGATGAATAATAAAAAAGGATGACAGAAAGGCACAGAAAATAAAAAGTGCAGCAAAAATTATAACCACAGAGAGTACAAGAGGTATAAGTCAAAGTTCAGGCCCTTCATTGAATGCAGGCAATATTTGTAACAAGATAGATGAGTTGACAATACAAATGGAGATGAATGATGACAAATGTTATGATGGTAGTTATTATGGAGCTGTGAAAGCAGGGTTACCATGACTCTAAACTCAACACTCAAATATATTTGATGTATCAGAAGGTTTTCAGATTTGCTAATAGCATTGACCATTGCTGACCTCTCTCCAGACAAACAAGCATTCATCAAAACAATGACATTCCTGAGAAGGCAAATAGTTACAACTGAAGAAACTTGATTTATTTTAAATTATTTACTCCAAAGATAAAATTGTATATACTATTGATATCATCCCTGTTGCCATTAACTTCAGTGTTAATGCTGTTCTTTTTAATCTCTTTTTAGGTTGTTCTTTACAACCTTTTTACTTTTTATTAACCTGCTATTGGATGAGTCCAGATTGTTTGGGTGAGAATATTTAACTTCCAAACTATTGATCCTGAATTGCAAAAGCCAGCTTAATTCTTGGATTGAGACCATTTTTAAAAATTATCAAACGCACTGGTTTATGGTGCCTCAGTGATTAACACTGCTCCCTCACAGCGCCAGGGACCCAGGTTTAATTCCAGCCTCAAGTGACTGTCTGTGTGGAGTTTGCACGTTCTCCCCATGTATGTGCGGGTTTCCTCCGGGTGCTCCAGTTTCCTCCCATAGTCCAAAGATGTACAAGTCAGGTAAATTAGCCATGCTAAATTGCCCGTAGTGTTAAATGCATTAGTCAGACGAATTGGGTTTGGGTGGGTTCCTGTTCGAAGGGTCGGTGTGGACTTGCTGGGCCGAAGGGCCTGTTTCCACACTATAGGTAATCTAATCTAACAATGGTCTTCCTGCTGTAGGAAAGATGTTGCTAAAAGTCATAGGGCGCAGAAAAGCTTTACAAGGATTCTGATCGTAGCCCACTCAGAGTCCATTCTGTTGTGCTTCCTACAAAGTTGTCTTTAACACACAGCAGCGTGGGATAAATAGGAAGTGGCAATCGGCAGGAACTTTCTTTGACATGTTTGACCTTACGCATGAGACTTCATGGAGTTTGGCTTTTCTGAAGGACACTAACAGTGTCATATCGAGGTTGCTCATTTCTGCTTGAAATATTTTAGAGGTGGAATTGGAATCTTGGGCTGGATTTTCATCAATATACCATACTAAGTGAAGAATTTGATAAACTTCTCTATCACTACTTCAGCAGTAATTGTTCTCAAGGAGTGTGATTAGAATAGGGGTTAACTCAGGCCTAATAACTGCAGCCCAAGGTTTTAGGAGGGGTCTCACTCTGCTCGGGTTGGAACAGGAATATTGCATTCAGGTCAGGGAAAGGGCATAGGGGACTGAGGTCGGGTTAGGATGAAGAGCACTGTGCTCGCGTAGGGTGTTGGTCAAATGAGCCTAAGTCTTGGCCTGGTCTGTGATACCTCTCCCTGACCGATGTTTAGATTAGATTCCCTGAAAGAGTAACCCACCCAGGCCCATTCCCACTCCCCTACCCTATATTTACCCCTGTTTAATGCACCTAACACTATGGGCAGTTTAGCACCTGGCACACACATCTTTCCAACTGTGGGAGGAAACCAGAGCACCTGGAGGAAACCCACTCAGACACAGGGAGAATGTGCAAACTCCACACAGACAGTTGCCCGAGGTGGGAATCGAACCCAGGTCGCTGGCGCTGTGAGACAGTGGTGCTAACCATTGAGCCACCGTGCTAACCTCATGCTCAATGAATATGTCTGCGAATTGAATAGCCTTACTGATAATAACAAGAAGATACTGGTGTCCTTCTTTTGTTTGCAACATGGGGTCCACACAATCTGCTGACAGACTATTTAAATGGTTCCTCAAATACTATTCTGGGAATTAAAGCTTCTGTTTTAGTCAGATGTTGTTTTCTGACCAGCCTGGCCTTTACTGAGCAAAACAGTTTGAGTGACTCGAAATATGACATGGGTTCACTTATCTTTTTATTCTACTGAGGACTCACTGTAACTCTCAAATTTCTTTTTATTTTTCAGCACACACATCGGTGTTCATGTTTATTGTCATTGCCTCAGTCAGAACTACAGCTTCAGTCAGTTGTTAGTCAGGATTCCTTTCTCTGTAAAGACCTTGTGTACCACAATAAGTCCCCCGCCTTCCAACAACCTACAAATAAGTGTCCCATCACTTCACACTGGAAATACTTTGCCTTCATAATCACTGTGGCAGGCAACAACAGTTAATTCATCCTTTTGCAGTCATGCATCTCGTCATGCTTCTGGATTGTGCTGTGTGCTAACTGCCTCAACCACATCCACTGACGTCACCTTTGTCAGGAGTGATGCTATTCCTGAGGAGTTGGATGTCTCTGTGCTCATGCACATCCTCTGCACCAGCAACTCAAGGGAATGGTCAGAATGTTTGTGCAATACCTTCTGCTCTGCCATCTCTAGAGGGAGGGGGGAGGGGCAGAAATTTAAATCATCCAATGGTCCTCTGTTCCAGGAGGTGTCCAGATGTGGCTCCCAAATTTTGGTGGTTTTGCCTGTGCATACACTTGGAATGAGCTTTAAATAAGGTAATTGCATGAGAAAAACTGCCCCACCCTGAGGTGAAGTCATTTCTGTTTTTCGGACATGCCAAGTCATCTAGTCAAGGAAGAGAACATTCCATCCCAGGTGGGATAATGGTTTCTGCTGCTGTTATGAAAGCCACAGGAACACTGTTTCTGCTCCTCACCCAAGAATATCAAAACAACCTTTATCTTTTTGACTCCTCTTTGACTGGAATACAATCTGAAACAGTGGAGTGAACACAAGGCAAGCTTTCCTTTATTAACTTCCACAATTACAATTGGAACCCTTTGCATATCATAGTTTAGTGATGACATAACTTTAAGAGGAAGTATAACAAGCTATGGTGGTGAAATTAAGAGGACTTCTTAAGGAGGCTAGTCAGTTCTTAACATTGCAAAATGTTCGATGAACCATAGTATTTGCCCTAATTATAATATCATGCTACACCAAGCTTCAACTTGTGGCTAAATTATCTCGTAATCACAAGATTGGTTGGATAGCACTTAAGCAATTTTCACAAGGTCTTAAAGGTCATTAAATATCTATCAGTTTTCAAACATCTTTATGATACTTTATACTTATTATTGAAGGTTTCATGGCTTGATTTGTAAATTGACCAGAAGTGTCATCATGTAGGAGTGTAAAATGGTAAACAATTTAAAAATACTATTCCTGAATTGTGTCTGGATATTAATGGTTTTGTTGTCAATGGGTTTAGACACAAACAATTGTGCCAGATTTTCAACTTCTCTCAACTTTCCCATCAGTTCTGTTTTGCCCATAATTTCCTGACAAGATCTTTCAATATTTTGGGAATACCTTCCATAACAAAACAGGGATTGTACATACATTCCACAGGTAGTATGTTTAAAGAAATAATAATTGGACTATAGCAGAATTCAGACTTGAAAATAATAAATAATGAAACCGACAAAGGTGTCGGACTACAACATTTTTAAACAAAACTTTTGATATGAAGGTACATAATTTCTTTTTCTTTTTTCTCATTCCTCATTTGACTGCAATAGGCTTTTGAATTTAAAAGTAAGGGGTTAGTTGGAAATCTTATGGATTGTACTTGTCAGGCATAAGGCAAACAGATATTCTTGAATTAAATACAATAAAAAGTTCATTTTATTCAAATAAACTGATTGAGGTAAACAAAATTCACATTTTAAAATATGCAAACATATCCTATTGCCCACTAGCGAACACAAACACACACTGAAACACCAGATAAGCAGGAAAATTAACTTTACAGTGTAATGGAGGGTAAACATGGCCAACTGAAAATTTCAGTTTGAAAATTAAGGAAATGTAATAAAAATTCACTGATTGCATCTAGATGTTTCAATACTCAACAAGACAGCTACTTTCCTCCCATCGCTGATATTGTCCTTTACCTCCTAGAATATTTGGTGTGGAAATGAGAATGCCTTTTACTAGATTTTAATTTAATTGCTGCAGGCATGTACCCATTGTTCAAATCAAAGTGGAGTGTTGACTTAAACAAATGATATGAAGAGGTGGGGAGTATTCCTTACTCTGGGCAATGTGTTTTCTTTGCCCAATACTAAATTCAATTTTTATACTAAAGATGTATCAAATGACCATGCCCCATGTTGGTTGCTTATAGAATACATAGAGACTACTCATGCCCTAACTCACTTCCCTTTAGCCATTTTGTGATAAAAACAATGACTGCAGATGCTGGAAACCAGATTCTGGATCAGTGGTGCTGGAAGAGCACAGCAGTTCAGGCAGCATCCAACGAGCAGCGAAATCGACGTTTCGGGCAAAAGCCCTTCATCAGGAATAAAGCTGGAAGCATGGAGAGATAAGCTAGAGGAAGGTTGGGGTGGGGAGAGAGTAGCATAGAGAGTCAAGGTCATTGAATTTTAATCTCCCAGCCATTCACTCCTAAATGCTTCATTCTCCGAAACAGAGTTTGGACTGGAGATGCCTGTGACCTGTGGTGGGCCACTGCTTTTCCCACTTCTATACATGATTTGGATCTGAATATAGAAGATATAATAGTAAGTTTGTAGATGACACCAAAATAAGAATGCCAGATAGAAGCAAAACTCAGAGTGTCATATGAATATGCTCTATTCATTGGAATAGATATATGAATAGAAAAGGCTTAGAGGCAATTGGAACTAGTTTAGTTTGGGAATTTGGTCAGCATGAAGGAGTTGGATCATAGAGACTATGACTCTCTGCTCAACTCTATTTTGATAAAAGGAAAACTAGAGGGGAATGTGTCGTTGGTTATGTGAGAGTAGAAAACCAAATCCAGATGATTCCTAATTTGATATTCCTCAAATTAAATGGAACAATGAGAAAGTTCTCAAGAATTGGGATAAATTATTGAGTTGCCTTCCAGAGGAAGATCAAAATAACCTAAAAGACTTTTTTAAAATCACACAGAGAGATATGTGGGAATACACCGGAATGTACAAAACTAATCACACTGATGTGGAAAGAGGAAATGTTATTCCAGTTCAGCAACATCCTTATCACCTCAACCTGCTAAAATTAGCCAACCTCCCAAAAAAAGATTGGAAGTGTGCTCACAGACAAATATAATCAAGGTGAGTTACAGCAAATGACGCTTACCACAGTGATGGCACCAAAACCAGACGGTACCAATGATTACGTGGCAACTATCACTGCGTCAATGCAGTTATGAAATCCAATTTGTGTCCTATTCCACATTTGGAAGATTGAATTGAGAAAATGGGAACAAACAAGTTATATTTCTAAGCTGGACTTAGAGAATTCTGGCCAATATCTTCAAGAATGAAGGTAACTTTGGCTTTTGTGATCCCCAAATGGATTTACCAGTTTAAAGTTATACCATTTGGTAATGAAGAACACACCAGCCACATTTCAAGGGTTAACCTATAAGGTAATTTTGGGATTACCCAATCGTGTGTTGTACGGAGAGTCATAAAGTCATAGAGATGTACAGCACAGAAACAGACCCTTCGGTCCAACCCAGACCAGATATCCCAACCCAATCTAGTCCCACCTGCCAGCACCCGGCCCATATCCCTCCAAACCCTTCCTATTCATATACCCATCGAAATGCCTCTTAAATGTTGCCATTGTACCAGCCTCCATCACTTCCTCTGGCAGCTTATTCCATACACGTACCACCCTCTGTGTGAAAAGGTTGCCCCTTAAGTCTCTTTTATATCTTTCCCCTCTCACCCTAAACCTATGCCCTCTCGTTCTGGACTCTCTGACCCCAGGGCTATTTGGCTATTCACCATATCCATGCCCCTCATAATTTTGTAAACCTCTATAAGGTCACCCCTCAGCCTCCAACGCTCCCGGGAAAACAGCCCCAGCCTGTTCAGCCTCTCCATGTAGCTCAAATCCTCCAACCCTGGCAACATCCTTGTAAATCTTTTCTGAACCTTTTCAAGTTTAACAACATCTTTCCGATAGGAAGGGGACCAGAATTGCACGCAATATTCCAACAGTGGCCTAACCAATCTCCTGTACATGACCTCCCAACTCCTGTACTCGGTACTCTGACCAATAAAGCAAAGCATACCAAATGCTTTCTTCACTATCCTATCTACCTGCGACTCCACTTTCAAGGAGCTATGAACCTGCACTCCAAGGTCTCTTTGTTCAACAACACTCCCTAGGACCTTACCATTAAATGTATAAGTCCTGCTAAGATTTGCTTTCCCAAAATGCAGCGCCTCGCATTTATCTAAATTAAACTCCATCTGCCACTTCTCAGCCCATTGGCCCATCTGGTCAAGATCCTGTTGTAATCTGAGGTAACCCTCTTCACTGTCCACCACACCTCCAATTTTGGTGTCATCTGCAAACTTACTAACTGTACCTCTTAAGCTCGCATCCAAATCATAGAGGATCTGATGATTTTTAGTCACACGCAGAAGGAACATTTGGAGCATCTCATGGGTTTCTCAATCACCCTCAGGAAGCAGGCTTCATGATAAATGAAGAATGAGTTTGCAAAAGACCAGATCACTTACCTAAGCCATATCATTGGACATGGATGGATATGCCAGGGGATATGAAAACAAAGGTTATTGGGGAGATTTCCAAAGCAACAATGAAGATGAAAGTACTATGATCCTGGGACTGAATGTCTTTTATCTAAAATTCATACCAAATCTTAACCATGTGGTTACTCCACTGGCTACCCGTTGAAGAAATACAACAAAGTTAGTAGACAGGAATGTCAGAAGGTATTTGAGAGTTTGAAAGCTAGGTTGACCACTGTGTCAATGTTTGCCACGCCTAATTAAGCAAAGTGATTCAAGGTGGCTATCGATATGAATGATGAACAAAGAAGAAAGAAAACTTTCAGCTCAGGAACAGGCCCTTCGGCCCTCCAAGCCTGGGCTGATCTAAATCTACTGTCTAAACCTAACGCCCAAGTCCTAAGCATCTGTATTCCTCTGTTCCCCATCTACTCATGCATCTGTCCAGACGCATCTTAAATGAATCTACCGTGCCTGCCTCTACCACCTCTGCTGGCAACGTGTTCCAGACACCCACCACCCTCTGTGTGAAGTACTTGCCGCGTGTATCCTCCTTAAACTTTCCACCTCTCACCTTGAAAACGTGACCTCTTGTTATTGGATCCTTCACCCTGGGGAAAAAGCTTTTCTCTATCCATCCTGTCTATACCCTTCATGATCTTGAAGAGCTCAATCAGGTCCCCCCTCAATCTCCTTTTTTCTAATGAAAACAATCCTAACCTACTCAACCTCTCTTCATAGCTAGTACCTTCCATACCAGGCAACATCCTCAGAGAAGGTAAATCTTCTCTGCACCCTCTCCAAAGCGTCCACATGCTTTTGGTAATGTGGCGACCCCCCCCCCAGAACTGTACACAGTATTCAAAATGTGGCCAAACCAATGTCTTGTACAATTTTAACATGACCTGCCAGCTCTTATACTCAATACCCCATCCAATGAAGGCAACCATACCATATGCCTTATTGACCACTCTATCCACCTGTTCAGCAACCTTCAGGGTACAATGGACTTGAACTCCCAGATCTCCCTGCTCATTAACTTTTCCCAAGGTTCTTCCATTTGCTAGGAGAAAGCGAGGACTGCAGATGCTGGAGATCAGAGCTGAAAATGTGTTGCTGGAAAAGCGCAGCAGGTCAGGCAGCATCCAAGGAGCAGGAGAATCAACGTTTTGGGCATGAGCCCTTCTTCAGCCCTTCCTGAAGAAGGGCTCATGCCCGAAACGTCGATTCTCCTGCTCCTTGGATGCTGCCTGACCTGCTGCGCTTTTCCAGCAACACATTTTCAGCTCTTCCATTTGCTGTATAATTCACTCTAGAATTAGACTTCCCAAAATGCATCACCTCACATTTGTCTGGAGTGAACACAATCTGCCACTTCTCCACCCAGCTCTCCAGTCTCTCTATATTCTCCTGTATTCTTTGGCAGTCCCCTATGCTTTCTGCTACTCCACCAATCTTCGTGTCACCTGCAAACTTACTCATCAGACCAACAATGCCCTCTTCCAGATCATTTATGTATATCAGAAAGAACAGTGGCCCCAGCACTGACCCCTGTGTAACACCACTGGTCACCTTTCTCCATTTTGAGAAACTCCCTTCAACTACTACTCTCTGTCTCCTGTTGCTCAACCAGTTCTTTATCCATCTAGCTAGAACACCCTGCACACCATGTGATTTCACTTTCTCCATTAGTCTACAATGGGGACCCTTATCAAACGCCTTACTAAAGTCCATGTATATGACATCAACAGCCCTTCCTTCATCTATCAACTTGGTCACTTCCTCAAAGAACTCTATTAAGTTGGTAAGGCATGATCTCCCCTGCACAAACCCATGTTGCCTGTCATTGATAAGCTCATTCTTTTCCAAATATAAATAGATTTTATCCCTCAGCAACTTCTCCAGCCACTTTCCCACCACTGGTCTGTAGTTACCTGGAATATTCCTACTACTCTTCTTGTACAGGAGGACAACATGAGCAACCCTCCAGTCCTCTGGCACCTCACCTGTGTTTAAAGATGCCACAAAGATATCTGTCAGGGCCCCAGCTGTTTCCTCTCTCACCTCCCTCAGCAACCTGGGATAGATCCCATCCGGTCCTGGGGAGTTGTCCACCTGTGTGATGTGAGTGTTGGTGCTGTACTCTTAGAAGAATGCAACAAAAATAGAAAGAGACTTCCTGGATTTTTTTTTCAGAAAGATGACTATTTATCAAAAGAAATATTCCACCGTCAAGAAATAAACATTGAGTTTGGTATTGGTGTTGCAACATTCCAACAGTTAAGTTGTCGGTAATGTATCTGAGACTGAGATCTTAGACTGATCATATCCCCTTAACATGTTTGGAAAAACTTAAGAATAAAAATACGAGACTGCTTAGATGGAGTTTATTGTTATAGCCATTCAATTTAAAAATTGTAAACGTGGCAGGGTGAGAGAATGTGATTGCTAACGGATTGTCATGATTATGATGAAGGAGGATGATGGCATTCAGTGGCAGAAGAAATGAACTGAGATGGACTGTGGGATTGAATGGTTGCATGCTTAGGTTTAGTGTGAAGATTATAGGCATATTCCATTGATGGTTCTTTTATTTTAAAGTGGAAGTTATGATGGTAACATGTTTTTAAGAGCAGTTTATTCTGTGCTCCCACAACAAAGGCAAGACCTGACACTGCAGCCGACCGGAATGGAGGCGAGAGTATAATGAAATGATCCTCCCACAACTTGGCTGGCAGGGACCCATTGCTGGAGAATGTATGGCCCCATGAGCAGGGAATAGAGCAGGGAACAATGTAAAATACTGCAGCCACTGCCAAAGAATAGGACACATAGAAGCAGTGTGCTAGGAAAAGCTTGGGGCACCCCCAAACACCACCCAGAACACCACAGAATCGCAGGGATCCTGAGGTCAGCAGAGCTGACAACCAGCTGCCCCCATCGGTGAGAGTGAGGGAGAGGGGAGCATTTACATACCCACAGTAATAGGAGGGAGGAAATGTGAGATGCTAGTAGACACAAGAGCGGCCGTATGCATCATAAACGTAGCCTTACCCCACACAAATAAAATGATTCGCTTAACTGGGGTAGAAGGGGATAAAACACCAGCTTACCGAAGTAAAACCACCCTCGTAGAAATAAATAACATATATATCCCCATGAGATTCTGTGTGTGCCAAAATAATGAGGGCACCATAATGGGCAATGATCTCATGAGAGAATCTAATGTTCTAATTGATTGTACAAAAGGGAGATTGATTTAGCCCAGTCTGAGATTGGGAAACTTACACATCACCTTGAAACTATTAAAGAGACTACAGCCACCAGTCAGGACTGGAACCTTGAAAAGGGGAGATTCAGAGTCATCTGCGCCTCCGTCCGTGGAGCATGGACAGAAACAAAGTTAGATACAGATCTAGTTAACATCGACCCAATAAGGGTTCCCGGACCGTGCACAAGCCCCACCAGCAAGACCCAATAAAACCCGAAGCAGTTGTGGAGATAGCGCAAGGACTAGTGAAACAGGGAATCCTGACAGCAACCACTAGTACAACCAAGTTCCCAACGTGGCCAGTAGTAAAGCCTCATGGGAGCGACAGGCTCACCATTGATTACACAGGACTGAATTAACAAAGGCTGCGCTGGAACTGACAATGACTGCACCAAAACTATCAATGATTCTGCAATGTTTACAAGAAACCAACTATCTTACAGAGACGATAACCTCATCACTGACCTATTATATCACAAAATGCATAAAAGTATCTTGACATGCGCTCTAGGTTGAGAGAAGACTCGCAGCTGCTCAGTGTGCCATTGGTGTCTCTCTGTCCCTGGAGCTCCAGGATTTCCTTGTAAAATAAACTCTGTCATTGAACCCTGACTCTGACTCCGAAGCTAGTGATTTTCCCCACAGCAGATGTCTTGATTACTGACTGTGGGATTAACTCAACGATTATAAAAGAGACAGCCCCCTCACAGATCACTTGCAA